>NW_026521823.1:22540000-23052500 GCF_021234435.1 Artibeus jamaicensis | reverse complement strand
TGAAAACAATTGGGGAAATTCTTGCTCAGGAATTGAGACTAATATATCCCTAAAAAATGGAGGCAAATATGAAGACCTGGCAATAAGCTAAGGTCTGAACCATAGACAGAGGTTTTCCCCATATGGCCGTTTGAGAGGCTCAGAGGAGTCTGTGGCAGAGGCGAGTGTGTAATGAGTAAGCAGTTAACATTTCGGGAAGAGCAACGCTGTGAAAGAGGGATGCAAATCCCAACAAGGAACATCACTAGGACATAGGTCATGGTATTAATAGGACAATGAGAAGGAATTTTCAATAAGTATGTTTCACATAGTCAGAGAGATAAAGAAGTCATATGCATAAAACAAGACTGATGAACAATGAAAAAGGAGGCATGCTCATATATATGTATTTATACATAACATATATTTGTTGAAAATAATATTCAATAAATAGACTTGAAAATATTTGGCTATAAGATTACGATGAAGTAACATGAAATCACAAAAAGAACGAGTAATGATGGGTAAAATATAACAGAAAAATTAAAACACATGTAAGAGACAGTTAAAAGGCTCAAACCTTAGAAACCCGGAGAATAGAATTGAAAAAAAAACAGGAAAGGGAAATACTTAAGTCAATAATACCAAGAATTTCCTAAAACTAAAGCAATACAAATATATTGATGTTGGTAGCAAAAATTCCACATTGCTTTTGTGGAATGAGAACTCCCCAGAAGAAAATTAGGTTTAAAACGGGAGGCATCTTGGCACACACGCATCCTCTTTGGAGAACGAAATTTTAAACATAGGGCTTAAGGATTTCCTACAAATAAAATTCAAAGGAACATGATCTCACAAGAGAAGTTACAGAACACTCTAGGAAACAAATCACTATACGTAAGTCCATAAAAGCCAGAAACTGCTGAATCAGATCTGAAAATTATTATGTCAATCTGAAAATGAACAGATGCAAAATATAAAATAAGCAAATTAACATGTTTCGAGATGTAAAGTGGGATACAAGTATGGTGAAGACATCAAAAACATTCAGGTAGTTTCATTTATATTTTAAAAGACTTTATTTATTTATTTTTAGGGGGGGCAGGGAGAAAGGGGGGGAAACATTGGTCTCTTGCCTCTTGTATGCACCCCGATGGCGGCACAGAATGCACAACTCAGGCATGTGCCCCCACCGGCCATTGAACCAGCTACCCTGTGCTCGGTGGGAGCACGCCCCACCAACTGCGCCACGCTGGTCAGGGCCATTTAGGCAGCTTTAAGAAACACTTGAGTGGAAGTGATGAAGTTGAAAAATACAGTGATTTTACTTGAGTGACATCAAATTAGACACTATTTAAGAGTGAATAAAAGAAATGGGTGACAGACCTGAAAGAGTTACCCTAAATGCATTAAAGAGGGTTAAAGAGAAGGAAAAGAAAAAAGAAAAGAGTTCACAAAAGGAGTTAAGAGACAGAGAAGACAAAGCGAGGCCTTCCGTCAGTCTCAATAGTTTCAGAAGGAAAGGAAAACTAAGGATGAGGTAGAGCTTTGGAAAACAGTTTGGAAGTTTCTGAAAATGGTAGACCAAGATTTATTATATAACCCAACAATTCCTTCCCAGTGACTATCTGAGGAAAAAAATGGGCCCACACAAAAATTTGTGCACAAATGTTGTTAACGACCTTATCATAGTTGCCAAATAAGACAACACAAGTGTGCATCAAATGACCATTGCATAAATGTAATGTGATATAGCTTTGCAATAAGATTTTATTTGGTAATGAAGCGCTGATACATGCAACCACATTGATCAGCCATGTGGACACTAAAGTAGCTAAAAGAAGCAAGTCACAAAGGTTCTTGTTTTATGTGATACCATTTACATAAAATTTTTAGAATAGAAGAATTTATGGAGATGAAAAGTAAATGACCAGTTCCCTAGGACTACAGGAGAGTAAGGAGCAGGAGGAAGATAATAGGGAGTGACTGTTAATAGGTTCAAGTATTTTGTGTGTGTTGAAAAGTTCTAATTTAGTTATGCGTATGGGTGTATAACTCTGCAAATATGCTAAAAAAAAAGGTCAAACTGAATACTTCAAATGGGTAAACTATGGTGTATGAGGTCTGCCTAGAAAAAGCCCAGCCATTGTTAATATGAGAATGGTTTGTGTGACACTGATGTAACCCGGCAGCCAAGGAGAGTGGACTGGAATGTGCATGTGTGAACAATGATGACTTGACTGTTCTAGTCAGTGGGGGGGTGGGCAGTAGGTGCTGCTGAGTGAGCGTGTGTACTGTGTGGCCATCACATTCAAAATGAACTGAGTGAATAGAGCAATGAATCTCAATTAAATTTTTCATTAAATTTGAACATTCCTTCACAGAAACTATTGGGATGCTTCAGAAGACTTTTGAGAATGATTCAATGAGTGCAACACAAATAAAAGTATGGCACAAACACTTCCTAGATGGTCGAGAATCTTTTGAAAGTGACCCACATTCTGAAGGGCCTGCAACAAGCAGGACATCGGGGAATGTTGAATGTGTACGGTCTGCAATCAACAAAGATCGGTGACTGATGGTGCGAGAACTAGAGGCTGATCTGGGAAGTCAAAAAACGACTGTGCCCAAGATTTGACACAGGATCTGGACATGAAAAGAGTTATGGCAAAATTCATTCTACAGCTTCTGCTACCAGAGCAGAAGGAATATTGTGCTGTGGTTGCTAATGACTTAATTCAAACCTCAACCAATGAACCAGTTTTCTCAGGAAGGTCATAACGCTGGGAGAACTGTGTGAGGTTCCAAGGGACCTACTTGGAAGGGGAGTGAGACATCATTGTCCTGTGTACAGTGTTTCTTGTCTCTTGGATCTTCTTTAATAGATGTCTTTATTATTCTAGTGCATGGCTGTATACTTTCTGGATATGCCTTCGCACATAGATTATATCTCAGTAAAGACATAAAAAACTGAAGAAATTTTTTTAATGGAGCAGAGGCAATAATTTCAAATAATAATAATTTTCCAAAATTAATGAGAGACAGCAATTTTTAGATTTAAAAATGCTAATGAATCCCAAAAAGGATAAATACATTTATAAAAATCTACACTAAAATGTATCAAAATGAAATAATGGAGGAAGAATGTTTCTCAATTGATTCATCTGCTTGTCTTAATGATTAGCTTTAAAACATACATTTTGAAGGAACATCACAGAAGTGAGTCAGTCTTGTTCTTCCTGAACCCCATCAGGTGATGCACAATGTCAGCTTGTCCTGTCACTGACAATGTTAACTTTGATCACTTGAGTAGGGTAGACTCTGACTAGTTTCTCTGCTGAAAGACTTACGGTTTTTCTCTTGGTGATAAGTATTTTGTGAGGAGGTCATTTGAGTAAATATCCTGTTCTTCATCCAAACCTCACCTAGTAGCTTTAGTTCAATAGTCACTTTCTAACTCCATCATCCCTCCCATATCTTTCAGTGGTTCTCTACTGTAGGAAAGAGTTTTCTTTCTTCCTAACTTATTTATCCTTTTGTTTATCTATTTACATTAATGTGGAATAGTGGATATTTATTTTACTTAATGAGATGTAACACATTAGTATTATTGTTCATTTTGATGCTCAGAATTGTCCCGTATTTGTCCAGTGGAAGTTCCTACAAGCTTTAAATATATCACCATTATTTTATCACTTTTTTACTTTCTGTCACACAAAAAACATTAGGTTCATCTTCTGAATTTCTTGCCCAGCTCTGAAATCAGGAATTTTCCCAAGGATCCCTAGTTCCTTTATTGATAGTCGGTATTTGGAAACCAAGATCTGGGCACCAGGAGTGCTTATGGCCACTGCAGTTTTCCTGGGATTTTCCCCAGTTTGTACGGTGAACAGAGTCAGACAATGTATGTATGTGTACATGTACATATAGTTATATTTATGCTTTTTCTACATGTGTTTTTGTATTTTCAAAACCATCAACTCATACCAGTACTTCCAATTATAATCCAGTGCATATAAGGTTCATCCTAGTTTTCTTTTTTCTTTTTGTCATAATTGAACACCCCTCTTGGAGAATGAGAAACCTGGCTTCCATTAACTTCAATGGGTATATATTTTTTCAGTATTTTTTTATTTTTTAAATGTTTTAAAATATATTTTATTGGTTATGCCATTACAGTTGTCCTATTCCCCCTCTTCATTCCCCTCCCCTGCACACCCCTCCCCCATAATTCCCCCCCTTTAGTTCATATCCATGTGTCACAAGTTCTTTAGCTTCTACATTTCCCATACTATTCTTGCCCTCCCCCTGTCTATTTTCTACCTACCGTCTATGCTACTTATTTTCTGTACCTTCTCCCCACTTCTCCTCCTCTCACTCCCCTGTTGCTAACCCTCCATGTGATCTCCATTTCTTTGGTTTTACTCCCGATCTAGCTGTCCATTTAGTTTGCTTTTGTTTTAGGTGTTGTCGTTAATAACTGTGAGTTTTTTAGTATTCATGATTGTAGTCAACACCTTCACCTCAGCAGACTTACATTTCTATGTAGTCATTCTCCTCTGGAGCCCTTGACCCCAAGCTGCTTTCGTGCTTGTCTCACTCCCCCTTGGCCACTGTGTCTGCTGAGACATGACTTAGTCTGTCCCCCTCAGTCACATGGGCCCCAATCATTGTCCGGCTCCCTTTCTCACCCAGGTCAGCTTGATGCTTTTTTAAAAGTAGTTTTTGCCTGGATGTTGTGACTCAGTGGATTGAGTTCTAGCCTAAAAACCAAAAGGTCACCAGTTCGATTCCCAGTCAGGGCAAATGCCTGGCTTGCAGGCCAGGTCCCCAGTATAGGGCACATGAAAGACAACCACACATCAATGTTTCTCTCCCACTCTTTCTCTCTCCATTTCCCTCTGTCTAAAATAAATAAATAAGATATTTAAAGATAGTTATTTTTTGTTTTAATAAGCATTGAAATGTTCACAAATATCCAATAAAAAAGGTAAAGCAGCATGAGATATTAAGAGTATCTTAATATCTTTAATTTGTATCTTAAGATTCCAGTTGTAATTATAATACACTTCTAGATAAAAACTATCCACCAGCTCTTCCAACATATGGAAAGATAATATTGTAGTAAACCACCTCACATCATAAATGTGCCAAATGCCCATTCTTTTAGATCCACTGTGCATTCCTCCTGGATTTTTTTAAATAAGAAAAAGGGCATATCTGTAATTCATAATGAATCAGCTACCTGATGATCAAGAAAGTATGAATTATCTCCTGTCAATTTGTTTATTCAATTGAATTTTTAAAAATGATGTAGTGTATTATTTCAAGCAATGTTGTGGTCATGAGACATTTGGAAAATTTTATAATGAGTTTCATCAAATATGACAGAAATACAATGCACATATTTTCCAGAACAGCTTAGGTAATAGCCCCAAAGTATGAGCTTACCTTTTTTAAGAACTGTAGAAAAAAGTAATAGAAGTTGAAGCTTCATTTTCAGATGTGTCAAAATTCCCGTAACACTTTTTGTCCAACAATTAAACATTCAGCCACATAAAAGACTACATGACAGGTACTGAATACCTAGCCAGGTGCCAATGTGGAGAAACCCCTATTTTATATAACAAAATCCTCTTGTGATCCATTTTTCCTCTTCATGTCCCAGTTGTCTGAGAGCAGATTCCCTGAAAGGCATAAGCCTGTAAGAGAAAGTATCATTTTCATATGCAGCAGGTATTCTGGTTCAGTTTCAACTAGGAAGCTGCTTCCAGAGCCTGATCCAAAAAGGCCCTCCGAAAGAGAGAAGGTACCTCTTCTTTTAAAAAGGCTCCTTTAAGAACGAGGATCATTTTTGTGTATCTGTTTAGTCAGGACAAATAATGGTTCCTTTTCTTCCATGCAGTCTGCAGAGTAACCGTCTGGACTATAGCAAACCCACTGGTATGTGGCTCTCCACCGAGCATAATCCCCAACTGAGGATTCCACAAACAGGACCCTTGTACTACATGTGTGCAGCTTTTGCATCCTGATCAGCCAACTCTGCACCTTTTAAAAAATAATAATCTAAGATTTTATTTTAAATTAAGAATATGGATTGGTGGTTCGAGCATCTGTTCAGTCAACAAATTCATGAATTCTCTGATACAAGTGAAAATGCTAAGATATTGAAGGAAATATACAACATGAAATGGTCAAGTTACCAAAAACACTAAGATATTGGAAGGAGTATACAACGTGAAATTGTCAAGTTGTCATAAATGTGTTATTGTCCTTGACACTTCCTAAAGCAAACTTGACAGTGAAGAAGACACAGAAGAATCCCAACGCAACCAATGAATTAGTTACACGCCACTACAGTTAATCTTAAAGCAATAGGATGACTTTAGATGTGTATTTAAATGCTTTTTAGCCTTCAGCCTAATACTCTCACAATTAGGAAAGTAGCATAATGTTCTCATGTCTCTTTTAGAAAATATCTCCGAACTGGAAGCACTACCCACGATTCATGTCACAGTTTCTCTGATTTTTGTGTCCTTTTGGCTTTGAATCAGCTAAATAATCAAGACCAAGGGTAGGTTTCTCTGTCATTGGACTGCTGGACCTCAGAAAACATGTCCATGGCCATTCATTTCCCTTCAGCTCCTGCCTCGGCACAGCACAAAATGCTCTGCCAAGGCCCTGTGCTTAGGAGGGCTTCCAGCTTGCTCAGATCCTCCCTTTCCTGGAGGCAGAGGCTGGGCTCCCCAGAGACCAGACAAAGTATAGACTGTGAAAGCTTAATACTCTTTCATGTATAATAGGGCCACTGTCAGGTCAGCTGACACCCTGGTTCCACAGAGAGGCTTAGAAAAGGCTTCTGAGGTCCATACAGACTGGAGAGAAGCAAGAGAGCTCCTCATTGCCCCTTCAGCCGAAAAGCCTTTACGATTGCTCTTGCTGCAGTCTGGAGTGCCCTCGTTCTGGGAGGCATGCAATCAGCTCCTTTTCTCCTTCATGATGTTTCATAAATGCCACCTGACGGAGGCTATCCTAACCAACTTTTCAAAAAAGTATAGTCCTAACCCCCATTTTTCCTTCTCTCCTTTGCATCACTTTTCTCCACAGCATGAGAAATAATAATTTATTATGTGATTTTACTTGTATGCGTGTTTTTCTCCCACTAGAATCAAGATTGGACTGTAAGGTGTATGAAGGCAGAGTTTTTGTTTCATTTGGTCACTGCACGTCCAGTTCCTGGAATGGGGCTAGGCAGAGAGGAGACTTGTTAAATCAAATGAATGAACTCAGTCTCCTCCATCCTTTTTGTCAGAAGGGATGGTTCTTCAGTTGTGCTCTTCTTGTAAGTTTGATGAGTCAACATTTCCTCTCTCTTACACCTCCAGTCTTTTCTTCTTCACTTTCTCTTCTTCGTTCATGAGAATCATATTTAACTAACTACCCTTTCCTTCAACCTTAATTCTTTCTTCCTTCCTACTCACTTCCAAATTTCAAGCATGAACATGCATGCTTCATCTGCTGCTTTCACTTTCTGGTCCCATTTATCCACAACTCATTTAGTCTCCTCCCTCTGTTCAATCATGTCTTTCAGTCCTCATATTACTGGCATTTCTGCAGCTTTTTACTTCACTGACTGTTTTTGTTTTAGGGTAATTCCCCCTCTAGAACTTGTGATATCTCTCCAGATTCCTAACACTGCGTCTGCGCTTTTATTTTTTTCTTGCAATTAGTTTCTGTTTCTCTGACTTCCTCTCAAATTTCCAAGATGTCATCCTCAATTATCTTACCTTTCACTCTAAAAGCTCTACATAGGTGATTTTAACAAATCCCTAGCATCAGTCACCAACTAGAATACACAATTCTTAAATTTATGTTTCCTGCCTGGAGCCTTTTTCTGAATTCCAGTATTATAATTCTAACCAGTGTACTGTTCTGTTGAAAAAGAAGAATATGTTAGAGAGAATAGACACATAAATTGATCATTTTATTAAAATGTGATGAAGGCCATTTCTCATCTCATTTTCAAAGGATAAAAATAGGTTGTTGTGATTCCTTCTCTTTATTAGCTATGTGACCTAGAAAATGTACATGTGCTCTCTGTCATCATTTTCCATCTCATTTTCAAAGGATGAAAATAGGGTGTTATGATCCCTTCACGTGACTAGCTGTGAAATTTTAAAAAATTAGATGACTTCTCTGTTTTGTCATCAGTAAAATGGGAATGATGCCCATATCAACCTAATAGGACTGTTGACAGAATTAGATGAATGATTACATATACCATTTAGAACAATGTCTAAAACTAGACAAATGTTCAGTAAGTGTTCGTCTGTATTATTGTTATTATTTTGAAGCTTTTTTAGCACATAGGAGAGTCTTTGAACTCATACGAGGGTGTCAGGTAAGACTTCCTAGAGGAGGTTATCTTTTGCTAAATTAAAAAAAAATATTTTATTTATTTATTTTTAAAGAGAGAAGAAGGGAGGGAGAAAGAAGGGGTAAGAACCAATGGTATGGGAAACATTAATCAGTTATCTTCATATCTCCCATACACACCCCAACCAGGAACTAAACCCACAACCCAGGCATGTCCCCTGACTGGGAATCGAACTAGTGCCTTTTTACTTTGCAGGATAATGCCCAACCAACTGAGCTACACCAGTCATGTCTGTTTGCTAAATTTTTAAGAGTGGGTAGAAAATGAACCAGATAATGAAGTGTAGAAAGGGCATTCAGACACTTGAAACAGTGTAAATAATGACCCAAAGGATGGAAGCATCTGCTGTGTGGGAAAAAACACAAGCAGATATTTATTTCTAGAATGTAAATTTCAAGGTGGACAACAGTCCATCTTGGAGATAGTCTAGAGATAAAGCTAGAAAATTAGATAGAGGCCAGGCCCGGTAATGGAGAGCCTTGAATGGCATATTAAAGCCTGTGGCTGTCTTCCATGGGTATTCAAATTTGAATTCGAACCCTGGAAGCCATTAAATCATTATTTTTTCATTTTTGGTAAATTCACTCTGACAGGACGTCATTAAGAGTAACAAATCAAAAAGTAGTGTGGATCTAGTTATGCAAAAACTGAAAGGATTATATCCATAATAACATGTAAGACATCCCTTACAAACTCCCTAAAATAATTGAGGAATGATAGAGTGTCATACTAGTTATCTGGGCCAATGTCTGAGAGATACTCATTACGATTCTTCCTGTGGCCAAACACAGATCACACAATTAACTCGAATGTGTCGAACAGAAGTGCAGTCATAGAAATATAAGTAAAGCACAATGGGAACAAAAAGAAAGAATTGACTTAGAGAGGTAGAGATGAAACATCATGGAGGTGTGAAATTTTTAAAGGTACACAAGGAACATCCGTTGTGGTTAAAACATAGCGAGAAATATGGAGAAATGGTATAAAAGAAAGCTTACAACAGTGTGGAGGTAGGTTGTGCAAAGCATTTATTCTCTTACTAACAATTTTTAGTTTTCTTTTATAAAGTTATCGACATTAATATTTTATCAGATTTATTGGTTTCTGAATGTGCTTTCTGTATTGTTATGGAAAAATGGAATGAAAGAAATGAAATTACTATGGTAAATGCTGGATAATATATTTAAATTCTGATCTTCTGATTATAGTATGTATTAGGAAGTAGATTTAAAATCTCTTTTACTTCAGGAAATAGGAGAAAGAGAATACCAATCAGATGAGAACTCAGATCTTAAATTAAAATGTACTTTATAATATATTCATTACATTTGTAACTGACCCAAATAATAGGTTGACCATGTTTACTGCACTTATTAATTCAGGATATCTACAGTGTTAAGGTGAAGTAAGATGTCAAAACTATTTAGTGAAGTCTGTATTCTGATTAAGAATATGTGCGCTGAGTTGTTCATTCATTCAAAGCAATCACAGGTGATAATAATCTATCTTATGTTTTCATACCTTATTTAGTCACACGAGAATCCAGAGCATTTGGTAAACTAAAATGATTCAGTGTTCAGCCATAACAATAATTGTTATGTTACTGAATGAAATTGCATAATAAAAACTGCAGAAACCTAAAAAATATCTTAAATATGCATGTGCTAAAACATATGTTTTAAAATAAAAACTGTGAATTCAAATTAATGATCATGTTTATATACAGAATAGAATCTTCGAATCAGAGCATCTCAATAAAGCCAGAAGGGACCTTCCCCAACCACTTCATTTTACAGATGAGGAAACTAATTTTTACAATTTTGATTTCTTGCCAGTTTCTATTAAATTGCAACATTATCTACATGCCATTGCTTGCAAAAATGATATCATATTTTTACTAAAGTGATATGAAAACTATATATTACTGCATTTGTATTACTACCACCACTACCATCACCCAATTCAGAAAGATACTAAAAGCTTTATCTAAACTACTCAAGGTCATGCCAAGTTCATTGCCAGGAGATACTTCTGGGAGTCAGAAATGGATTAAGGTAAGGAGTGATAGTTGTGTAAATTTGGGGTGCCTCCATAACTGTGTTGCCTTTCCAAATGTGCAAATGTGCTTGCCTCTTTTTAATCTAGAGTAAGAGCTGATGACAAGCTCTTTGTCATCATTCGGAGGGGACATACATAATGCCCCATGGTTATCCCAGCTATGAACTGGGGACTATTTTTAACACCTGGTTTCATCTGCCCACTCGGCTGTGCTAAGAGCAGGCCCTGAAGTTCAAAGAACTAGTCAACCACACTGGCTGATTTCAGGCAACTTCTTCCCCTTGCCTCCTGCCTTGTCACTTTTTAAATAAAAGTGTGGACTCAAACTCCTTCTATGAGCTGCTGGCCATGTTTTGGGTTTTATCTTCCTTCTCCATCTCTTTTGCACATCTTGGTCCTTCTTCCTATTCTAAAAGTCCCAGCTGACAATTCCTCTCTGTCTTATTCATTCCAGCAAGCACTTCGGATCTGAGCCTTCCCGTAAACTCAGGGTGTCTCTTTCATCTCTATCTCACTTAATTTCATGTAATCACAACTTGTTACTTAACCGTTTCATGGGTATGTTTTGTCTTCTTAAATTAGGTTAAAAGCTCCTAAATGACGAACACCTGTTAAGTCTTACATACCCTGTCAGTACCTACCAGTGTACTAAGGAAATCTTGGGGCCTCAATAAGTAAATATTGGTGCTAAAGCATGAATTCTGTTCACAAGTCTTCATCTGTCTATAGCCGGAACTCTATAAACACAGGGATGTGTTCATAAAATGAATATTCCAATATTTTTTAAATGTTATAAGAATGACTATAGGAGATAAATTGGATTAAATTCAAAGATTTCAATTATTATTCAATAACTTTTCTACATAGAGTTAAGACCATAGATTCACACAGTGCTTCAAACTCACTAAAACAGAGCTGCCCTAAAAATATATTAAAGAAAACTTTTAAATTAAAAATATCAACAAATTTTGATAAAGAAAGTGGTAAGAACCACTTTCTTAATTATGCCAATGAGCCTAAAGTGAAGTTCAATATCAAGAACATGGGATTTGGGTTTAGATAGACAAGGGATGAAGTTGTAACTCATTCATTTATCAGATGTGTGACTTTGGGAATACTGCCCTACTGAATCTGTGTTCTCATGTATAAAAGGGAAAGAATAATATGTCCCTCATTGGGTTTAAGAATATTTGTTTCTTAAATACATCTTTGAGAACAGAGGAGTTGTGAAATATTGTTGACTATAACCCTTCATTTTATATGTAAGCTAGACTACACAATAAATTTTGGTGTAGTTCAAACATGGGTGAAAATAATATTCCAAATTGGCTTAAGGTGTTTTCTGTCTCGTTTTTTATCATATCGGTAACAGAAGAACTATATGAGAGAAAGATAGAACTCGGTGGGAAGACCCACTTTTCCTGGCTCCTCTCAGTACTCAGTCAATTTTGTGAATCCAAGGGCGATCCTTTCCATTAGGCTGGAACACAAACTTTTCACTATTTAAGGGCCTAGTTTTACAAAATACGCCAGTTCTTGCTATGCTGCAATTATGCACTTTGTGTTCTTTTCCGATCATTTAGCTTGCGGAGACTTGGCCATGAATGGCTTGCCAAAACATGTCATTATTCACTTTGTAGCACAACAGCTGATATAAGACTTTGATCATCAGCTTGCAATCATTTTTAAATAGTTACTCACCTTTATATAAAGAATTGCAGAATAAGCATTGTTCTTGTAGTGTATCTTCTACATAGAAAGTACCCAAGAGGTAAAATACCAGCATCTAAAATTAGAGGAATAAAAAATGCATAAGCTACTTAATGTATAGATAAAAGGAGAATTCAAAGTTTTCTTCATAAGGAATTCATTTTCTAAGAAATAACTTCAATTAAAATATATGATAAATAAAGCCACAGCGGATTTTAAAGCATTTTAACAAAAGATTTAATAATTTAACAACATTTTTCTTTTTTTCTTTTGAAAAAATATAAAAATATAAATCTCATTTACTTAAATGCAATAATGTAGCCCTATAGAATTGTGCTTAAAGTGAATAATATTTTAAAAGTTATTTTATTGAACAAGACTGGAGACTTAAAATACAACAAAGAAAAAGAAAATCTAGTATCGTGGAATAAAATCAGGTATATGATGGACACATAAAGTTATAATGTGATATCCATATGCTAATGAAGAAAGACTCAGAAGAAAATTGAATACTCTGTAATCCTAGGAATTTTTGTGGTTATATAGAGAAATACTAGAGATGTTAAGTCTTAAGCCAAAAAGTAAAAGTTTAAGCACACTGAAAAGTAATTTAAAGAAATTTTAAAAATATATTTAATTTGAAAGAAACATCTGTGAACCCTACATCTTAAGAGGTGGTAAAGTTGTACACATGCAGTTATATGTATATTGCCATTCGAGCCATTTGAACTTCATAGGCACATGGGTCCGGCAAATGTGTCACCCATGTGCCATTCTGTGACAGAAGGGAAGTTTGTAGCCACTGTACAGCTTTTACTGGTTGTTTACAACTTGTGTACTAGTGTTTTTCATTCCACACGCATTCATCTGTACTTAGAAATAAGGGAAGGGAAAGGGAAGAACTTTGGCTCCTTGTTTCTGTTGAAGGACTTTCCCTGCTGTGCCGAGGTACCCTGTACAGAGCAAATGCCCTAGCAGATTAGAAAGAAAATGGAGCAACATGTCAGCACTTGATTTAAATGGCTGTGGCAGGGGTCTACCAGCATAGTTGCCATGGACTTTGATCCGCTACAATCAAAGGATTTTCAAGCACTTTCTTCAGCCACAATGATGAGTGTGAAGAATGATAACCAAGAGTTATTTCGTAAATAACTATTTCTTCATTGGCCAACTCTTGCCTCAAGAATCTAAGTTTCTACTATAATACTATTTATTGTGGTAAAAAATGATCAAAGATAAAAATAAATGATATTAATGTTTATTTATTGGAAAACTCTGATTTAGAATAAAAAGCACTTTATCATTAGGTTTATTATAAGGAATCTGCAGAAACAAAATATTAAAACAAGATGGGAGAAAAGAATATTTCCCTAGTTTTACCCCTCTTGTTTATTTCATAGAATAACTCCATAAAATGGAACAAGTAATATATTAATTGTGCAGAAAAAATCCTACTTTTAAATTGACTTTAAAACACCAAGACAAATTGTCCCAAACTTCCTGGATATTCCTAGTTCAGAGGAAACCATATTCTTAGGTCAGGAGGGCCCCAAACCATTCTGCCAGCATTGACTCCTACTAAAAGGGAAGGAAAATTCCAAAGAGTAGCATAGACCATGATCTTTAAGTACTATTTTCCATAAAAATAATGAAAGATTCTTGGAGAAATAGCTGGTTTGAGATCTAAGGAAGGAAAGACACCCAGTGAATCTGGGACATCTTGTTAGTCAGAAAGGAAGGAAGATACCAGACTCATGGGGGCAGGTGAAAGCAGAGCAGGGACCTGTCTGAGGTGCTCCCACCAATCACATTTAGACAATTAGAGCAAAAGGAATCACTGCCATGGACTTAAAAATGTCAAATATTTTTAAGTTCTGTGAGTTTTTAAACTAAATTAAAAAAATAAAACCCTTATTGATCACCACTAGAGGTTGCTAAGGTACCAATTTATTATTTAAAAAGTCCTTAAAGTCAGAAGACAGAGAAAAACAGCATTTACAAAATTAAAAAACAGCCTTTATAAAGTTAAAAACATCATTCCTGTATAAACTAATTGATTGATAAACAAAGAAATGATGAAAGAAAATTCTTCCACATTGAAGAAGTCTAGCTCATAACAGCAGAAAGAATGAGATTCTTGTACCATTTTGCAACTTCTAATGAAATAATATATCATTAGTAATAACCAATGGTTGATAAAATTCTTATTTGAAAGATCACTGAGTAACTTTGAAATGGATGGACTAGGCTGGCAATACCCAACCCCGGTTTAATGTAGGATAGCCAGACATTACTGACATGATGTTTTCTCATATGATGTAAAGGAAATATACAATACCACTTGCATGGTTTTCTTGACAAAATATTAAACCGAATCTAATCTACTCCCTCAATCTAAAACCAGTTAACACAAAAATTTTACAGATAGAAAAACATGGCATTGAGGCCCATGAAGATATATCAGTCAAATCCTAAATGTGGGTAGTTTTATAAGGCAAACAATTTGACAAATCAAAAGCATGGAAAAATGGGTCCTAGCACCCATTTCCTGTCAAGATGGAGGCATAGGTAAACATGATGAACATAGGTGAACATGTGTGAGGACACAACCACAGCAGAATTAGAGTTGAACTACAGAACAAGTACCATTCAGAACCAACATAAAATCAAGCTGCATGGAGGTCAGACAACTAAAGAATTAAAGACTCACGTTCATCCAGAAGCGTAGGGGGATACAGGAGTGGAGACACAGAGATTGGAACAAACTCATCCCAAACCCACTGTGTGATGGATATAAAATGGAGGGATATCTCAGGAGGGAGGGAATCCCAGCTCCACACCAGACCACCCAGACCAGGCTTCCAGTGCCAGGAAGATATGTCCCTACAACCTCTGGCTATAAAAACCAGTGGGGGTTGGGACAGCAGAAGAAACTGCTGGATCCTAAGGCATCTACTCTTGGAGTTCTCTGCACATGGACTTATTCACATTCACTACCTCTGGGCTCCAGCACCAGGGCAGCACCTTGAAGGGCACCAGTGGCATATGGGAGGAACCGATGTGTCTGCCTTCAGGACCAGAGCTGGAAGACAGCTTTCCCCTGAAAAGAACTGCAGACAGAGGTCATTGTTCCTTTTGTGAGCCTGCCCCTGTTCACAGAGCCACAGTGCTGCAACACCATCAGCCTGGCTCATATCATTAACCCTACCCTCATGATTACCTAAGGCTCTCTGTCCTATCCGACTTATGGACCCACCCAAGCTGGTAACGGTGGCTTTCCCATATGAATGGCTGGGTGAGGCAGAGGCTTCAAATCTTCCTAAATCTGCTCAAATAAATAGCTCAGTCCAGGTCCATACTACTTGCTGAGTGACCCTAGGCCCAGCCGTAGCAACAGCCACCTTCAGATCACTTTATAGCTTATGCCAAGGGGCCCCAGACAGAACACCTGTGGTAGCTGACCTTGGCTCACACCGCCCAGGAAATCCTGGAGCCTGTGGGTGGACCCAGTAGACGGTTGCATTGGATCGCAACCACCCAACCACCTCCACAAGCCATAAAGGGTGGTGGTTGCTGGCCTGTGGTCATAGCCAGTCCTACTAGTTGTCTGGCCTGAGTGAATCCCTCCCGTTGATAAGCTGACAGCAATCAAGACTCAACTACCAGAGGAGGGAGCACTCAGGCCACATGAAGAGTGCGCCTAGAGTACCTAGCTTAGGAAATAGGGGACACCTACTATATTACAGGACACCTACTATGTTAGGCCATGCTTCCAAGACACAGAATCAAAATAACTCTATGTAATATATAGAAACAAACACAGGAAGGCTGGCAAAATGAGGAGGCAAAGAAATATGGCCCAAAAGGAAGAACAGAACAAAACTCCAGAAAAAGAACTAAACAAAATGGAGGGAAGCAATCTATCAAATGCAGAGTTCAAAACACTGGTTATAAGGATGCTCAAGGAACTCAGTGGGTACTTCAACAGCATAAAATGATCCAATCAGAAATGAAAGAGACATTAGTTGAAATGAACAATTTACAGGGAATCAACAGTGGAGTGGATGAAGCCAAAAATCAGTCAATGATTTGGAATATAAGGAAGAAAAAGACATCCAATCAGTACAGCAAGAATTAAAAGGAATCAAAAATATCAAACATAGTACAAGGAACCTCTGGGACAATTGTAAGTGTTCCAACATTTGCGTCATAAGGATGCCAGATGAAAAGAAAGAGCAAGAAATTTGAAACCTATTTGAAAAAATAATTTTAAAAAACTTCTATAATTTGGTAAAGGAAGTAGACATACAAGTCCAGGAAGCACAGAGAATCCCAAACAAGAAGGACACAAAAAGGACCACACCAACACATACCATAATTAAAATGCCAAAGGTTAAAAATATAGAGAGAATATAAAAAGCAGCAAGAGAAAAGCAGATAGTTAACTACAAAACTGTTCCCATAAGACAGTCAGCTAATTTCTCAATGCAAACTTTGCTGGCCAGAAGGGCCTGGGATGAAGTATTCAAAGTGATGGAAAGCAAGGACTTACAACCTAGGTTACTCTACCCAGCAAAGCTATCATTTAGAATTGAAAGCCAGATGAAGTATTTCCCAAAAAAGAAAAAGCTAAAGGAGTTCATCATTACCATATCATTATTATATGAAATGTTAAAGGGACTTATTTAAGAAGAAGAAGATCAAAACTATGAACAATTAAAATGGCAATAAATACATAACTATCAATGATTGCATCTAAAAAACAAATTAATCAAAGAAGAAGAACAGAGACAGAATCATAGATATGGAGAACATTGGATGATGGCCATTTGGAAGGAGGGATCTGGGAGACTGAGGAAAGGTGAAGGGATTAAGAAGTACAAATGGATGGGTACAAAATAGATGGGGAAATGTTAAGATCAAGTATAGGAAATGAAGTTGCCAAAGAACTTATATATATGACACATGGACATGAACAATGGTGGGAGGACTGGTGGAGGAAGTGAGGGGTGCTGGGTGGAGGAGGGCAAAGGAGGAAAATTTGGATAAGTGTAATAGCATAATCAATAAAATAAAAAAATAGTATGGAAAAATGGAGAGAGGAGGACATATGATGGGTGAAAGAGACTTCTATCATAACACCAAACAAATTCAAACCTTGTAGGGATCCTAATTTGAGCAAAGTAAATAGAAAAAAGTGTCTTTGAGAAATCTGAACATGAGCTGAGCATTAAATTCTTTTCAAAAACAGTGTTGATTTTGTTAGGTATGACAGAGTCATTGAAGTTATATTGATAAGAGTATTTACCTTTTAGACTTCACTATTGAAGTATTTATGGGTAAAATAATAGGGATTTGGAATAAAACGCATCAACAAACAATGGCAGGATGAGTGAAACAAAACTGACAAAATGCTGATAACTACTAAAGTTGGATAATAAGTAGAGGGAGATTTATCATGCTATTATTTTTATATGTTTATAGTGTGAAATTTTACATAATAAAATTTAAAAATAAATAAAAAAACAAATAAAAGTGGGGACCAGGAACTGCTTCAGAGACCATGCCTTCTTAACATGGATCCTTATTATTTTCCATATTAACTTTAAAGATTCAAATTTGTTCTTTGTTCATATTTGGGAGTCTGGCCTTACCCTCAGGTCAGTCTCTTTTCTGCTGACTTCCTGGTTCTCACACCTCATAGCCTGCTCCCCTGATCCCTGGCTAAATGTAGGATATACCAGTTTCTAAATACTGAGATTCAAGAAAACCCTACGGACTAATTGTCTATATCTTTACTATTCACTGGCTGTTTAAAGAATGTTTGAACTGTGGTTCCTTGACCTTCTGACAATGTTCCTTGAATCTCCTCATCCTGACTCTGAGAGCAGGACTGGTTCTAATTTGTGGGGCCCAGCAGGAAATGAAAAAGTGAGGCTCCTTATTTAAAAACTACACCAATTTTCAGACAGTGACAACTGAGCATTAACGCAAGTGTGGGTTGCTTTTGGATGTGACGGATGGAGTGATGGGACAGGCAGTGGCCCCACGAACTAGCTCCGTCTGAGAGCAGCTCGCGAGTCTAGCTTGATGTCTGTGCAGAGTGCGACAAAGCACGCAGAACATATAAGGAAATGAATAAATGGGTGAACAGGCTCTCGATAGACACATTTTAATTAATGAATTAAAACATTAGTGAAGCATTTGTTTCTGACATTCATGAGTATACTCACAACAAATCCAAAAACAAAACATTATTTTCCAAGGTGATCTTTCCATATTATAATAGAGAATCTATATAGTCTGAACGCATTTCCATCAGTGATTCCATCGACCTGGCCAGAGTTCCCTATCCAGTCAGTGTGAACATACTGCTTGCTGTCATTTGAAACATTTACCTCCCAAGCTTCAAGCCATTGACTGCTCCCTTCTGGCTTTTCTGTTAGAGCTCACTCTTCTCGGTCCATTTAGCTTCCTCTCCTACAAATGAGTATGATCAGTGGTCACACCTGCTGATCAATATGGCCCAGTCAAGTCTGTAAACTCAGACTAAATACATGAGCAACATCTCTACCCTGAGGAATGAGAGAAAGGCGGTGAAAGGAAAGCTGGGCAGAGGAGTGAGAGTGTTTCACCTCCCTATACTAGGGATGTATTTGCAGGAATGGCAAATACAAATAAGAAATTGTCTCTGATCTCAAGGGGCCTTCCACGTATTTGCCAAAGTCTCCCAGGTGCTAGGTTTATAGCTTTCATTTATTTTTCTAGTTATCTTCCCCTTGCTCCTTTCTGCTCTTTTCACTACCAACTTCAAACAACAATTCTGAATTTTGTGAAATAAAATAGATGTCCTTCTTATACATCTGTTAGAGAGCCCTGTTCTGATGGCGTAAGAGGTAAAGCCCAGACAAACAAGTGGAATTTCTTCGGGCAAGGAAATGGGTATTGAAGGCTTAGCCAGATGTGCTGCTGGGAGAATGTGACAGAGTTCTGTGACTCGGGTGTGCAAACAGACCTGGGAAGAAGGCCTGCACATCTGTCAGCTTTGCTGTCTCAGTGGGTTGGGAGCTCTTTGAAAGCCCCAACCCACCGTAAAGTATCACACTGTCTACATTTGTCCTGTTTTGGCAACAGGCTCTCACTAAATACTTGTTCAAACAGAAGATACACTTGTGAACCTCACAAGGTTTTAAAGAAAAGCACCATAAAATTGAGGCTTTGTAGAATGTCAAGGTTTCCATCGGAGCTCAATGCTCATTGATTGATACGTTCAAAACGTAACACAAGGTTTGAACATGAGAACTGCATTTGTAGCTCTTATTTTTTATTACCATGTTAACAAATTTCTTTTCTGCTGAGTGTTTCCCACCAATAATTTCTCATCGTTCCCTTGCCTTGTATAGCTGCTTTCCAGCTACTAAAAACATTTATTAAAATAAGCAATGGAAATCAGTAGAAGAATAGGATTTTTTAAAATTTTGCCTACATCTTAGCATAACAGTGGAAAATTTTAACAGTGGGGAGTTCTAACCCACCCTACCATTCTTTTTGCATTGTTTCTGCAAGTGCTGACTGACTAATGCATAGCTTGTATACAAACCACATAAGAATCCTAGGAATGAACTTCAAAAGATACAGACTCTGACCTTCAAGCATCAACTCCAGGAAATTTGCTGACCTTCAGCCATGCAGCCGGGATTATGTGAAGCCAGGATAATGCCCTCTGCACCAACATGTGCCTTACTGAAATGGACTGTGCTCATTGGAACATAGAGAACTTTTCAACCCCTTCCCTTGATGTCTTTGTTCTGTTCCCCTCCCTCCTTATAAAAACCTCTGCCTCCACTAAAATGGGAGAGATGAGCTTTGAGACATGACTTGCTCATTTTCCCAGGGACATGGCCTTTGAGACAAGAGTCTCCCATTTTCCAGATGGCTGGCATCTGGCTTTCAAAGCAGCAGGCAGCTGGATGTGCATTTGGTTACATTAGGTGTCATTCTCTTATCCCTTCCCAACTGTGCTTATAATTGCAAGCAGACCTATGTTCCTGGCATGTTCTTGTAAAGAAAACCATTCACTTCCCGAAGTAGAGAGTGTCACTGCCTTCTGAGTAACATTTTCACCAAGTGCTGGGTGACCTAAGTAGATGCAATCACAGGGAGCTAAGACCTAAGTGCTGGTCTGCCTCAAACGCTGCTCGGGCCAATGGCAGAAAGTGAAATCAGAAAACGGAGTAAATGAGAAATACCATGTTTCCAATACAGGCCAAGGGTCTGGGGAGGCTGAATAATTTCCTTCTATAACCAAATCCACATGATCTCTACACAGCCAAATTGAAACAACAAACTGAAATAAAGTTAAAAACAATAAGAAGGTATTTTCTCTTCTTTGGTTTTCTATTTAGTGGCAAAGAGGAGATATCATAATTATCTGGTAAATTGGTTCCCTCTATACTAGCAGATTGAATTGTTCAGGAATAGGGTGGTTTCTGAATTGTCTGGACTGCTTACCCACACTAATCATGAATATTTATGAAATCTGAACTTCACTTTGTGCTCTGTAAACACAGCCTGAATTATTCAGATTGTTTGTCTATACTGTAATAAATGGAAATCTCTCCTTGTACCTTATTTTTGGTATTAACAAATGGGCACTATAATGTTTTGGGTATAAGGGCAAAATAAGACAAAGGCATTTATGTCCCTTCATTATAGCACCCATTTGTCTTGTTTGTATCTGTGAAATGAATTGTTTATGTTAAACATATATTTTGTGTTTGAGGGTCCAACAGTGTTTAACCTATGGCTATGCTTCAAATTAGTTAAGCCTTTGAAACATTTCAGTGATTGTGTAATTCAATCAGATAGCCTAGCAGGAGATTAATTGGAAACATATGTGCCACAGTGGCATTGCAAGCCCCTCCTACTATGGAAGATAAAGGGAGTTGTGCTGCCCCAAAGCCGCGTGGGCAAAGCAATGGCCCACACTTCAGTGTGGCTGACATGGGCCCATCCGCAGGGGACCCCAGAAATAGGCGCCAGCTGAACATTTAAACATTAGCCTTAACGATACATTATTTCATAGTTAGAGCATCAAGAGGCCTGATTTGCTATTTTATTTTAATGTCTATATGTGTGCATATGTGTATGTATAAATACATCTATGTATAAAATGTATGTATACACATATATTTGACTTTCCTTAGCACAGTACCTTCAAGATTTCAGCTTCAGCATACCAATAAAATAAAGCATGTTTTGTTTTGCAGGTTTTGCACACTTCTGCAGGTAGCTGAATGGCAGTTCCTCTGGTGTAAATTGTTTTGTTTCCATTTTTACTCTGCAATGAGATTGTCTAGATATAAATAGACAAGACATTCATGTCTTGAGTTGTTTGTGGACTACACTGTAGCGCAGTGTAGTGTAAAAGAGGAGGATAGCAAGTCAATTCTCCGAGCTCTCACAGTAACATCGTACTTAAACTCTGAGACCTGATGTTTAAATAATGAGGTGGAGCTGGGTATATTCAAAAGAGGTGGCATGTTTGAGTCTAAATGCTATGCATTCTATACCTTTTGTCTTGCTGTGCTTAGTGTTGGTTGGATGTGGCATTTGTGTTGTAGTTTATATTCTTCATATAATAGGGGTTAAAAGCATAAAAACGTCTTTTACCTTATTTGCTGCAGAACTTCCATAGGTAGCTATCGCGGTGTGGTAATTTACTAGTACCAGAAGGTCTACACTGGATAATGACCACAGTCAGCAGTGAAAACAAGGGACTCTGCAGATCACCTGGTAGTATGATTTAAATAGAATATGGGATAGATCTAACTCAGCCCCTCTACACTCTAATGAATAATGAAAAAATGTCAGACAGGGCCTTGGTTTAGCTACTTCAGTGCTTCAGTTCTGGCTAGGAAAGGATTCAGAGTCAAGACTGAAACTATAAGGGAAAGTTTGCTTAGAAAGTCACAGAGGTAGAAGAAGGGAGGCATAGAAAAAATGGGCTCAGGAAACATGTTACAGAGGCAAAAGCGGGGCCATGGAGTTTAGGAGAGAGAGGCAAAGACAATGTAACTTGAAGGAATAAGAGGGGAAAAGATTCAGACATACTGAGGAGGGGGTGAGCAGCCTGGAGAAGGAAGGGGGTAAGGAAAGGCTCGGACATACTTACCAGAGAGAGCTGCACTGAGTTCCAATTCCAAAGGCTTCTTCCTGGTGGCCTCAGGAGAGAATCCCAATAGAACGTTAATTTTCCAGGTGTGTCCCCCTACTTGTGGTCTTCACTGATCCATGGGTGCCAGGGGGTCATCAGTCATTGCAGCTGGTTCTGACATCAGCCATGCCGTCACTCCATCTGATATTGCTGCTTCTCTGGGCCTGAAGCTGAAACACAGCTGAAGCCTAGATGTGATCTTCCAGGGGTTGATGCTTAAGGGAGTGGCCATGCAAGGGCTTACAGTTCTGCCTGCTGCTAAGCACCTGGGGCTCTCTGCCCTAGTGACCCTATACACCTGGCCTACCTGCCGATCACATAATGAATGAGAAACTCTGCAGCGGGGAAAAAACTGAAAATGTACAAGAAAATCCATCTAGATTATTGTGAATTTGAAATAAATTGTTAAAGATATCTATCCTCCTGCCCCAATACTATTAAAATATTCAAAAAAACTCATGAAAATAGTCTGTTTCTCTTGGTTTAATTCTAGTATAAATTGGTAGCTTTGTTGATATGAATATGCACATCAAATCTGAATCAAGGGGAATTCAAAAATGGTTCAATCAAGGGTTCATTCAACATTTGTTGAAGGAATAGCTTGGCCTAATAGTCTTAGAGAAAAGCTCATTTTTAAAGAGCACATTCTACCAACAGAAGGTGAATCAAAATCCCCCTATAACATTGGAAAAATGTAACCGTGGGGAATTGTAAGTCACCCCACCATTCTTTTGACATTTTTTTCTGTGCACACTGACTCTAATATGTAACTTGTAGATAAACAGCATGTTTATGTAAGAATCCTAGAAACTAACTCCAAAAGATACAGACTCCAACCATCAGTCATCTCAGCTCTGGAAGATTTTCTGACCTTCAACTGTAAAACCAGGATGATGTGAAACCAGGATGAGGAAAGCCAGGATGATGCATGCCAGACTATCACTTGACTGGTTTTGAGACCCTTATCAGAATGCACTGTGCTGGTTTGCACATTGAGAACTGTTCAGCACCCTTCCCCTTAATCTTTCTGTTCTACTTTCCCTCTCTCTCCTTATAAACACCTCTATCTGCACTGAGATATTAAGATGGGCTTTGGTACAAGAGCCCCCCACTTTCTCAGATTGCTGGCATCTGAATAAAATGCTTTCCTTTCCACCAGCACCTGTCTCCGGAGTTTGGCTTTTGCTGTGACAGGCAGCCAAACCTGCATTCAGTTATACTCCTTCATTTGGTTTCCTTGCAGTCTTAGTCTGCTTGGGCTGCCATAACAGAATACCCACAACTAAAATTTATTTCTCACAGTTGTGGGGACTGACACTGGTCAAGTTCTGCTGAAGGAGTTCTTCCTATCCTACAAATAGCTGCCTTCTTTTGTGTCCTCACATGGTCAGGAAGAGCAAGCTCTGGTCTCTTTCTCTCATAAAGACACAACTTCCTGACTTCCCAAAGGCCCTATCTGCAAATACTATCTATCACAATGGGGGTAATTACGGTTCAATATGCACATGCAATATTCTGTGACAGAGGCTTTGTTCCACCCCTAGTAATCAGCTCAGCATTTATGGTTTAGGGAAGGAGAAGCTAGCTCTCTCTATTGCAATAGGGACTGGGATTCTAACTTCAGGTTGCAGCTTTCTGGTATGGCAAGCCAGGAGTTACCACATCAGTATTCATGGTTCAAGAACCAACCTATCTCTGGCATTAGAGTAAGATTCTGCACCCAATTACAATGTGTGGGGGGGGGGCTTGCCCCACACCACCAGACAATTCTCGACACCAGCTTTGTGCTCTACAATTTAACTCAGTTTGGACACTGTTAACCTGGAGACAGGGTCAGATTCCACAAACTAAGAGCTCCATGCTTCATGAGTACTCCCTTCCCTGACCCACCGCCACTTAAAAGGCTAGTTGCAAGTCCAGGTTGTCACCTTGGATGTCATCTTTGCTTCAGACTGACTGGCTATAGATCAGAGGTTTCAACAGCCCCATTCATTGGGTTCAGTTAAGTTGTAAGAGTGGCTCACAGGACACAGAAAAAAAACACTTTACTTACTACATCATCAGTTTATTATAAAAGGATATAATTCAAGAACAAGAGGATTCAAGAGATGCATAGACAAGGTATGTGTGGAGGGTGCTGAGCTTCTGGACCCTCCCTCTCCAAGGGTGCTTCTCTGCCCCAAATCTCCACATGTTCTTTAACCTGGGAACCCTCTAAACCTCATCCTTTTGGGCTTTTATAGCAACTTCACTCGTAGGTGTGACTGACAAAATCATTGGCTGTTGACAATCTATTCAACCCCCAGCCCCTCTCCTCTTTTCAGAAATCAGAGAGGAGGTGCTGAAAGTTCCAACCCTCAAAGCGCCTGTTACTTCTCCTGGCAACCAGATTCTCTCCTTAGAGGTTTTCCAAAAGTCACCTCACTAACATGACAAAAGACGCCATTGTCCCTCTTTATTATTTAGGAACTTCCGAGGGCTTTAGGACCTCTGCCAACAGGGACAAGAAACAGATATATAGTTCCTATGGTTCCTATGGTAAAACACAATGTCACAGGGGAGCTGAGGTGGCTAGGATGCAAGTCTTGAGACCAACCCAGACGTTCTCTCTAGAGCACAGGGCCCACATGGCTCTCCATGGCGCTCTGCAGGAGGTCAGTTTAGCAGGAAGCCAGTTTCTTCCTCTTTGGGAACACAGCCTGAGAAGATCAGGCTGGAAAAATCTACCTCTACCTCTCACACGACCTGTCAACAATCTCTATTATCTGCACTTTCACTTTCTGAGGTTTCAGTTTGCTATGGTCAACAGCAGTTCAAAAATGGAAATGGCATATTAAATGGAAAATTCCAGAAATAAAAAAATTAATACGTTTTAAGTTGCTCGCCATTCTGGGTAGCATGATGAAGTCTGGGAACATCCAGCCCAGGACTTGACTCATCCCTTTGTCCAGAATCTCCACGCTGTAGGCATTCCTCCCTACCCTACCCTCACATAAGTGGCCTTCTCAGTGATCCGATTGACTATTGAGGTTGCACAGTGCTTATACTGGAGGAACCCTTACTTTACTTAGTAACAGCCTCAAAGCTCACGAGGAGTGCTGCTGGCAATTTAGATGTGCCAGGAGCCAAAGAGAAGCTGTAAAGTGTTTCAATTCAATGAAAAGCTGAAAGTTTCAACTTAATAAAGAAAGAAAAAATTTTATGGTGAGGTTGCTAAAATCTACTTATATGGCAAGAATGAGTCTTTTATCCTTGAAGTTATGAAGAAGAAAAAATAAATTCATGCTAGTTTTGCTCTTACACCTTGAACTGCAAAAGTTATGGCCAGGTAAGTGATAAGGGCTTAGTTAAGATGGAAAAGGCATTAAATTTGTGGGGGAAGACATGCCATCACCCTGGCTTAGAGGTCCTCCTGCTGAGTATCACGGGAAGGTCAGCACAGCTGTGAGCCGCCACAGAAGACAACTTCTGTCAATGGCAGACTGAATGTAGGACAGTGGTTCTGTAAGATTATAACAAAGCTGACAAATTCCAGTTGCATAGTGACACGGTGGCCACATGATGTCGTAGCACCTGTGGGACCTGGAGAATGCCTGTGAGGTGGTCAGCTGATGTCCCACCTGGCTTTCTCCGGGAACGCATTTTTCCCTTCTTCCTTTCTTCCCTCCACCATCCCTCCCCCACTGGGCCTGGGCACAGTCTAAGTGGTGCCATCGGCCCTTGGGCCAGAAGACATGCCCCTCAGACACCTGCCTAGAAAGCTGGCTGTAGTAGCGAAAGGAATTATTCTTGTTTTTGTGCTGATGCTGATGTGAGCAAACCAACCATGCCGTTTGTCATAGACAAGTGTAGCACATACAATTACAGTGCTGGGCTACACCATCTAGGTTTATGTCAGCTCACTCTACAATGTTGGCCCAAGGACAAACCACCTGAAAATGCATTTCTCAACGCGTATCCCCTGTAGTTAAGCCGTGCATAATCTCAAGGGCCTTACACTACGTCACAGTGCCTACATCATTCCCTTCAGTGCATCTCATCTTGTAGCCTTATCTCACATCCCCATCATCATCACCATCATCATTATCATGGAGGGTGAAGACAGTATCATAAGATACCTTGACATTCACATAAATTTTATTATGTTATTATAGTTGTTTTATTTTAATATTAGTCATTATTATTAATATGTTACTATGCCTAAGAGATTATGTATAATGTTTCATACTATCAGCAGTTCCAGGCACTGACTGGGGTTCCTGGGACATATCCCCTGACAATAAAGGGGGGCTACCATATAAGAATTTTTAATACATTCCTAGACTCAAGTTGCTTATATTTTCAGAGTTTTTACATGCATCGTATTAGGATGATGACCCTGTAAGTTTCTATTTCTCCTCATCTTGTTATTGTCAGGTTTCATTATAAAGCATTTCTTATTTTTCTATTGTTTGTAATGGTTGCTATAAAACTAAAATTATTTATTGCTTGAAATTCTGTTAATATTCATTTGTTTCTTTTATTTTGTTACTGTGGAAAATTACTAACTACTGATGCTTCACTTACTTCAGTGCTTATAGAATTATTTAAATAAGCTGTCTCTGACACCTCATACCCATTTATGCAAATTTATGTTTTTTAAGAAATGTGCCTATTTCTTCAAAGTTTTAAAATGTGTGAAGAAAAATTGTTTTTACTATCCTCCTTGTTTTAAAAAAAATATCTGTAGTATTTGCAGTGGTTCCCACTTTTTAATTTCTATTATTTTTTATTTATGTCTTTCCTAGTTTCTTCTTGTTAGTCTTGCCAATGATTGTTCAATATTATTAATTATGCCCATGAACTATATTTGCCTTGGTTGAACCTCTCTTTTGTATGTTTCAATGATTTTTGACATCTTTTTTTCTTCTTTATTTAGTTTCATTAGTAACTTTCTCCTAACTTTTAAAACTGGATACTTACTACTACAAAGGTACTTTTGCTACATTCTATCATTTTGATA
Source organism: Artibeus jamaicensis (assembly GCF_021234435.1). Taxonomy (NCBI): domain Eukaryota; kingdom Metazoa; phylum Chordata; class Mammalia; order Chiroptera; family Phyllostomidae; genus Artibeus; species Artibeus jamaicensis. Next base: position 23,025,098 of record NW_026521823.1, on the reverse strand, counting down.
GATCACATTTTTATTATTTTTTCTTGACTATTGCACTGGCTAGGACTACCAGTATGAAGACACATAGGACTAGTGAATGCAGATAACCTTGATTCGTTCCAAATCTTAGGAGAAATGAATTTAGTCTTCCCCTATGAAGTATGATGTCAGTAGACTTTGTAGATGCCTTTTATCAAGTGAAGAAAAAGCACTTTATTAAGTTCCCTTTAATACCTTCTTGCTGAGAGATTTTATTAAGAATGGATGTTTAATTATATAGAGTGATTTTCTGTCTCTATTAAGATGATTATGTAGTTTTTCTCCTATAGTTTATTGCTATGATCAATGACAATGATTGAATTTTAAGTATTAGACCAATAAGTATTATTTATTGGTGAGTTTAATTTGCTAATACTTTCTTGGGGGCTATGTTTCTGAAGCATATTAGTTCATAATTTTCTTTTTTGTTGTTAAGTCTTTTATTTCATTTTTATAGAAAAGTAATACTGGCCTCAGAAAATGAGTGAGGGGCATCTTATTTTCTCTGAATGAGATTATGCAGAACTGTTTTTTCTAAATTCAAATTTGAGTAAAATTTATCAGTGAAACTATTTGGCCTTGGATTTTATTTGCTAGCAGGTTTTAACTATGAATTAAATTTCTTCAATAGATATATGACTATTTAGATGATTTATTCTTTAGTAAGCTTTGTTAGTTTATGGGTTTTCAGCATTTGGTTTATTTCATCTAACTCATCACATTTGTGGAGTTAAGGTGTTTGTGATATTTCCAAATTAGCTTTTGAATAGCTATAGGGTATGTATGATGTCCTTTCTTCTCTTCTTGGAATTGGTCATTTGTATCTCCTCTCTCTTTTTTCCTTGGTCAGTCTGTTTGTTAAATTTGTTGGTATTGTTTTAAATTTTATTGACTTTTCCTGTTATTGTAATTATTTCCTTACTTCTCCTTGTTATTGGGTTTAATTTGCCAGTTTCTCAACATATTGCAGATTATGAAAATACACTTTTCCTATTCATTCAGGTTAATTTCACCCAAGTTAGTGAGGATAGCCAATCAAGCATAGCACCCTTAATTTAGATTTTGAATAGAAAACAAAAGAGGATTTTTAGGAGAAAGAATTTTGGTTTAAAAAACAAGGTTTGATTTTCTAATAAAAACTGAAAGAGTGAAGAAAAAGAAAAGGAAAAACTGGGGATCTCATTCAGCAGGTAGCTCTGGAGAAAGTAGGGTCAGTGTGAGGACAATCTAACATGATGCTGAGGTGTTACCAACCCAGCTGGACCTGCTTGGGAAGAAAAGGGAACAGTAGAGGTTAGTGCACACACATATTTTGGTTCTACTGCTACAGGAAATCAGATGACAGAAAAAAAGAGATTTTGTTTGCCATTGTAATAGTGAGTGTTCTCAAGTTCTAGACAATTCAAAAGCTCTGAAAAGGTTAAGAATGAGAGAGGAAATTTTGCTATACCCACAAAACTAACATAAAATAATATCAAATATCAAGTATATTTCAAAAAAGTCACAACTGGGAAAAAAGTAAAATAAGCATTTCTTTTTATAAAAAAAAGTTACTCTAAACCAAATCTTTAAAATTTTAATTAATTAACAGTCACAATAAAATAAAATCTTGATATATACACATTGTACTAGATTTTAAATTATGGAATGACTAATTTGAGGAATAAGTGTGTCTTATTTGAAATGTGACTTCAAAGCTAGAAAGACATTTTTATGGTTCTATTTAAAGGCAGCTCTCTAAGAGATGCCTCTTATTTTTCAGTTCTTTGTGATGGGTGGAAACTATAAATATATTTGAAAATAAATAATTGGCTATAATGTAATAAATAATAGATTACACAGCTCACCAAATCTGAGCACAAAGTAAATATGAATCATGCAGGAAAATTCGCTACATCTTAAATAATCCCTTTGGAGAAATAGTTTGGTTTGGTTTGGAGCCTGCTGACTAGCCTGGGGAGGGACAGGAGTGGCCCCAGTGGGGGTGCACAAACACAGACATGGCTGTAGAATAGACCCCCCCATGTACACGGGGAATCACAGACTCGGGTAAAACTCCCTCATCATTACAGCCCTTCAGCTCTCCTCACAGACTTCCTGCAGAGACCAGGAACACGCTTCTGACAAATTCCCAACAGTTTATTTGTCAGATATTTTATTGAAATTGCTTCCTTCTCCTTGCAAAGTACGCAAAAGAACAGCAATATCCCATCTCCTCTGTACCTTCTGAGGGCTGTTTCAGGAGATAACAAGCAAATTCAGATCTTCATTACAATGTTAGTTTGTACAGCAGACACTGTTTATCTTCTCTACCTTGCTATTGTAACCACCACAACAGGAAGACTGACTCAGAATAAAAGTGTTTATTTGGGGCCAGTTGCAAAAACATTCATATATTGACATGGTAGGAACTGCCTACCGCTATCCTGTAGGGAGGGCTGAGAGACTTGTTAGGTCTCAGCCACAGAGTGTTTATGATTGTGCGTGCTCAGATGGCATCTAAAAGAAGGATGTTTTAAGTTACAATCTTTCCTCCTTCAACGTTTTCAAACAAACATTTATCCCAAATGTCTTCCTGTCTTTTTAGAGCTGGAATCTCAGTTTCAAATATCCTCCCCCTGGAACCCTAGTATAAAACTTATTGATACAGTACACTGTGAAGATTTACGATATAATCCAAAAGAAATACTAAGGGGACAGGAAGTGGGGGAGCTAAAGACCTAGAACAATTGAGGCTTACTTTGACTTTCATGAGGAATATTGGTTCTGCCCTGGCTGGTTTGACAGTGCTGTCCTGGGAAGCAAAAGGTTGTGGGTGCAATTCCCAGTCAGGGCACATAGCCAGGTTGTGGGTTTGCTCCCCGATCAGGTCAGAGGGCAACGCATTGATGTTTCTTTCCCTCACTCTCTAAAAGCAATGAAAAAAATGTCCTCAGGTAAGGATTAAAAATATATATATTGGTTCTAATATCTAACATACTGTGTGGTGACTACAGTTATTAATACAATATTGCATACTTCCGAATTGCTGAAAGTAGATCTGAAGCGTTCTTACCACACACAAAACAAGTTAACTACTTGAGTTGATGGATATATTATCTTGATCTTGATTGTGGTAACCATTCCACAATGTATATGCACGTCAAATTCATACATTGTATGCTTTAAATACATAAAATTATATTTGTCCATTGTTCCTCAATAAAGTTAAAAAAGGAATTTTGGTAAGTATTCGTTGAAAGAATGAAAAGATTCTTGCTATTCTGAGATAATAGCAAGCACATTAACAACCTAAATCTGTATGGCCCTTGATGGTTTGCAACACACTTCCAAATTATGCAGTGTTAGAAACTTTTCTTAGCAAATCAAGAAAACTTCTGTAAATATTGATAATTAAGTAGAATTCTGTAATTCAGGGAATGATTTGGGGATTTTAGGGGATAAAATTTTACCAGAAGCAATTTCCTGCTAATGCAGCCATTCCACAAGATAACTGGCCCTTCCTTTTTCTGTGCTTAACCTCAAACAAAAGTATTCTTCTTGGTTTCTTCCTCTAGCTTCTTCTCTTCATAAACACGCATTCCCAGTTTCCTTATGCTCTTGACAGCCCAGTCTACGTGTCAGGTGTAAACATCTCTCACTCTGATCAATATTTACTGAGTTCATGAACCTAATGACGGATATAAAAACTAGAGTGATCGCTGATTCAAAAAAAATTCTACGAGAAAAAATTTCTGACCTAAAGAAAGACCTGAGAAATCATATTACTAGGGTCTCCTGGCAGACGAACAGGAGAAATGGAAGGAAAAGATTATAACCAAATGCATGGATGTCAGAATTTTAAGAATGAAGATAACCTACTGATCTCCCAGAGAGATCAGTAGGTACCAACGGAGGTATAAAAATAAAGTTGACATAAGACTATTGACATAAAATTAATACTTGAGGGTAGAAGAAGAAAAGAGTACTACACAGTAAATATTTACAATATAATCCAACAGAAATATTCATTTGAGAGAAAGTTCTAGGTTCTCTGCCATCTGGCTGAGCCTTTTTACTTATTGAATTTTTTTTACACCATCTGGTGATGGAGCCAAATTGTATTTTTGACAGTGAACAACTCTCTTTTGGAGAGTGTCATTGATTTAACAGAGACACACATCTCGTAGTTCTTGAAGAAACATGGTTTTGAACCTAGGCAAAATAATGGCCCATAAAGAGGCTCATAGCCAAATTCACAAGGGGACTTTACAGGTGTGGTTAAGTTTATGGACCTGGAGATGGAGATATTACACTGGAATAGCCACGTGGTCACACTTTGTTACAAGAACATTTTCTGGCCAGGTCAGAGAGACGTGGCATGAGTGTTCAGCCCACCATTGCTAGCTTTGCAGATAGAAGCAAGAGGCAGAAAGCCAGGAAACATAGTTGTGGGAGACTCTGGGAGTAGCCCTCAGTTTACAGCCAGAAAAACAATGGGCATCTCGGTCTCATAAACACAACAACTGAATTCTGCCAGCAACCTGGATGAGCAGGAAACAGAATCTCGCCTAGATCCTCCAGAAAGGAACGCAGCCCTGGTGCTAGCTCGAATGAGGTTCATGTTGTCATCTGACCTACAGGCCAGTAAGGTATGTACTCTGTGTTGCTTGGGCCAAGTCTGGGCTTGTGCTATAGTCACAAATTAATACAAATTTTATGCCTAGCTTGTTGGTTAAAGGACAAGCAAAGCGTTCTTGGATATGTCTAGGATCTGCATGCCCTCATTTTTTAAATGACACCAACTACTTACAGCCAATACTTTTGTGTTTCCTATTGTCTAAAAACCAATTTTAATGAAGTGAATCAACTTATGCTTAGTAGGAGTACATTAATCTGAAAGGAGACTATTTTGGTCTGAAATTATCCTTGACTACATTTACTTTGTGCCTTATGGTACAAACAGTAAATTACAGAGTGACTAAGAAAATGTGGTTGCTCACCCAACAGACCAGGACACGCTGTGCACTTTCCACTTCCCGGAAAGTTAGTAGGTACAGTTCTTGAGCAAAACATGAAATCACAATGAGTTACTGTACCATAACTCTTTCCACTAGAGAAAGAATTTCTTTCCAGGTCCAAAGAGACCAAAGGAGCTCTGAAGAATAGAAGGAGAGCTAGTGATGCACTACATGCTGTACTTTTGAGGTTCTCTTCCAACTAATTGTCATTTAGGAATCAAAGTACAATCTCTCGGGGAAGATCTGACATGACATCACATGACATGCCACTTCCTGTGAAGATCAGCTCTGCTGGAAGAGGTGCCAGGGTACTGTTGGCCTCTTGTCATCTGGCTGAGACTTTTTGCTTATTGAATTTTTTTACACTATCTGATAGTGGAGCTAAATTGTAATTTTGACTGGAAATAACTCTCTTTTAAGGAATGTCATTGACTTAATAAAGATACAACTTGCAAGAGTTCTGTAGTACCGCTGAAATTCCACTTACCTTTTAGCTTTAGGCCATTGGTTGAAGTCCAAGTTGACGATTTCAGCTTTTTAAGTGTCTGGTGGACAGATGTCTTCAATGTAAACCCATCGTACATAATCTTGTAATGTTTTTCACTCTGTGTATGGAGGGGTCTGAAAAGGCTGCTATGCAGAATATATTACTCTGAACAACAGGCAAGAGGGTGAGTGAGAAAGATATAAAAGTCTTTGTGATTATAAAAATAAAAAAATAAAGAATCTGATCTCTCTTTTCCATAATTATAATACTGTCATTTTAATATTGATGTCTTTTTAATTAAAAAGAGAAAAATACTTTATTGTAATTTTATTTCTCAAATACTAATATATGGATATGAGAGGATGCTTATGAAGAGTCCACACATTATGTGCAAACATTTTTAATTCCACTGGTGAAAAAATTATATAAATAAGTATTTTTTTGCATTAATAACACTTGTCAACAAAACTACATATACCTACACAAATAGATTACAGATAGGAGGAATGATAAATTTAACTACAAATGCAATTATAAAATCAACAGAATGCTTAAAGTAGAAATGCTTGCTTTGAATAAATTTATTGTAGCTCTATCAATAAATTTACATTACATTTTACAAAATTAGGGAGGCTGATAAATTTCCTGTTTAAAAAATCTAAAAGGCTCATTAAAATAGAGAACTGAAAATAAACATTTTTATTTGATAGCAAAATATTTAATGGAGAACAAACCTGTATTCCATTATGAGTAATTATTAAGTCTAGGTCAGTCTGTTGGTGCAGGACTGGTTTGACGACGAGGAAGTCAGCTATCCCCCAACTGTCGGAGAAAATGCTAACATATAACTTTATTTCACACCTTGCCCTTAAATTTGACTGAGAGGCATAATGAAAACTAACCCGACGATCAAGCTGTGAACCAGCTTACCTCCAATCACAAGTTATTTGACAGGTGACCTTGGGCAAGTCATTCGAACCCACTGGGCTTCAATCTTTTTATCCATAATATGCAAGCTTCATATAAAGAATGGAAATGAAATAGCAGAGTATTCCTATGAATATAGCCTCTCTCTATATATGTAATATATAATTATAGTTTACATATATATGAATATATGATTCAAATATATATATATGAATTAGGGGTGCTAGATATTTCAAAAACTCTTTGCTGCTCTGTGTGTGTGTTCTGATGTGTAAATATACATTTCTTCTTCCTTGCTTAGTAGGATATAGCAATGATAACTTTGATAGTTTCTATCTGCAAAAAATTTTGACTAAATAATTAAGAAATCTGTTTTCAGAAGGCCTCATGGTTGAGAGTAAGCTTGTGTTATGCTATTCTCATGATTGTTATAGCCCTTTATGTTATTGGTATGAAGAAGCTTTTATTTTTAATGTCTACTCACACTTACTATTTCTTCAGTAGATTTCAGAGAACCTGCTTTTTATGGCAGAGTTATTACCCTAACATTATTATGTTGAGATCGCTAAATGACTTTTTAAATGATGCCTGTGGTTTTAGAAACTTTCGGGGGAGGAATTCTTAATGCCTCTCAGGCTTACTACAAAACGCAAGTAGATCTAAGTAACAAGGGGAGTTGGACTCAGAAAATCCCTTTCCTGGGAAAAAGTCCTTTCTCCTCTAAAAACTCACAGGTTTTCTTTTAACATCCACCTTAGGGATAATTACCAAATAGGTAAGCATTTTATCCAAAACAACAATAATATACATACCAAAAATAATTTATCTTATTTTAAGTCAGCATCGAATAGTGCCCAAACACTCTTATTTGCTTCACTGTCACTTCCATAGATCAGGAGTTATGATTATTATACTTCTGTTTTGCTTATTTTCCTTTGCTTTCTAAATGTTTTGTCTTTGCTATAGGAGGTCATTCAATATTTATTGAGTATATTAACATTTGAAGTGACTCATCACTTTATAAATTCTGGTGGGAGAATCTTGTCAAATTTGTTGAACATTACAATGACTCATCGTATTTGATAGTGCCTGAATACAATAAAATCTAGTAATCCAATTGCTGAAATGGTGAAGACTATGGAGAACTACTCATTAGGCACAAACTGAGCAGACTGTATATCCCAATCCCTAATTGGACAGAGGTTATTTGAATTGATACAACTTTCATATTTGCCTCTCTAAAGGAGAAATTTCATTGTAGCACTTTCCTATTTAAAAGACTTTATTCCCACCTTTTTCAGAATACACAAATTTTATTCTGAGAAATAGTCTATAATGGGACAGATGATGCTAAGGATGTTAGGCAAAACAAAAACTTCTAAGATTAAAAATGGCGAGAAAGGATAAATTAAACATGGTTATATGGCGTTTTTTATTAGCAGATCTTCTCAGCGTTCTTAACGTGCTAATGTGTATGGAAATCTGTGGGAGGGGCCAGGATTGGCAAATAATTCCAATGATTTAACCACAGGTCTTTATCCCTGGTGTACAGAGGAACATTTAGAGAAATGTTGATCAGTAGCAATCAAATCCATAAATTCTTGTTGTCATTTCATATCTGTTGGCCAGATTGGCCAACTCATGGTTCCTCAAACCTAGCTTGCGTATTATAACTCAAAATCTTTATACATGCTTGTGCCTTGCCTCAAAGTTTGCTTTTTTCTTCATTCACCAAATTCTAACCTCTTTCAAAACCTATCCATTTTCTAACTTCCCCTAGTGGTTATGATATTTACACCAAATTTAATTTTAATTGTATCCTTTTTATTATTTTTCAGTTTGAGTGTGCGTATGTATTTTCCTAATAAGATGGTTAATTCTTTGACGCCAAGGATCAAATGCCTTATATTTCCTTTGGAGCTCAACCCGAATCTGATGCAACATTATATGAAGATGGCCGTTATTTAGTTTGTTCATGAATGATTAGATAAATATTTGGGTACCATGGACACTCCTCATAGCTAGGAAGAAGTATAGCTATTCTCTAGAAATTACAGGCAAATTTGAGAGTGCCAGGCACGTTCTGAGTTTGAATTGCTTAGATTTGCTTTTTGCTCAGGAGGCATCTGAGTATTTCTCATTACTTTGTTTAGATTGGTTCCTATTTGTTAGAGAATAAAAAAATACAGTAAGAAAAGAGGTAAGACTAAAAGCACAGATTTCAACATGAAAGAAAAGCAAAGAGTGTATCCTTTCACGTATAATCTGATTTATGCTTGGTTTCAAGTGATTTTAATTTAGCTTTACCTCTGTGACCTAGGTCTTCAATGTATGAAATCTATGCATACTATGGAACTGAGGAAGACTTGAGAAGCAACTCATTAAAAGGAGCATTTGAAATAATAGAATGAAATTCTTCTCTGCTAAATGATTACTTGGAAAATTAATTTTTCAAAATAAATATTAATACAGATTGGTGCATAAGGAAATATTGAACTGATGTCAGGAGTTCAATTTTGTATAGAAACAGCTCCTCCTTGTTACCCAGCTTCGTGACCTCAGGCAAGCATCAAGGTCACTGTGGCCCAGGTTCCTTCATGATCTCTCAAAATTTTCCTGGTGCTAAAAATTTCATGATTTCATGAATAAAAGGAATCCTTGCTTTCATTTATTAGAGGGTATTAAAATTATTAGACTATCATTAAAATACAAAAAGAAAATAAATCTTTTCAATCTGATTAGAGCATGCTGTAATCAGCAGATAACATAGGCGCATGGCAAGGCATGAATCGCCCTCCCCATACCCCCACACCCAAATCACGTGTGGCAACCCAGAGGCGGGCACACGCATACCTGGTCAGACAGAAGCAGAAAAGGAGAACAATCGTATACTTCACAAAATACTCAAATGCATTTGAGGAGTTTGGGTATCCCTGCCATGTTCCCATCTCCATTTATAAGTTAATTCTAATTAGTGCTGGTTTTACTTTCACCATTCCAAAACATTTTACATGGATACAAATGAGTGGTGACTTTTTCAATTTTCAAATAAACCTTTCATATCTGTGTTTAAAAAATCAGCCTGTAGTGTGATCTCAAAGATCAAGGCAAAACCCCACACTCCCCCCCTAGCGATCAAAGTTTGATGACCTCCAAATAAGAGAAAACACAATAAGTGGACTTCAGATCACAAGAACAAAAAAATGCCCAGAAGCTACACAAGTCACTGCTGGTGTTCTTTACTTAGGATCCTTTTTATGAGAGAAGAAGAAAGCTCGGGCTGTCAAGAGGCAGCAACTTCCATTCCTGGTCTGAAGCCTCGGTCTCAGTAACCAAACAAATAGGCTACGTGTACATACATACACTCAGGAGAAAGGATATAAAACCACAGAGGGTGGGGTGAGCCTCCAGGAACAAGTCTAGAAGAAGAAAATGAAACAACAGGTCAGAAGCTGAGGTGCAAACTAGAAATGAGTAGTCAAGTAGCTCACACAATTCAGCTGTACTGAAGAAATTTGGAGTTGTGGGAAAGGTTTTCTCTAACAAGTGTTTCGGGGTACAGATGGAATATTTGGATACATAATATAGTTTGTGAATTATGAGGGGGTTCTTTGTTCTCCCACTTGAAAAAATTATTTTATTTCCAGAATTACAGGATCACTACTGATCAAGACAACACTTACTGAAGTCCCTCACTCAAAAAAAGAAAAAGTATCCCTGTTTAGAGAAATCATAACATTTAAATGATAAAGAATCTTTCCAGTGAAAGAAAAAATATATCTGTAAATTATTAGTGTTTTGTGTTTCTGTTTTTACAAAAATAAGAACATAAAAAGGAACTCAGATAAGTCATCTGATTCTGCTTTGGAAGCAGTTGAAGAGTTTTTCAGGATGAGATTATTTATAAATCTGACGTTATTTCTGTTACCTTATCCCCTTATGAACTTTCTTGTGCTCACATTGAAATATTCAAGATGCTGACTGCATGCCACCAAAATGAAAATGTCCCCAGGGATGCCTTCCCGTTCTGCACTCCTCTGGCAGAAAACCCCTTTCTTCTCACTGGGCACCATGAGTGTGGAGGTAGAATGCCTCCTACCACACGGATGTCTCCGCAGGGAGATAATGTGAGATCGTGTGCAACCAGAAGTGAGAGCTAAACAATTTCAGCCTCTGCTTTACAGTGTTATTTACCAAAAATCCCTTGGGAATATGAGAATTGCATGCATAACCCCCTGAAGACACAAGTTAATAATTAGTGCTGAGTTGTGAAAATGGCACCCATCAATAAACACACACAGAAACCAAATTGCTTGTAAAAGTAAAGGGATAATTCTTCTTTTAAAGAAATTATTTGCTTGCAATCAGACAAATGGGAATGTCTGAATTCAAGCAAATCAGACATATCTATATATGTATATATATACACACATATATAATAACTCAGCAATATATATATATATATATATATATATATATAAAACTCATGGCTGGTCATTTTCTTTCTGAAACATGGAATCATGTATATAAAAGTTTGGAAAATAAAAATGTATATACATTTACACTCATTTTCAATCAGTATGTTTTACTGAACATAACATTTTTTTTTGCTTGGTATTTACATAGGATACTATTTACCTTTCACTGTAAAGAAATAAATACTATTTTAATATCTATGGCATGTTCCATGTAGATTTCTAAGCATTTCCATTCCCTAGGAAATATTTACTGAAATTGGTTATTGATGCCGTATTTTTATTGACGTAGAAATTTTAAACAAATTATATTTAAAACATGAATCGATTTATAAATGATCGTTACTTTTTACCATAAAATTCAGAGTACCTAACCCTCTGTCACCTGAGATCAACAAGCACGTCTTTGGGTGAGGATGAAAAAAGAGGTTCACTGAGCATAAGCTAGAGCCAATGTTAGCAGCAACGAGGGGCCACTCAGGGAAAACAGTCGTGTGACCGTAGCAGAGACCCCCAGGGATTATGAGAAATCTCACTGCCAGTCACATGAGAATGCTCATTGTCAGTCACATGACCCTAGAATGTATAGACAATCTCTATGATAATTTTCTACTACCAAATTAATAGTCTGGATAGAAGAATAATCATGCATATTATATGGGTTCGACATCTATTTCCAAGAACACAAGAAAACCAGGGGAGCAAATGAGTTTTTCCCCTTTCATTCAGAATGGGTGCCATATCCATGGCACGAATAAGACATAAATAAAACTGGTTATCACCGTGATGAGCCTGTGATTTCCTCTTAATTTTAATTGTTGTAATTCAGCTCTATCTTCCACATTTTAGAAGGTTATTTGTTGTTTGTTGATTTTTTAAACTACAGTATTATTACTTGCTGTGTCCTTGTAAATATCATATTTTGATTTAGGTAAACTTTTTCACTATTATACCTAGACAAGTCAAAACAGATATAAAACTAAATTCCCATATAATGATGGACTGTTTGATACTATTTCTATTTATCCAGTCATAGCTTTAATTTATGAGCTCTTTTTTGTTTCTACCTGTGACTTCATGATTATCTTCAGGTTTATGTAAAATTTTATGTGGTATTTTGTTTTGTCCAGTGACCTCACTAGTGACTTTCAGGTCACGGGACTGCAGACACCACTGCGCTTATTCCTCCTTCTGTCCACATCGTGCTTCACGGTCCTGCAGCGTGAACCTTTGCTTTGTCCTTGGACTTCCACGCTTTTCTCCCAGCTCTGCTGGGTTCAGTCACCACTCTGAAAGGTATCCGGGACATCAAGGACCAGATTAAGTGTCCCTAAATACTCTGAGCTTTCTCTTATCATCGTCCTACATTTAATTATTTGTTTGATTCTCTTTCTTCCTTCTTACACTCATTCACCTTGGAATTTTTAAAAACTTGCCATCTTACCTTGTTTAATAGTAAGTATATTTCAGGACCCACTTGTTGAATAGTGTAGGGGTGAATGAATCTTTGAAATATATCCCAGAAAACTAGTCCACTGCTTATCATATGATATCATTGAATTAGAAGCCAAAAATCAACTCTAGTCCTCATATAATTGCTTGTGGCCCAATTCTCTAGTCATTTGTTTATTACTTTATACAAATTATATTGATTAAGCAGCTATGCTGTGCTAGGCATGTTGCTGAACACCGAATTCTGAAGGCCTGATCTCTACCCTGGGACACACAGAGTGAACCGTGTGGGCCTTTCTAAATTCCGTACGAACCACCATCCACCGCACCCAGTGAACAGATCGAGATGAATGATGGAAAAGATTTGTTTTTAACTCTGGCTACATTGTTTCTACCACTTATGAGCAGGTACCACACTTTTGACATCTTGGATTTAACTATCCATGCAAATACATTTTCTACTTGTAAAATGTTGTCACAGAAAACGGATTCTTTTTGGAGGAGAAATAGTAAGGAAAATTAAGAAGTGCTTACCTAAGACAAATGAATAAAATTAGAACTTTCCTTAATTCAATGTGCACCTGAGGATTTAGTGTCTCATAAATAGAATCACATGAAAAATTGTTCATGGCATTCGTGGACTATCAAAGAATTGTACTTACTTAGTTTAGAATCATGTTTCAGACACTGGAAGAGCAAACAAGGACACACTGGGTACGTGTGTCCTCATACACTGGAGCCCTGGCACCGGGGCAAGCCCTTCCCTGGGGCAGCAGCCTGGGAACTACAGCTTCGCCGCTCTGCCCTAGTAAATCACTCCGACGTTCGGGCTGGTGTTCAATCTGTTCCCTCCTTCAATGCCTGGTTTTCCTGCATTCTGCATTGGGAACTGAACAAAATGATTATTTTTTATATTTTCCACATGGTCTTTGACAGGGCCAGGCAACCTACACTTCAGACAAAAAAAACAGCGAAGGCCTACTCCAAACAGAATCAAAGGAACTAGTTACTTTATTATTAGATAATTTTTTGTAACTGATTATTATTATGTAGCTACTATGTTATTTATCCATAAAATATGCCTCAGACATGAAAACCATCTGTATTTATCTACTAACAATAAATTGTATTGTCGTAACGAAATAATGGGACTTATAGTAAGAAAACGTGGATTTAATTTGGGTTTCATACCTTTAAAAGTAGGGTATTTTTTTGGTTGTGATGAATAAATATAACAAAATCCCTACAGCCCTATAGAGGTTTTAATTATGGCCTGTGGACTAATGCCTCTTCACCTCTCACTTTGCATGAGTGCTTTACTCAGTCTGTCAATAGTCTTACAGGGTTACTTTTCAGCTTTCTTAATGTATCTATTATTAGTTGATCTGAGCCTATTGAGAATAAATAATGCCACTCATTTTATTTGTAAGGAACCTTATAGAACTTTTTTTGGGGGGTCCAAAAGGGATTGAAGTAATGATAGAGATTTATCCACTTCTGCATAGAAACATGGGTGGTGTTCAAGAGTACCAGAAACTTGTTACCCCAAATTTAGACCACTAAGTGAAGAATGCCAAATTAAAATGAAATCGAAAAAGAATAAAAGGAAGGATACAATTACCCAAACTGGAATGTTGATTGGACTTTAGTATTCTTTTTAAACACCTCAAAGTGTCTTTAAAACTATAATCTGTCTGTTTGAACATTTCACCCTCACCTGGCATATCCAACTGGGAAAGGAACCCACCCTGAGGGACCTGGACCCAGCTGAATGCCCACACCAGGGGAAGAGCGCCATCTGCTGCAGCTTCGTCAAAGTCCTTTCTCTCCTGTATGATGTTTTTGGGGAGGGAAGGTCTATCTGCAGACCAGCTGTGCGTTGGGAAAGCACTTTTCCTTTCCACTTCAGCTCCATCATCTGATGAGTATATTCACAACGGTCATCAAATAGGCAATAGGAAAATTAATAATGTCAAATCAGTCGACATATTTAAACTTCACAATATAATAACATTGCAAAATATGTATTTTCTTTCATGCTTTTTCCTTGCTGGAACTCTAGCTTTGTCATCCTACATTTCCAACCCTATGGCATTTGAGTAAATGCGTTGTATGGTTTTACTTAGTCATCTTCCCGTTATGAAGAAGCAGCTCTCCTTTGAGCTGTCTTCATTTTCAAGTGTTGGGAACAAAGATTTTTGCATTTGAAAGATCAGAGTCTAGTGAATCTAAAAATGGTATTTTCTCAGCAAATCAATAGAACTTATTTATTGTAAAGCGAACTCACATTACCTCCTTGGCTTCTGGCTTTTCCACGTGGATCTGAATGCAGAGAAAACACTGTCTGGCAGCATGAAGAAGGTTCTCCTACAGAAGAGTTGCAGATGAAGGCAGAGGTTAATTGGGTATTAGCATGTACCTGAAAATGATGTTTCTACTTCAATATGGGCCTCCCAAGGGTATAAAGGAAAGGATCCAAGTGTTCATTTCTTTTTGTGAAAGACCAATATTTGGGTTAGAAAATGCCAGAAGTATGTCCCAATATGTAAGGCTTTAAAAAACAAAATCACCCAGAGAAGTTCTGTGATGCCTGAGCTCCAGTTAGGGCAAATTTATGCTAATGTCACTGATGATTCGAAAATGAAAACAGGAGCACAGATAAAATTTAACATTTAGCTTCAGTTCATACTCTGAGGATTATATTCTTTAAGACTAAATCCTGGCTGGTGTGGCTCAGCGGACTGAGCACTGGCCTACATCCTAAAGGGTCGCTGGTTCAATTCCTAATCAGGACACATGCTGGGGTTGTGGGCCAGGTCCCCAATAGGAAGCATGCAAAAGGCAACCACACATTGATGTTTCTCTCCCTCTCTTTCTCCTTCCTTTCCCCTCTCTCTCAAAATAAATAAGTAAAATCTTTTCAAAAATGGATGTAGATGTAGCCCTAGCTGGTGTGGCTCAGTGGTTGGAGAGCTGTCCCGTAACTGAAAGGTTGCAGGTTTGATTCCCAGTCAGTGTGCAAACCTAGATTGTTGTTCATTCTGTTCTGGGAGCAGACATGCGCGACCCTGGTCCAGACGGTGACGATCCCCTGTCCTGGCCCAGATCTCCTGTCTGAGTGGGCGGTGGATCCCTAGTCTGGCTGAGCATGAGGCCAACCAATTCATGCTTCTCTCACGTTGATGTTCCTTTCACTAAAAAAGCAAATGAAAAAGTACTTGGGTGAGGATTAAAAAAAAAGAATGTTGATGTAGTACACCCAAGAACTATATTTTATTAACCAATGTCACCCCAATATATTCGATAAAGAGAAAAATAAAGAAATAAAATAAAAACCAGAAAATAAAAAGAATGTTGAGGCTCCTGATTGAGAATGAGAAGTAACCACGACCGACTCTTAAGCGCATGGTCCACAGAACGTCTTTTTGATTAGACCTCAAGTTGAGACTTTAGATAGACCCCTATTCTGCCTCTTGATTTCTGTGTCAAAAAATCTGAAAATACGAAATTTGGTGACACCATTCACATTATGCTATTAACAGTTACACAAAATATCTTTGTTTAGGGACCTAATAAAATTGGTCATATGAAGAGGAAATGAGATTTTTAATGCAAAATGAAGCTGACAGTGCTCTTCTATTACCAGGGTCTTATTAGGGAAAAATTCTCTGACATCTGTTTATCCCCTGCAGCCAACCTTGTATTCAGAATACAGTAATTGATTCACAGCATCCACTGGGGATCTAACTGGCTCACTTTTCCACACCGCACTACACAGGTATCTCTGCAGCTAATTCTGAATGTACATCTACATCGTTATCTCCTGGTGAACTGTGACCCTAAACACTTTGGAGGCCCAGATGAAAGTGCTTCCTCCACCCTCCAGTGCTTGGGGTGTAGCGGATTCTGCAGCATGGCAATTCACACAGGACATCCAATCAGAACCATCCCCTTTGAAGCCCTTCTCAGCTGGGAGACCATGAATGATTCATAGCTTCTCTACACAGACTAAAGAGGAAGAGCAAAGCTAGTGTGTATTATTCAGGACTGCATCCTCAATAAGTCTCCATGTTCAGCAAATTGCTACAATGTTTTCTTGCTTAGTCTTTACTTCCATACAACATCTCTTTTGTGTACAAGTTTTAACAAAGAAAGGTCATCTGTTTAAGCAAACTAGTTGATTGGGTTATGTCCCTTCCCTTTAATGAACATTAGTATAGTCACAGTTTCAATGTGTAGAAAAGTGGCTGGCAGGGACCTGGTTTCCAAGGAAGACCCCAAGATCGCAACTTCACAATTAACTTAGAAAGTGAATTTGGTGCCAGCTTTCCATTTGTTCATAATCGGGGTCAAAAATACTAATTTTGCAGTCTACCCATGTGCAAGAGCTAGCTTCATAATGCCATGCATAAAACTAAGTGAAATACTTTACCCTTTGGAAAATCCGTCATGCCAGCCAGGGCTGCCGCACTGTCTGGGAGGCCTGACACCGGCCCCTCTCTCTCGGCAGCCGTACCCAGTGATCATCATGATAACGATTACTAAGCATCTTTTCCATCCCGGGATTTTGCAGAGACAATAACTGGATATTACCCCCCAAAGAACCATCAGTTCTGGAAGCTTCATTATTAAGCAAGCAGGATTTTCCTTGTGTCATCATTCACAGAGGGTTTATTTTCCAAGCTGAAATATAAGTACCAGGAGAAAATGGCAGAAATCCTACCTGGGAGGGACACTGTCACGCTCAATATCCTGGAGATTTGTTCTAGAAATGCCAGCTTTCTTTCACCTGTGGCCAAATCTAGGGATCCAACGTGAGGGATTCACAACAATAAACTTGGTATTTCAAAGCATCTTTTATCAATCCTGAATTTTAGGATTTTTCTAAACATCCTTAATATCATTGCTTTCACACATATAAGACTGTCTCCAAAAATAGAGTGCCAAGAATTTTTTTAATTAATTTCACCACGGAGTATTATTGGGTGGTTGGAAGTACTTCAGCTTAGCCTGAAAATCTGAAGAAAATATACAAAAAAAGAACAAAATTAAAAAAAGTTCTGAAAATGTATGGGAAAAAGTTATTGAAAGATGACAAGCTGTATTTGTTTAAGCATCTAAATTGCCCATTTCAGACAACACAATATGATTTTTTTAAATATTGCCTTAAAAATAAATACATGAGGGTTTTCTCCATCTCGAACCACCTTGCCTTTTTTTCCTTTGGCCCAGGTTCCCATGTGGGCTACCTGATTTGCTCATTGCTGGAGCTGATTGACAGGTATGGTGACAAAAATGCAAATAATATGCAAATAGACACATTAGGGCAGTTCTTTGTAAATAGAATTGCTGCTTATGTACATATGGTACCTTTTAACAATGGGCTTTCTGTCTTTGTAAATGCAAACCCTAAATTTCCACAAAGCATAAGATGTTCAGGTTTTCTTCTACTGTTTTGAAAGCAAAATAAAAAGTTACCAGATTACTAGATATGAATCATGGGAACTTCAATATACAGATTTCTTTATAATTACATGTACTTAAAACATCCTCACTTCTTTTATTATATAAATGTATTGTGTTGTGTGCGCATGTAAGGCTTATGGTGCTGTCTTGGGTGTGATTAAAAAGGTGGGCCTGTCAGGATAAACTTATATCTCTGCATATTGCCTATGGAATGGCTCAGATTTTGTTACTCTGTTTTGCTTCTAACATTTACATTTGATTCTTCTTGGCATCTTCCATTCCTTTGCTAAATTTGCTTGAAGCAACATTTTTATAATAGCTGCTTTCAAGTCTTTGTCAGGTCATTTCAACATCTGTGTCATGTCGGCCTTGATGTGTGTTGATTCCCTTTTACTGAGATCCGAGATTTTTCTGGTTCTTCGTAAATTGCACAATATGGGATTATGCAGGGGATGCTTTGAAAATTATTTTATGAGACACCCAGTTTCCTTTCATGCTATAGGTAATGTTGATCGTTTTGTTTTAGAAGGCAGTTGCTCTGTGTAGGTTCTGGTTTTAAGTTCTACCCTGCCTTCTGTGGGCTGCTGCTTTGGTGTTCGTGGCCTTCACAGTGCTGTTGATCTGTCCTGTATGTGTGCCACCCAGGCCGCCTTGGAAGGCTGGTCCATTGGTTACTTTAGATCTCGAAGTCTTCAGTATGGTGAACAGAATCGGTGCCACACACCCACAATTCACACATGTGAGGTCAGACCTGGGCCCATAAATACGTAAATAACTTTGTGGAATCACTTCTCCCCCAAATGCTTCTCTCTCCATGATCTCTTTAATACTTCCAGTTCCTGGGGCTCATCATTTTGGTTTTCTGGCTAGAAAGGTAGGGCTTCACTCAACCCGCTCTGCTGTGCATATCTGCAACTGTGTCTGCGTCTAATGCTGAGTGACAGGAATGAAAAGAGAGAGTTAGCTCATTCCTCTTATAGCACAGGACCACTGCACATGCAGAAGGGAGGCTCTCTGCTCCTCAGATTTCCGCCCCCTCTAGTCCCCAGTCACCACCACTCCCATGACAGGACTGTTTGGGGGCCGGGGCGTGGGAAAGTGGAGAAGAGAAGGAGAGAAAATAAACTATTCTCACATTCTCTCTGTATGTCAAGAGTTTCCTTTCTTGCTCTTTGAGCTGGAAGTAAGGGCTTTTCTTGGAGCACCTTATGGCTGCACAATGTTGCCCATTCCCACACTGGTAGACAAACACTGGAATAAAATATTTTCATTGGGAAATTCATTTCTTAAGGGCAGGCTCATGCTGGTTCAGCAGTAGTTTAATTTTGGTTTTCTTCTCTAAGCCACATGTTACTATTAAGTTTTAGAATTCTCAGGTAGGTATTTTCCACTTCTGTCCAGGTATTTTACACATTGATTTGGTGGAAGTGTGAGGATATTCTTGCTTTCAATCATGAGAGAAGAAATTGAATTTTCTTATCTAGAAATCAGAATGGAGAAGGCAAATGCTTATTCAGGTTATAGTGAGGGAGGGACTGTGCTGCCCTTGGTATTGCCCCCAGAGATGACCTGAAGTCCAGGAGGAAGTTGGGAGGTGATTGTGTGAGAGCTCATGCCTTCCCTCTGAAATCCCACAGGAAGCCAGGAACGGTTGAAACAGTCCCGTTAACGATTGTAAGGGAGTTGATTGAAGAAGCCTGGCGTTCAAGCTAGGTTTGTATGGAGGCATAAGTGGAAGAAATTCAAAGCAGTGACATCTCTGTTATAAACCTACCCTTTTATCTCTTCTTTCCCATTTCTTGTTCTTCAAGAAATAATGGGCCCTGGCTGCTGTAGCTCAGTGGATTGAGCACAGGCCTGAGAACCAAACAACCAAAGTTCAATTCCCAGTCAGGGCACATGCATGGGTTGCAGGACAGTTTTCAGCAGGGGACACACGAGAGGCAACCATACATTGGTATTTCTCTCCCTCTCTCCTTCCTTTCCCCTCTAAAGATAAATAAATAAAATTTAAAAAAATGAGCTCTCCTTTTTGAAAAAAAAAAAAGAAAGAAAGAATGGAATCATTTAGAAGCGCCGTCTCCATTTGTCCATGGGAGAGGGAAATGAGGGAAGATTTAACGCCACATTCCTTCCGCAAATACTTTTGAGGAATTTGTGTCAGCACAGTTATACATTTCTGACTTGATGAGGTTTACATGCTGGCTTTCTTATTTTCCAGCTCTTGCTCCAAGATGTGGTAGAGAAGAGATGACCCCCGGGGCTAAGTGTGAGGGGGCAGTGAAGAGAATAAGACATTAGGAGAATGTAAGTTGTGGCTGGGCTTTGTTAAGCCATCCACCACGGCTCGCCTGCACAGAGCAGGTTCCAAATTCTAATGGAAAAAGCAGTAGCCTCATTTTTCAAGAAAACCTATATGTTCACAGATTCGTACAAGTTCTTTACAATGATTGCTCACTTTGATAATTATATTTTCCAAATCTCTTTAAAAATTACTTTACAAATGGTTTTGACCCCTTACTTATCAATTCAAGGACCAGGGTCAGTACTGGAACCAGAGGGTTAAGTAAATATGGCTCTAGTACTTAAAGAGACTATAACCTAAAAAAATGGATTATTTCAAGACAGTAGAAATTCAAAGATTATAGGTTTTGTTATACACTGAGTGCCTTGAGGAAGAAGCTTTTAAATTTTTAAGGATCAAAGCTGATCCTTAAAACATGGTTGAAGATGATGGGAGGAGTATTTAGTTTGTACCAACAATATTTAAAACATGCAAAGAAGGCACAAACAACACTTGAGACAGTATTGTGATTTTATATATTAACATGAATTTTGGTAGAGAGAAATCTAAGTTTGAATTCCAGCCTAATCATTACTGGCTATGGGAACATAGTCAATGGGTTCTGTTCTTTAAGCTTCAGTACCTGCATCTATAATATGGGGGGCAGAACAACATCTACTTCAAGGATTGTGAGGCTTGAATGAGATGATAAATATAAAATATAAATACAATAATGAGCATCAAGCATATACTATGTTCATAGCTTTTCTCTTTTCCTCTTTCTCTCCTTCCTCTTCTGCCCCTGCCCAATACATTACCTTGCACAAAATTAAGTGTTAATGAATGAACATTGGATCAAATTGATGTGCTAGGTTAGTGGTACTCTAAGTTGCCTGTCCAGGAAGAGGTAAGAAGCTTTCTGGGTAAATCAACATGCTGCTTCTTTTACCCAGAAAATGCAGCTGCGAAAAAAGTCTCAAGGCTTAATGTTATCATTGGTCAAGTTCCAAACCAAAGGACTTATATTTTCTAAGGTTAACAGCAAACAGTTCATGGATTTGTTACTTTGAGGAGGGCTCATCTAGGTGACTGATATTCAAAGTAGAACTCTTGTTACAGCCTGCTGGGTGCTCAAAATAGTCCATTGGGGCGTATGAAGAAAATACCCATTGTCTTTTATTTATATTTTTATCTAAAAGGAATAAAGAAATAGAGAAGAATGTATCAGTAATTTATCCATCAGTTCATAGAAGTACAAGTGTATCATTTATAAGTGAATCTATATTGGGGATCTCTCTCAACATAATTTTACTGCAGTAATAATCATGACTTGAGCAGGTATTATGAGTGAGACACTGTTCCAGATGGATTTGGGGATAGAAAGATTAGAGGCAGAGTCTACCCTAAGTAGATTTACAAACTAGTTGGGTAGATATGATATACCCATGTGAACTACAAAATACAATACAAACAAAATAGATCTTTAAGGGAGAGTTCTGGACAATAGAAAAACTGTCACCAGAAAAAATTTTCTACTGTTGCAATTTAGAGCAGGAGTGTCAAACTCATTTTCATTGGGGGCCACATCAGCCTCATAGTTGCCTTCAAAGGGTCAAAATAATTTTAGGACTACCAGTGTAACTACCCAATGCAAAGGAGTTGAAATTACATTTGGCCCTTTGAAGGCAACCATGAGGTTGATGTGGCCCCCGGTGGAAATGACTTTGACACCCCCGGCTTAGAGGATGGATGTCCTTAGATGAGGGTGGATAGAAGACAGGGCAGGCATTTTTATTTGTGTTAAAGGACAAGCAGGATTTAGACAGGTGGAGAGGAGACCATTTCAAGAGCTGGTAAACTGAGAGATCAAATTGAGACAGAAATTCCAAATGCAAAAAGTCTTAAATTCAGGTAAACACTATGGGCATTTGGAAGATTTCTGCTTATGGAAATTATATAATAAATGGGGCTACTTTAGGGATTTAGAAAGAAAATGTGTACATATGGCTGTAATACAATATTTATGGAGAAAAATCTATCACAAAACATATATATATATTCATTAAGTACTTAATCATGTGTGGCTCTGTGCCAAACAATTTTGTGCTTCTTTTAATTTGCCCAAGATCATTCAGTGAATTAGCAGCAGACCGGGAAGTCAAACCAAGCACTGAGCCCAAGACCATTGTCATCAGAAACACATCCTTCATCTGCAGGGAAGGGTGCTGGGTACAGGCGGGGTTAAAGGATGAGAGGGAGTTGGGAATGGTGCTGGAGGAAAGGAAGGAGGGAGGTTTGGGGAATTATTATGATAAGGGTAAAAATAAAGACCTGAAATGTATACGTGACAATGGGTATATAAAGGAAGAAAGGACTGGAGGGACGTGTGTGGTAAGACACACGGCCTGGACCCCACAGCAGTGCCTGGGGTGCAGACAGGCATCAGTACGTCAGAGCTCAGCTCCCCAGCATCTCCCATCTCCCAAGATTAAATTCCAGAACAGCCTCCCGGAACAAGTAAAGCTCACTGTGATTGGCTGATTGACTGACTGATGGTCAAATGAATGGGAATGATTTGGAAGCATGGATAATGAACCACTGGAGAACTGCTAGCAATATAGCCTAGAAAAAAATTTTATTATTGAAATTATTAAGTTGATTAATTGAATCAGGCATGTGGTGGGGGAACTACCCAATCCATATTTGTGCAAAGATGGGTGTTAAACAATTGATTTTGTTCTAAGGATGGAAGAGCTCAAGATTTTAAGTGTATTGGCATGTTAATCAAGGAACAATGACTTCAATAAGTTTATAAGGATTTTTACTAGAGTCATTATGAAATTTACTTTTCTTATTTGATAGAAATAATTATGGAAATTTGCAGTGGTGCACCCATAAAAATGACATTTTAACTGGTGTAAAAGAAACATTAGGCAAAACAATATTTTTGTACTTTGAAATGCTACTTCATTTCTCCTCTTGTTGCAAACTAAGAAGAAAGAGCAAAGATTGTATCAGCATGGCTCTATGATATCAGTTCTTCTTTTACCTCAGAAAAATTTAAGAACACACATTTATAATCTGAAATAAAACAAGAAATGGGGAACTGTAAAATGTTCTGGTGCCACAAAGCAGTACAGCAATGATGCACCAGGCTTTTTATTAGAACCAAAGTTATATTAGGGAAAACATTATATTGCATACAAATATCTATATCAAAATCACAACTTCATTAAAAAATCTCTTAAACTTCATCTAGTCAGAAATATTTGGCAAGATTTAAAAATACATAGCAGCAAGCCCTGGCTGGTGTAGCTCAGTGGATTGAGCGCGGGCCTGCGAACCAGACAATCGCAGTTTGATTCCCAGTCAGGGCACGTGCCTGGGTTGCAGGTCGCTTCCCTGCAGGCCAGTTCCCAGCAGGGGACGCATGAAAGGCAACCATACATTGATGTTTCTCTCCCTCTCTCCTTCCCTTCCCCTCTAAAGATAAATAAAGAAAATAAATAAATAAATAAATAAATAAATAAATAAATAAATATAAAAAAATAAAATAAAAATACATAGCAGCAGTAATCTTCCAATACATGTCTAGGTCAGAAACCCTTTCATAACACATCCTCATTAGGAAAATAGACAAAATAAATGGTATTGTTATTATTTAATCTTGAAAACTATTATAAACTTACAAAGAAAGTTAGATGCTCCATTTTTATAAACAGATCCTCACAGAAACTGAATTTTGTACCTGGCTCTCATTTTAGATGGTTTGGATTCACTTAGTACAGATTTCTCTAGTATTGACCTGAGATACTTTTTCACAAAGCCTATGTCTGTAACCTACCCCAGAAGTGGGGAGTTAGACATTGAGGGTGGCAGCCGGGACTTTGCAACGCGATGCCCGCCCTACGTGAGGTCAATGCATACGGTGTAGGGAATTAGTAGAATCAGTAGGGAATGTTGTGTGTCCAGAAATGAAATAAGGGTTTGCCTCCTGTCTTCTACACTATGCCTCCTTTCATTTTCCTCTCTTAGCTACAACTCCTGAGCTGTAAAACTAATTAGCCTGGTGTGTACTGTATATTCAATGTATTTTTTTAAATGGTGGGTGGGAAATAATCGCAAATTATGTCAATAAAAATATGTGAAACACTTTTAAAAGTATAAACTATAATAATGTCCATAACAGAGAAATATTTGTCATCAATCATTTCCTATTTCTCTATGACACAGAAAATGCGGATACTTTGCTACAGTTAGGAGTCCTTTTGGATAACAATGAGGAAAATGGCAGAAAAGCCATTCAGCCTCTGCTTCCCCCCAAAATATTATAACAATGTATGTGACCTCTGTCACAGCCATTTACTATTTTGCATTGTTTAGTGTTAAAAAAGCCAACTTAGTAGAAATGGCAAAGTGCTTCTATATAAGCAAAGAGAAATTCATTGTTTAATATTTGAATGAATGTGTGTTATGATAGTGAATAAATAACTACCTTGTTTTTAAACCTCTAATATAGTCTTCCTACTTCTATTTCAGTCCCAAGAATGAGATAAAAGCTGCATCTGATTTTTTTTAAATAAGATCTTCTGTGCTGGTAATGACCTTAATGAAGAAACCAATGCTATGTTGAATTTTCTAGAATTTACTTGAAATGCATATTTCATAATATATTCAATAAAAACAACCATATTTCTCATTAAATTAAGAATTTAATTATTGTTATACTTTATGTGTGTCTCATGTGACACAATTTTACAGAATCATTTGAATAATCATGTTTTAAAATTTTAAGATTTATATATATATCTAGTTCATAGTTACATGATAGGGTTTTTAAAACATTTATAATAAAAGAAAATATTGAATATTAATGTGCTTTATAAAACCACTCATTTTGTCCACCAACATTACAGAATTAGAAGAAAACTTGAAAGTTTAAAGAATGGAAAGAGATATAGAAATAACTCACATATTGGAAATGTATTATTTGAAACACTGTGTTCTTCAACTTGTGGATGCCTGTGATGAAGAGTTTGTAATGGAGCTACCGGGAAACTGTTTGCCACATGTTTGCCATATGTTTGCCACAATGTTGAAACTACAAATGGCATTATATTAGAATGATATTTTTGAAAAAGAACAAGCTTTTTGCCCACTGTATACAGCAATGTATTCTTTCAAACAGAGAAACATATTCAAACTAAAGAATGCATGTACCTGATGTATAATCTAAAAGTTTCTAAAATCTACCAGGAAAACATGTCTAGAACAGTCTACTTTTAGTCTTCAATCTGCTTTTCATTGTGTAAAACCTGTAGTGTAGTATTTGAACACTCTTAAGCTTAATTCATACCAAAAAGGACTTTTGAAAACTCTTTTAGGCAGAGGATAGAATCCCTGAATGCTTGCTTTTTTCATTTTGTAATAAGTATTTGTGACTTCAGACATAATGAAACCTATTATCTTAAAAGAAAAAAAGTGCTAAACACATGCCCTTTCAAAATAATGATCGTGATCAATTCAAGCTAATCATCGGGGTCTTGACCTTGACAGAGTTCTATACTTTGCCCTTCATGCAAACCACTACTCACCCATATTTTCAGAGCATTCTGCCCCTGCTATACCAGATGGGATGCAAACAGCTTTAAAACCCTTGCAAGAAAATATATGGGAACAAGATTCTGTTCACACCAGAATGATTCCTGAAGGCTAGGGAGATTGTGTTTTTGTCTAAATGTTGGATAATTTCAAACCAGTTGTGAGTCTGAGTCAAACCACAATAACAAAGAATAGTCCCAGAATTTGCTTTATTTATCCAAAATCAAGCTCTAAAAATAATCTTTACACTCATTTTTTACATGTCACTTACTGAAGATATCACCATATATACTAAACGTTGGAAGATGACAGTTTATTTTAAAATTATGATCCAACTTACATTGACTTATGAATAATCTGTTTCATTTTACTTGCCACTTATTATAGATCATAATAAAAAATTCTTAACTGGTATTACATACATTTGTTATTAGAACCACTGATATACGAGCAATTCCTCCATCATTTCATGAGGCACATACAGAAATTGGAATGAGACTTGTCATCATAGGCCATTTGCTTTTTTGTAATGGATAGTGGCTAATTAAACTTGCGATGACCTTGTTGTTCTAGTTGCAAATACAATAGTGTCTTGAGTCATTTACTCAGTTGTCAGTGATGGATGGAGGTGCTTCTCAATAATTAGGTGGTAAACAATGTTAACTGAGCGGTAATTCACACTGGCATTGCTAAGGTATTTTACAGTAATCTGGCAAATGACTCATCACTGCCATCTTTGTAAAATGTTGCTAGCCCCCCAGATAAATCATATCCTTTATCAGTACAAGAGGTATTAAGAGGTTATATGTTTCAAATAAGCCAAGTAATATATTCCACTACCAAATTTGTCCTGTGCACAGAAGAGTCTTCCTCTTAGAAGCTGTTCTGATTCGCAGTACAAATTGGCAACTTTTCCAGAGTGGCAAGACAGATGGCAAACATTTTTATTATACTGGCTCCATTGTTGCAGCTGACATGAGGGAACGTAACAAAAACACAGTGAAAAGAGTTCTGATGGTCCAGATGGGCATCCGGAAAAATAATAAATAAAATAAATTTGTTGATTAGAACAAATATTTGCCCATTTTAGTTTATTCAGTCATTTTCTCCTTGAAAAATCACACATACTTTGGTGTGCATGTCTGATATAACTTCTTAATATTCCTCAACACTTTATTACAGACTTTTCTTCTCTTTTGTAGATTAAGACACTGCGGTACAGTGTGGTTAAACAACAAACTGTGACAAAGTTAAATAACTGGTACAGAGAACACAATCTAGGTCTTTAGATTTCAAGTTGAAGGGCACTATTCACGTGATGGATTTCAATTTGTGACTTCAATATTAAAATTATGTCAATGTCCTTAAGCTGACTCTGAAATCTGGTTTTCAGGAAGCATAGAAGTAATGTACTGTTACAATGCACAGATCGTCAACTCTTATACTAGAAATGGAAGGCTCTAGGAAGCTCACCAATCCCTTTATTTTTAGAGGAAGAAATTGAAAGGCATAGCTTTTTGCTTGCCTCAGGACATGCAGGAAGTTGACTGCAGAATTTGAAACTATGTAGGGTAGCATGGAATTCAAATGACTCAGTGGCCAGTCAGGTAACTGCATGAGAGCTGAGTGTCAGACCATATGGGTATGGCGCCCACCCACAGGAATGGGTACTCTGCACACTTGGACTCAATACATTCGAACATAGCCCACGGTCCACTTGCTTAAAATATTTACCTAGAACTTAGGTTTTCTGGTTTCCTGTCTATGGCCATATTCATCCTTTTATCACACAGGCACCGTCTTAGCTTTTTAAGAATTTTCATCAACTATTTACTACCTCTTAAATAAAACAATAATATTTAAGCACATGAAATGTGCTATTTCATGTGCTGTTTTCTTTATCACTTCAGAAATATTTCGTGAGGCAAACCATGTATGCATATGATTCCATAGTAAATGTGAATTTGGCAGGAACTAAAGAAATGTCTTTTTGAAAGGCCAGGCATTTTGGATTTTCCTAAAATGGCTTTAACTCCAGCCTGTTATGCTTTTTTCTAAATAGAAAACTTTATCAAATTCTATCGCTTTTATATCAGATACACTTTTCAAAACTCATCTAGCTTCATTTCCTCTAAAAGTTGCCCCTCCATATTGACTGCCGTGGTTCAGGTTCCATCAGCTCTCACCTGGACTGTCATGTTGATGCCCTACCTGGCTCTCTATGAAATTAGAAACTTACTCTCCTCTGAATTCCTAGCATCTGGCCGAGTGTCTGATACCTAGTAAGTACTCAATAAATTGTTGATTGAGTAAAATTCAGGAATAGCCAAAAGCCAAAATGGATAAAAATTGCCTATATTTTTAAATCCTTGCCCAAGAATACTCTTATTTATTTTAGAGAGGAAGGGAGGGGAGAAAGAGAGATGAAAGAGCAACATCAATCGATCAGTTGCCTCCTCTGCGCACCCAGACCAGGGACAGAGCCCCAGACCTAGATATGTGCCCTGACCGGGAGTCAGACCATGACCTTCTGGTGCACTGGAAAACTCACCAACCAACCAAGCCACACCAGCTAGGATGAAAATGTCTATCTTTATATACAGCCTCCGGATTCAGGAGCCTGATTCTCAAACTGAGAGACCAACTCACTGCCCCAGTGAAGCAACAAAGGAGATGCTAGTTCTGTTATCAGTTTTGATTACAATTGATACCTAGGAACCGCACTTTAAGAGATTTAAAAATGTAGATTCATCTATGAAAAAATAATAAACTCATGGGGAAAAACCTTGAAAATTAAATTGAAAATTTTAATTTAAAATTAATTTTATAGGCCTGGCTGGTATGGCTCAGTGGATTGAGTGCCGGTCTGAGAATCAAAGGGTCTCAGCTTGGATTCCCAGTCAGGACACAGGCCTGGGTTGTGGGTCAGGTCTCCAGTAGAGGGCACACAAGAGGCAACCACACACTGATGTTTCCTCTCCCTCTCTTTCTCCCACCCTTCCCCTTTGTCTAAAAATAAAAAATAAAATCTTTTTTAAAAAAAATTAATATTATTGGTGAAAAAATTGATTTTATAGAGATGCTTGCCATTTTACAATGCATATAAATGTCAAGGTCATGCAGCTTTGTGGTTTGAGCTGAGCTGTTTATTTGGGTCAAATATCTCTGTAGCCATAAGAGAAGATTACTTCTTAGTACTCTTTCTATTTGTAGATTCATCATTTTAGGGTTTAAATACTACTTTCTTCATGCATACAATTAAGTCTGCTTACTGGACTTACAATGAATTGAGATGGAAAGAGTGCTTCTAAGAGATTTTTCATATGGTAGATCCCTTAGGGGAAAAAATGGGTAACTATCTTAAGATCAGATGCTGTTAAAATTATTGGGGCATTTGGTTTCGAACCCAAGACATAAGTTAGAAAGTTACTTATTCAATATAACTCACATCATTTATAAAAATTCTTCAGATCTTTGTTGAGAGCAATTTATTATGTTTATAAGATCTATATTTTTTCAGGTTACTTTTCTTGTGAATTAATTGGAAGAAAAATGGCAAAATGTGAAATTAGATAAAAGATGACTACTCAGGCTACATTTTAGAATTATAATAGCAAGATATTTTAATAGTAAAAGAGTGGACAAACGACATTTTCTTCTTCCTTTCCTTTGCCATTTAAAATACTGTAAAAAGGTGGTGAGCCCATACATAATTCTAACCTAGTAATTTCCTCTTTTCTGCAGCTGCTCTGGCCACTAACTTCAGGTCCACATCCACAAGCAACAGAGAGGCCCTGGGGTCCTGAGCTCCCTCACACCTCCATGTATCCTTGACCATAAGTTTGCCCTTGGCACTGCTTGTTTGTTCATTTGAGTTAGCTTTCCTGCCTGTTCTCAAATCTGGACCAAACTCCGTGAGGTGGCCAGGCTTGCATATCAAGAAGTCAGAAAGGAGCTATATTAATGTGCATAAAATATAATTTGAATCTAACTAACTTGTACATTTTATCAAATTCCCAACTGGGACACATGATAAGAATAGTCTTCACTTGGCTCAAATGATAAGCTATCAGGAGACAGCTGCAGCTCCGAACACATATCATGTATTTGTTTCAAGTAATGCTTATTCTTTAAACTCTGTAACTCTATTTTCTTAGCTTCCTTGTGACTCGGCAGCCCATGGTCATACTGACCTTATGGTTGATGGAGCATAGAGTTATTTCCTAAATTAGCATAGAATGGTAGAGTTTAACTTATGTGGAGAGAAGTGAAAAAATTATACTCAATAAATAACCACAAAATGAACACAGGTGACTACTGCTCAGGTCTGCTCAGGTCCAGAAACAGATTAGCAGTCCGCTAAAATTCCCCCTTGGGCCCTCCTCTTCCTGTGCCAACTTTTGTTTCCTCTTTTCTCTCCTAAACTAATCACTAACCTGACCTTGAATACCATAGATTACTTTTTCATATGTCAGCTTATATAAAATGAATCATGCAATCTATATATCCTTTTGCATATTTTTTGCTCAGCTTTAAGTTTGTCAGATTAATCTGAATTGTTGCATGTAACTTTAGCTTTTCCCCTCTGTTTTCATTGTTGCACACTATTTCATAAATATGTCACCACTTATCCAATCTATTGGATATGTGTTTGAATAAAGTTCCTGGGCCATAAGATACGCCGCCACTCAGATATACCAACCAACCTTTATGGAAGGTTGGCATTATTCACATCATTACCAACACTAAAATTGTTAGTGTTTTTCATTTTAGCTCTTCTAGTGAATCTGTAGTTATAGAATTATCTTTACTGAATTTATTATTTACTGAGATATTCTCCTTTGTGAGATT
Organism: Artibeus jamaicensis; assembly: GCF_021234435.1. NCBI lineage: Eukaryota > Metazoa > Chordata > Mammalia > Chiroptera > Phyllostomidae > Artibeus > Artibeus jamaicensis. The sequence continues at coordinate 22,994,537 of NW_026521823.1, read as the reverse complement.
CCTGTTCAAGTTTCTTGCCCTTGTCTCTACTGAGTTATCTCTGTTTATCCTATTGAACTGTAGGTGTTCTATACATACTGTAGACACAAACTATTGTTTGTATATGTAGCATATATTTCAACTCATGTGGCTTGCCTTTTCATGCTAAATAAAAGTTTGCCAGTTTAATATAGCCTATTGTGTAAATATTTTTATAGGTTTGCATTTCATATTTAGATCTATTGTTTACCTAGAATTATGTATGGTGTGAGGAAGAGGCCAAGTTTAATTTTCTCTATCTGGATATCTGACTGACCCAACGCCATTTATTTAAAAGGCTACCTTTTCCTCAGCACTATGTAGAGAAAACATTTTTTTAATAAATCCAGTCTCTGTATATTAATGGAGACTGAGCAGTTTCTCTGCTAAACACTAGGGCTGGAAGGGGAAGGTACACTTCACCTCTGCTCAGTTCATTGTAAACATCTGAGACAGGACAGATGTGAGGCCACATTGTACCAGGACAGAGTGTGAGGCCACATCTGGGCTCAGTGACGGAGTACCATGATTGATTAATGATGTCTGCCATTGCCTCGGGAAACATGATGAAGAAATTTTTATTTCCTTGGACTACCCAATAAAAAGAGGAAAATAAAATAACATGAAAAAAGAGGCATTAAGCTATGTTTCATAAGCCATATTATCTTACATTTTATTCCTTTCTCATTCTCGACTTCCTTACTATGCTACAGGTCATATTTGAAAATAGAAAGAATTATATCCCAAAAGCATGAGGCCAAGAGAGAGAGTATAGGTTTCTCCTTTCACCCATTTGTATCAACCATGCCTTCTGTGGTAGGTAGGCAGCATCTAAGATGGACTGCAATTTTCTCTGTCTCCTGAATTGCTGCTTCTGAGCTTAGGTTATAAAAAGACCTGGTTCTGTCTTGGGCTCTCTGACTGTCTTGAATCACTGGCTCTAGGGGAAACCAGTTGCCTTTTGGGAGGAAGTCCCGTGGAGAGAACCATATAAGTGAGTTTAGAAAATGATCCCCTAAGGCTTGCCAACAGCCAACAGTGGAAGCAGATCCTCGATCAGTCAAACCTTGAAATGACAAGAGCCCCAGATGATAATTTCATTATAGCATCCTGAGGCCCTCAAAGAAAAACCACCCATTCTTTAAACTGCTCCAGGATAACTCTGAAACAGTGAAATAATAATTATTTTCAGTTTTTAGCTGGTAAAGTTGGGGGCGATTTGTTATGCAGCTTAGATAAGTAAAAGGCCTTCTTTGTTCTGGTTTCTGTTCAGAGAGCACTTGAATGTAAAGTCTCCCACCTTCAGAGTTCTGGAATAATAACACATAACCACCGATATTTGTAAGACATGCATGTACAGAAGATGAGTCAGGGTCTTTTCCTTTATTTGAATGTCTTGTTACTACTTCCCTGCTTCTGAACATTCTTTTCTACTACCTGGAATGTTCTCAACTTTTCTCTCCATCTAACTACATGTTACCCATCCTTCTTCAAGTGCTGACTCTCACATAAAAGCTTCTTTTTACTATTAAACCATGACATCCTAATAATCCCCCAAATCCTGCAATATATACTCTGCAGAGTACCTTTCGGCAGTAAAAGTGCCTTGTGCTTTTTGTCAGCAGCATTTATTTTTGTCTTCTCTTCGTAACTAAGCTATTGGCCCTTAAAGAGCTGTTTGAAGTTAGTTATTTTATATTTAGGATTACCTAGTTTTGTGTTAAGCACATATGAGGCATTTTATAAATCTCTATTATTTATTGTCTTATTCAATAACAGTATCAGACTATCCCAATTTTATTGTTCTAGTGAAGTTTTGGAAAACTTTCACCGGCCTCACCATTCTCTTATTTTTCCCTGTCTGGGAAGCAGCATTAATACATAATTGTTATGGAATCCTAGTAATATTTTATTCATCAAGAAAATAAATTTTTAAAATTTGGATGATATCAGCATAAAAACCAATAAAATCAGAAATACTTCAGGATCCACATTTACTAAAAGTGGGGTGTGTGTGTGTGTGTGTGTGTGTGTGTATGTGATGTCCAGCTGGACAGGGTGGCTTTAGAGGTAGGGTCAGGGAGAGAAACAAACCAGGCTTCACTAAGTACAATGTTCCAGTTACAAACAGAAGTAAAGATAGTTATTTAGCCATAATTTACCAATAGGATAGCTACGGTGGAAACTTTAGTTTAATGATTTATAAAATGCTATTTTTCTTCCTAATTTCCCATGGGTCATATGGGTATTTTAGTCAAGGTTGAAGCAAGTAATGGACATTTCAGTACACTATGTGTTTTTCCTTGCTTCATGACTTTGTACTACACTTATAAGGGCCAATTTTAGCCTATTTATGCATATGAATAACTCTCCCTCTTATTAGGAACATTCAGTTCCCTAAGAGTTCTACTGCTATCTATACAGATTTCCAATTAGGATATTTCTTAATTATTAGAAATATATTACGTACCAGAGAACCACTGGCCAACCTCACCTGGAACACATCTAAAGATGCAGATTATAAGTATCATTTGGGGAACGAGTTAAGGGGAAAATATAACAAGAAGTGTTCTGCAGGGGTCAGTTCCCAGTTCAGCACTATTTAACATTTTCCCAATGAACAGAGTGATGGAATATCAAGTATGCTTGTTAAGTCTGCTGATGACATTAGGTAAGAAATAGCCAATATCTTGGAGGATAGAAGTAGAATTAAAAATGATCATAATAAACATGAACATTGATAAAAAATGGAAAGAATAAAATTGAATGTGAATGCATTCTTGTTGCATATGTAGTGTCGAGTATGGAATGTACAGATAACAAAGGACAAAAGAAATATAAATCAATAAGAAAAATATGTTTTCTAAGGTCAAGAGAAATAAATAAAATACAATATCATTTCAATTTTAAGGCTATCTATCTTTACAAAGAAGGGGTATAAAGTAACAGTGGATGCACAACAACAACAAAAAGTTTTTAGGGATCAATGTAAATGTGTGTATACCAATTTGTCTGTTGCAGTGTGGCTTCATTGGTTGGAGCATTGTCCTGTAGATTGAAAGGTCACAGTTTCAATTCCTGGTCAGGACACATACCCAGGTTGCAGGTTCAGTCCCCAGTCAGGGTGTGTATGATAAGTCAAAATAGCCACTTACTACAAAGATGCCCTTTCTCAAGTGCTATCATTTTAAAAAGTGAATTATCTACCTAAGATGGTAATAAGTGAAGTGAAAAATACAGCAAAGTGAGAGCATTTTAACAAATTTTAAAAAGTTGTCCATATGTTTTTACTCCTGTGAGTTATTGTATTACAATTTTGACCTCACAAAACACTCTGTGATGTTGTATTGACATATATGTCTTATCTCACCAACTAGATTGCACAATTCCAAGGAGCAAAGATTGCATTTTTTAAGCATGCAAAAGTTGCATAAAATACATATGATATTGTTAAGATACTAACTGGTTTGGAATAGAAGAATTTGTAGTTAAATTAGGTCACACTTAGAAATAACACCTGGATTGCCATAATCTAACAAGTCACCAAGCACCTAGTGACAGAAAGTGTTTCTTCTGTACATCCAAATGTTTACTTTGTCTTAGCCTTTTGTAGGCCGAGGGTAAGGATTTGCTGTCTTTATGTCCATCCTCACTGTGAGGGTCATTTCATTATGTCAGCAGTTCTCAAAGTGTGGGCTGAGGACTTCTGGGGGCTCTTCAAATCCCTTTCTGGAGGAGTATAAAGTTAAAGTATTCTCATAACAAGGTGTGTTGCATGTCATAAGTTGGCTCTTATACCCAGCAACCCTGTGAATGCGTGATGTCCACATGTCCTGTCCTCAGTAGCCTTTCCTGGCTCCTGTAGACCCATGCCTGTGGCTTTGGTACTAGAGTCAATCAATCTCATAGCTGGCCTTCCAATTTTCCTGCTGCCTTCTATTTTCCCAGAAATACTGTTTTTTTTCCAAAGAACCCTGCCTTCTCAAGATGTGCTCGAGGTGGAACAGCTTCAGTTTTGTCATTTTTTTGCCTCCAGCGATGCGTTGACTTTAATTTGCTCTGGGAACCCCTTGTTCATCTTTCTGTGCAGAGCTCTCCTCTAACATCACATTTCAGATGGTTAATTCTTTTTTCGTCAGCCATCTCACTACCCAGCTTTCACATCGGTATGTAGTAATTGTGAATGATCTCTGCCTTGGTCTCTAACGACACATCTTTGCTCTTCGTGATCTTTTCTAACTCTTCTATTCTTGCCCTGCTGAGCCCCAGCCTTGTCTGGACTTCTTGGCTGCAGTCTCCCTTTGAATTAATGACTGAACCAAGGTAAGCAAAAATTGGTGACAATTGTCTCCATTGTCTCTTTAAGTTGTGCCATGATTTTTGCCTCCTTGGTGTTCAAATGCAGTCTTGTACTCTTTTCTTTCACTTCTTTCAGAAGCTGTTTCAAATGATATCATTTGCATATTTTAATTTGTTGGTATTTCTTCCATTAATTTTTACTCCCCCTTCCTCTCAGTCTAGCCCAGTTTTTTTTACAACATAATCTATGTGCAATTTAGACAAAGAGATAAAAATGCATCATTGTCTGGCACCTTTTCCTATAGGACATCATCTTTTCCAAATTCTATTCTGACTGTGGCTTCCTGTCCACGATGCAAATTATACATCAGGATAATCAAGTGCTGAAGAATGTCATTTCTTTCAGAGCACCCCATAGTTTTTCATGATCCATGCAGTGAAAAGCTTCTCTGTAGTCTATAAAACACAAGCTAGCCTCCTTCTGCAATTCTTTGGCGCAACTATTGTACCAAAGCTCACAATGAGATCTTAAGTGCCTCTTCCTCATAATAATAATGAGATATTACTTGCCTTTTTTATTCTTACTCTCTCATTAGTGTATAGTGAAGTTCTCCAGATTTATGTTCTTGTAACAGATTAAATGCAGAAATACATAGGAAAACTGAGCTGACATTTTTATTAAGCCACACATTAAGAAAGTTTGCAAAAATGTTGAACATTACTACTTCCATCACTGATATTTTTTGTTTTACAAAATACAATGATTATTTTAGAAAAGTTGTGTCAACATGTAATGGGCTTATTGTTTTTGTTTTGAAATTAATTAATTAATACTTTTAAATTTCACAGTTTTAACTTCTAATAGAGTATGAGTCAAGAGATAAAACCCATATCAACAAAAGCTCTTCAAGACCCTCAATAATCTACAATTGTGAAAAGGGCGCTGGAGGCAAAGGGCATGAGAACCGCTGAACCACCCTAGTTTGCTAGACCCTTCTCAGTCTATGAAACCATTTAACATACTTCTAGTTTGCCAAGTACAGAAGAGAGTTGATGTGGATAATAGAGCTCAGGTCTGGCTGTACATGGCATCACCTGAAGAGCTTCAAAATACATATTGATGCCTCATTTGTTATAATTATTTGGGGGGTGAATTTATACTTAGGCATCAAGATATTAAAAATCTTTTCATGTGGCTGTAATATGCAGACAAGTTTGGATATGTATGGTACAGATCTTTCTTCCTCTCTGCTAGTCTGATGGAGGCTGTAGGCTTGTACCACATAATAAGGCAATGGCTCCCCAAATGGGATAGAGCCCAAACAAGCCTTGGCAATTCCAATGTCATTACCTCTGAGTAACACCAATGAGGCCCTGAGTTAATATGTGCTCTCTTTTTTTAACATTGTTTGTGAACTTCAAGTAGTTTCTGATGGTCCATATTTTTCTTCATGATTCATAGTACAGATTTAAATTATAAAAATAAATGAGTTTAATGATTACATTATAATACCAAAGTTCAACGTTTTGTTCCTATTTTCAACACAAAGACATAAAGAACAATTTCTTATCTTACAGAAATGTAAATGACCTAAATCTTTTTCTTTGTTAGAGCAAATCTAAGAAGTCAGACTAAAATTATATTCCTGAGGACTTCTGCCAAGATGAAGGCATAGGTGGAGATGCTGTGCCTTCTCACACAACCAAGTTTTAGCAACAACAAAATTTTAGCAACAGAAAACACAGCCAAAACACAGAAAATTGAACTTTTTGGAAGTTTGATAACAACGAATTCTTCAGCCTGACCAGTAAGAGGGGCAAAGCCAGCAGCTGGCGGAGTGGGGTTGCACAGGAAAACTCAGTCAGATGGACTCGGGCACATGGATCCCAGGCATGGGGTTGCAACTGGCGGACCCAGCGAAAGCACAGGGCAACAGGCTGACCAAGGTCACACATTAATGCGCTGATAGACCCTCAAAGGAGTGAGCAGTGAGACGAATGAAGCAGGCCCCAGCAGTGGGAAGCAGCAGAGGGGTACGCTATTGACCCCACCCCCACATACAACATTACCCAGTGACCTGGGCGGCCCTGCCCTGGTGAACACCTAAGGCTCCACTCCTCATGCTTAATGGGCGCAAACAGACCGAAACATGGCTCAAGAAGATTTCAAAGCCCCAGACCCCATAACTCTAAGCGACAAAGAAATAGAAAAACTTTCAGATGCACAGTTCAAAATACTGGTGATCAGGATGCTCACAGAACTGATTGATTTTAGTCACAAATTAGAGGAACATATGAAGGCTAAACTAATTGAAATGAAGGGAATTGCACAGGAAACCAATAGTGATGAAAAGGAAACTGGGACTCAAATCAAGGGAGTGGACTAGAAGGAAGAAAAAATAACCAAACAGAAAAATATGAAGAAACAAGAATTCAAAAAAATGAGGAGAGACTTAGAAACCCCCAGGACATCTTTAAATGCTCCAACATCTGAATTATAGGGGTACAAGAAGGGGAAGAGGAACAACCACCAGTGGAAAACTTATTCGAACAAATAATAAAGGAGAATTTCCCCAATCTGGCAAAGGAAATATACTTCTAGGAAATCCAGGAAGCTCAGAGAGTCCCAAAGAAGTTGGACCCAAGAAGGAACACACCAAGGTACATCATCATTACATTAGTCAAGATTAAAATGAAGGAGAGAATCCTAGAAGCAGTAAGAGATAAGGGGACAGTCACCTACAAAGGAGTTCCAATCAGACTGTCAGCGGATTTCTCAAAAGAGACATTACAGGCAAGAAGGGGCTGTAAAGAGGTATTCCAAGTCATGAAATCCAAAGACCTACAACCAAGATTGCTCTATCCAGCAAAGCTTTCATTTAGAATGGAAGGACAGATAAAGTGCTTCTCAGAGAAGATCAGATTCAAGGAGTTCATCATCACCAAGCCCTTATTATATGAAATGTTAAAGGGACTTATCTAAGAAAAAGAAGATAAAAAAGATGAACAGTAAAAGGACAGCAAACTCACAGTTATTAACAACCACACCTAAAACAAAAGCAAACTAAAAGGTCAGCTAGATTAGGAGCAGAAACATAGAAATGAAGATCTCATGGAGGGTTAGCAACAGGGAAGTGTGAGGAGGACCAGGGGGGAAAAGGTACAGAAAATAAGTAGCATAGATGGTAGGCAGAAAGTAGATAGGGGGGAGGGCAAGAATAGTATGGGAAATATAGAATCTGAAGAACTTGAGACACGTGGTCATAAACTAAAGAGGGGAATGGTGGAGGCAAGGGGGTGCAGGGTGGAGGGGAATGAAGAAGGGGAATAGAACAACTATAATGGCATAATCAATAAAAAATAAAATAAAATAAAATTATATCCCTGAAAGAGCATGTTTTTATTATTATTATTTTTAATCTTCACCCGAGAATATTTTTTCATTGCTTTTGGAGAGAGTGAGAGAAACATCAATGTGAGAGAGAAACATTGATTTATTGCTTCTCATACATGCCCCTCCCAGGGACCAGGATCAAACTGCAACCTGGGTATATGCCATGACCAGGAATTGAACTTTGCTTCAACCAACTGAACCATACCAACTGAGCATGTTATTTTAATTATTAATCAAATAACTGAGTGAGTTTCACCTCTCATCTGATATTTGGTGATTAAAGTGTCCAGATACACTGTCTTCATTGTGCAGTGGCAATTCCACAAAGTTGTAAGATGACAATTTCAAATTTTATGGAGAAATTAGAGAATTTAGGTTTAGGTTCTACATCTGTCCCCATATATTTTGCCTTCTGTCCCTTTTAATAGAAACAATTCATATTGAATTCAGTCACTATGGATTTCTACCTCTTCCTCTTTACACTGACTCCATATTAGTTATAGAGTATGTATGTTGTCATTAATTTATACTAATTTTATAAACTCCAGTACTGAATAGAAAATTGTATTTTTAAAAATTAGGAAAAAATGGGGTTTTAGAAATAATCATATATCTTTATGAAGGTGGAAATTGATAACAAAACTTAACCAAAGTTGCTTTTTACTAAAGTTCCCTGTTGTACCATTTATTTCTTGGGCCAGTCACAGAATTCTGCAGACACTGCTTCCATGCCATTGCTGTGCTCACAGTGGGGCAGCACTTTCTGAAGAGGTGCAGGTCTCTTGTGAGACCGTGTGTAAAGGTCAAAAGATTCTGTTCTATGAACTGTTTTTCATTTGAAATTGAAAGAAAGGTGTTAGATAGATTTTATGTTCCCAATTTCATGCTCGTTTCCAAGTTTCTCTGTATTACAGAATGATTCTGAAAGACTCAAAATCCAGGTTACTACAAAAGAGGCATCTTTTACAAAAAGAGTGTTAATGAAATGTTAAAATGCCTATTAAAATATTTTAAATGATTTTTCTGTATGTGAATTTATGATGGAAATAAAAGGAAACTTTCCCAATGTGCAGCAAATTAATAGTTTTAAAGTATTAATGCATAATAGAGTGAAGAAAAATATATTTACCATGCATGTGTACTTATAAATATATATTATTAGATATAATCCTTGCATAATTTAATATATTAATTTCTAAGCACTTAATGAAGAAAGCGAAGATCCCACTTTGTGATTAAAACATAATATTTTTAAAAGTGTATCTTGATTTTAGTACACTATTTCCTTTCCCTTTTTTCTTAATTACTGTTATTTTATTATGGTCTAAAAGATTTTGTATTTCTCAAAACAAAATAAACTCCATTTTTCTTATGCTAATTTAACTTATTGCTCATGAACTGTCACCTAATTTTTCTGTGCTTTAGTAAATAAGCATAAAATATTAATTATCAACAAGTGAAGCGTCTAAACTGTATTGTGCACAATTATATAATGGCTATACAGAAAAACTTTGTCTCTCAGTAACATTTTTTAGTGTTGATAGAAAACTGCTTATTTACATATAATTCTCTGGCAAGATGAATGATTAGAATTCTATAAAGACAATCAGATAATGAGTACTCTAACAATCAATAGCTAAGTAAAATATGTTTATTAAATAAAAAGTTTGTTAATTGTTTGCTAGTAAGAATGGGCACTCAGTGCTTTGGAGTGACCTTGTATGTGCGGTCTGCCATGAGAGTTTTTCCCTTTATTTGTGCACTCTATTGCACAATGGTTTGAAATAATAAAGAGCGACATCAAGCTTATTCCTGTACTTTTTACTAGTTTCTATTTACAGATTCATTTTGGGGGTTTCCCTTAATTTTGTTGGCTTATGTTTTGATATCAACAACTATTTTTTTTCCTTTTTATTACTTAAGTAGGAAAGAATATGTTATATTCCTCATGGTTGCTTTTTCCTTACAGAATTCCCCTGGCTCATCACTGACAGATCTTGGTATCCAAGAGGGAGTTGGCTTGCAGGATTAAAGGCAAGAACCTCAATTAGACACTCTCTGATTTCTTCAGATGTTTTTTCTAATCTTTTAATATGGGATTATAGGCAGCTAGAACCTATGTTGCTGATAAAAAAAATTGGGAAGACTCTTTGTTCTAAATCATCAGCACTCAACATTTTAAAAATGTCTATTTTTCTTAATTTGAATTAATTCTGGTCTAGATGAGGATAATGAACTTTGGTCAGCTCTTTGCGGTTCTGAGTACAAAATAGCTTGATGAGCAATGTGAAGTGCACACACTCTCCTCAGAATCTGCTGGAAAACTCCCTCAGAGACTGATTAGCTCATGCTTGTCACAAATAGGGGAGATAATTATGGGGCTTAACCGTCTATGTGGTGGATCTTTTGAGAGGCAATGGGTAGATCTAAGACTGCCTTTGGATCAACCCTAATTCTTATTATTGCACATATCTTATGAAGGGTTATTTTATTTTATTTTATTTTTGCACATCCCCGGAGACTAAACATTGTCTCTTCCCAAAGGATGACATCACATTTCTTTTCCAGAAGATAAAATTGTCCAAATTAGATTATCTTTAATTAGTCTAATCTTATGAGCCATTCCATAAAGTTTATTGCACCCAAGCTGGCACCATGTTACAAGATTCTTATTGAATGAACTAATCTTTCGCCATGGAAATGATGCTTATAAACAATGTTGCTGATTCCTTTATTACAATAAAGATTTCCTTCTCTGAAGCTTCAGGTTTCAGTGGCTGTTTTATGGTTCTCAGAAATATCAGATGGCTTTATTTTAATAAGAATGTTGACTTATTCCAAATTGCCCTTGTTACAAAGTTATTCTACAGCAAAATGCCTTCATAGAGACAAAAACACAAATAATTAAAGCTTCAGAAAAGTTTATTTTTATAAGACATTATTTGGAATTATGTTACTCACTGTTTTAACATAAGGATCGTCCCCTTTAAAACAGCATCAGTTTCAGCCTTACTTTTTGGTGGAAGAACAAGTCAAGGGGCACCTACTCATATACCACGTGAAAAGATCCTCATTCATTTACAAGTAGTTTCTAGATAGAAAAATAGAACAAACTTCCATCACTAGAAATTATGCCTGGTTTTTTCAACTCGTTTTCGGTCTCAGGTGCCATCTGCTTGAAACTTTATCTCTTAGGATGTTTCACAAATTCGTGCTTATGTTTTAGAAAATCACGGATTAAAATAAATTACAATCAGCTGAATTAGAATTGTTGACAAGATGATCCCAATGATATTCTAAATAAGATGAAAATGTCACTAATTTGTATTTTCAACTTAAAATCTTCTTCAACAAGGTCTTCACTTTTAATTTTGAAAATTTCAATCAGTTTGTGACCTGGGTCAAGTTCCTTAACTTTTCGGTTTTCGGGTTTTATGAGCTTTGTAACCAGAAGGTTGCAAATGATGGTTTCGGAATCTCTAAAGCACTCTAATTCTGTGATATAAATGCTGTTGTTCTCTGGGGACTCTCTTCTTTCCAGAAAATGTTGCCCCGATTCTTGAGAGTTAAAGGAATTGCTTTTGCCAAAAGGCGCCTCAATTTCTTGAGTGATTACAGTAACTTAAGTTGCATAACTTCCAATAGAACTCTTTTAATACCAAGTCTAGTTCCTTAGACCCATTTTTTAAAACAATAAGTTTTCTCAGGAAAAAAAATCCCTACTGCTTTAAATAGAATAGATGTCTGTCTCTTTCCTGTATGAACCCCTTCAAAATGAAATCAGACCATTTGACTCCCTTACCTTTAACATATATAAGAGAATGAGGATTCTTAACATACTTTTTCCATGACAACGTAAACAGAACAAAGAACATTTTACTGCATCAGTATAAGGGCTGTTTCACAGCATTTTTGGTAGAATGGAAAATGAGAAAGGCCATATGCTTATTTTTCCTCTATAATTTCCCTACAATGAAGGAAAATATTTTCAAGTGAAAAGTTTATTTTAGAAGTCTGAATTTGTAAATTTGTTTACTAAAACCAGAAGAAGAAAATAAGAATGAGATGATGCTAACTGGGTATTATGAGTGCTTTTTCAAAATTAAAAAGCTGCTTCATCAGAGAACTTCAATACTTGGTAAAATGATGAAATCACCTTACTTATTTGGGGCACAAAGAACATCCTGTTCCATTCCCATTTCTTGATATGTTTATTGTTGTTACTGTTTCCTGTTCTTGCATCCTCCCTAACACTTGAATTTGAAAAGAAGAGGCTGCTGCTGGCTTCTGTCTGCCTTGGTTTGTGTAAGCAGAGAAGACCAGCAGAAGGCTAATTCCACTGAGCAATTGAGACTCAGTCAATCAGACTCAGGTCATTGATTTTGGATCGGAGCTGCAATGGCGCCTGCTACTGCCAGCCACCCTGGAGAAGCGACTCAGGCCTCTAATCCTCTTACCCAGCAGTCAAGGCATTGAGATAAAAGCTGGCAATTCAACTTGTTCAAATAACAGATTTGACAAATTAGGAGGTTTCAACCTTATGGTAAAAAATATTTAATCTTTGTGGTTATCATATGCTATGGTGCAACAACACAGGTAAGATGCAAATCAGGTTATTAAAAATAAACAGACATAGTAATAATAGAAGCAATTCACTTTATTTTGTATAATGGAAAGGTAATTATGTTATAAATGAAATGTCGCTATAACAGAACAATAATCCTCAAAATTCCAAAAGTCAAAAATACATATTGCATACTAACTATTTCTATGTCTTCTTGTATGGAAAAAAACTAACATGAAAAATAAAAGTAAGGTTTAAAGAAAAGTTAATTTTATTTATTTATACACACACACACACACACACACACACACACTTTTGGCCTAATAGTATGTTTAATTTAATTCTGTCAATAAAGTAAACAAAGGCCTGAGCAGTTTTAGCATCTATCTAAATATAAACAGTAGAAATATTTATCCTGAGTTACCATTCAAATAAACTAATAAGTCCAGCCAAATAACTTACTTAATAAGTTCATTGCATTTGCTAAAATTGCTGTTCTATTTAGTCAAAAAAATTGAGGTCCTCATTTGAACAGATACAGACAATGGCTTTTTAATAAAAGTTGTGTTCTGCCCTGGATGTTGCCATAGATATACTCTGAATCTATTTTTCTGTTACCTTAGACTGTGCTCACAAACAGCACAGGATGCCCTCACATGTTCAAGAGAAAAAAAATCTCTAAATTTTAACCCTATTTAATATTCACTTGATCTCACAAAAAGGGAAAAAACCTTATTTTTATGAATTTCAGAGTTATTTGATTGCATGTGTTTAAGTCTGTACTTCCCAAGCTTCATCATTTTGAATACTTTTCATTTTCCCTTTGCTTCAAATGGTTTTTCTACCTCTGTGTGCCCAACACTAAGAGTGATGTCTGGAACATAATAAGTTGCTTGGTAAGTGCTTTTCTTACTGAATAAATAAATGAATAAATGATTCACTGATTCATGGATAAATGGATGAAATCAAATATTTAATCTAGTTGAGTTTTAGGAAAGAAAGTAGTTGTATGGGGCATTCCGTAGTTCTTACTGGGAATTCAGAATGCCATTACTTCCTTGGCACCAGTGAGGCTCAACGTACTGCCTCTATCTATTTAAATATCAACCTGTCATTTGATGATTAGAAATGAACATGTGGCCAAACCTATGTTCACCATCCTATATAGAGTCACCGCTACTGCATGCTCCTGTGACTGGAGATCTTATCTAATTTGCCCATGTATTTCCAGCACCTTACATGTGGTAAGACTACAGTGAATATTAATTAAATGAATGAATGGATAAATGATTATGTGATCAACTGAACACTGCAAATATTAGTTGTATCCATTACACCAGTACATTGGAAAACTGTAGCTAATTGGTTCAAATTTGCTGCCCTGGGGAGGAAGGGCAGTTGTGGGCAGTCAATACTTATTCAATTTAATTTTCCATACATTTATTGAGCAGATATTGAGCCTGTGTCCACTCTTTATAGAATTATACAGTTGGTCGTATGGGAAGGTACATAGATATGAGGAGTATATACCAAAGAGACCAACTGAATGCAAAAATATGCTTACGAATATATTACACAGATACTCCTAAATAAGCCACCAGGTGGGCCATGCAGTGAGAAGTAGGATGGAATACACACAACTAGCTGTTTAGGTAGGTGCTTGTCTATCTGAAGTGATCTGACATTCAAAGCTGGCCTCCAACATTCCATATTTGTACTCTCGCTGGTTTATCCCTTCATTTGACCATTCATCTTTTCTCACAGACTTGTTTTTAAGTGAAAATAACTTCAGGAGAGGTAACACAGTAACACTCCATGTTTGGGCGCCTCCTTTCCTTTGTCAGAACCACATTCCCCACCAAGGAGGCTTTGGGACTTGGGATGTGGGGGAAGAAAAAAAGCACACTAATAAGAGAAAAACGCATTTGACAGAGGAGATGAGGGTCTGCCATGAGTAACTTATTTAACTTCCAGATGTTTGGCCCTGGGTGATAGTAGATGAGGATAATCTCATCATTAGGAGCACAAAGCGCTCTAGGTCCAGTTCATAGCTTTTGCAGTATTGAATATCCCTGCCCCAGGGCCACTGAGAGATGGTCACAAATTAAAGTAAGATTAATATATGTTGGATGTCCATTATTTATTCACTTACCTAACAAAGTTACATAATCCAAGCAGCTACCATTTTCTTCCTGATATGGATTAAAAATAATTAAAACTTCAAATAATGGCATGCCCTTTGTCTTTGTTAACCTAAAATAGAGAAAGGAAATTTGCTGAATCTGGTATTTTTACCACCTATTGAAAAAGATTCCAATAAACAATCATCAAATTTTCTCAAAGGAGACTTTTCAGGCAAAAGATGCCAATATGCTGATCAAATCAATACAAATAAGAATACTATACCTGATTATATCTCCTAGGGAAGTATATACATTTATACAATTTAATGGCAATGAAATAATTGGCCAGAATAGAATTCTTTTGAGCTCATTATTTGGCATCATATAGAAAATCACTGAAGTCAAAAGTCATGTTGCCTGAATTATAGAATAACAAATAAAGTCTGACACAGAAACCAGCTCTAAATTATTTGAAAAATGTGTGTGGCCAGAAGAAAAAAGTTAAGTTAGCCGAAGTAGTGTGAAATTACCAAGATCACTAAACAATGGCAGGTCTTCACAATTTGGAACAAAAATACATGAAGTATTGTCCTGTGTATGGCTCCGTGACATAGATATGTTAGTCATTCATAAGAATTGTGGTGTTTCACCTGTCAATCTCCTCCTAGCATCTTCTCTGCTTTTTATTACCCCAATGAAAAGTCAGGCCATTTATCGAACACCTAATGCATATCAACTGTTTACATCTTCACAAGTGTCATCTAAGGCACATATCATCTATATTTTATAATGTATAAACAGCAGAGCCAGGGATTCAATATAGATCTGTCTGATGTCAAAGTTATGTATATTTTTTGAATTACTCAATGCTCTCTTTTTCTTAATTAAAACACAAACATTTTACTTCACAGAGAACAGAAACATTGTACGTTTGGGATCTGGAACTAATAAAAAGCGTGGGATGCCCTTCTTTTTTGCAAGCTACAGCACTTGAGGGCTGGATGACAAATATAGGGCAACGCAGCTGTGCAGTCCCCACGTGTCCCACAAATGTCTGTGGAGTGCCTACTGTGCACCACACACTGTTAGAAGCACTGGGGATGCCACGGTAAAATAAATATGTAGTAAATAAGTATTTTACTTCAGATAAGAAAAATGAAGCAAATGAGGTAGTCGAGGCTGGGATTCTCAATAAGGTGGCTAGACCAGAGAAGGCTTCCCAGAGGAGGTGACTTTTTAAATAAAAACATGAAGTGAGAGAGCAAGTTGTGCGGAGAGCTGGTCAAAGAGCACTCCAGAAAAGACGAATAGTAAGCTCAACGTTGGTGAGGCGGGAGTACAGTGATTTACTAGAAAGATGAAATTGCCATTGATTTAAATGGAAGAGATAATACTTCACACAAGATTTATATCACAAGATACCTATAACCACAACTTTTCACATCTCCCCCATAATAACTATAGAACAAAGTGTATAAATTTTTTCCAAGTTACAGATCCCTTGAAAAACTTGGGAAAAATTGTTGGCATTGTTGACACTTTGCCCAGAAACATGAGCTTTTTCACAGGTATAGAAACTTGCGTTCCATCACCAGACCAGAGAAAGAGGGTATTAACAGATGCCATAAAGTCACCCTGGGGTTGCTGCTCTAGGAAAATAGATCTAATACTCTCTTCTGCCTGGTAAGGTGAATGTTGACATGCTGATACTCTCTTCTGCCTGGTAAGGTGAATGTTGACACGTTGGTCTGCATTTTGTTCATCTCCGTGGGCCCGTGTACAAGATCCTTGGGGTCATATTGAAGTGTCAGTTATATCCCTGACTACCCATGGCTCTTTTCAGCTTTCACAAATACCCTTTAAAAAGTTAATTGGCATAATTTATATGAAAATGAAGTCCATCATTACGTCATTTCACTTGATTATTTCTTGCTAAGTTTCCCCAATAGCGAGAGAATCAGCAATACTGATTCTCATTACTTTTTTTTCCAGGGGACAGAAAGACAAAATATTATTTCTGTTAACAAAAATTTACCCTTAACCTTTTGTTGAGGTTCATTTCACTCAATGACTAATGATTACTAAGTCCCACCAGTATGCTAACTGGGTGTACAAGAGAAGGTGAAAAGACAGAAGAATAATATGATTTACTTGAAGCAATAAAACAAAATTATCTAACATGGTTAATATGAGCTTCTTTGTCTGGCTAAGTGGTGAAAGAGTTATTGCAAATAATGGCAAATATAAGACTTCAAGTATGGCAAGCAAACTCCCCAATATCTTCCCACTTTCATGAAACTGCTCACCTCTCAGAACAGCGCTCCATCTTCCACTCTCAAGCTGAGGCTCTTAGTATCCTGTTTCCTGAATCTTGTACCAAGAGTCAACTGTGGCATCTATCCAATTCTCCAGTGCCATTACTTTTTAGCATTGCTAAGGCACCATGAACTTCTCCTGACATACCACTTTCCCCACAATTTGAAACATCACATTTTCAAAACACAAAAGACAAAACAAAGACCCTACCCATTTTATAATTGCAGAGAAGTTAACATATGAGAGCAAAAACATAACAGTTCTGCTCACCATTGACACAGGCTGATAGTGCTAGGTTGTATTCTCTTTGAAATTCTAAATAAACAGACTTACAATCTAGTAAACTGTTCATAGGAAGGTGCCCCCTAAGTATTCGTTGTCTTTGTGTTCTGACATCTCCACACCTGAAGATGAACTCCTGTGTGGTGGAGACAGGGCCATTTTGTTCCTAGCATTGACCTTAAACAGATAACCAGATATTCTTCCAGCACAATGGGTTTATTTGGGAACAATAAAGAATTGTGACTTGGGACATGTGGTCTAATGGCAAACTATGTGCAAGTTCAAAGAAACACAGGAGAGGAACTGTGCTCTTTGAGGAACTTGGGAGGAGGGGCTCTAAACAAAGAGTCCCGTGCAGGGAACTCGAAGTTTAAAGTAGAGGGACTTGTCATTGGCTGAGCTACAGCGGTCGCCCACAGGCTGAACTGTTGTTACTGGGTGAGGAGGAATCTTTTCTCCCTCTGCTAAGGTAGGAAAGGACTATCCCCTTCTGTCAGTGATATATTGAACACCTCTTTTCCTGCTGGGGTCAGCAGGGTGCATTGAGTAACACTAGTCTGAGAGTTCTCTCTTCTAGCCTCCCAACTGCATTTTAAATGAGGTTTCTGTTTACTGATTTTCACATCAGTTAGAGCCTCAGAGCTAAAAGTGGGGCTCAGCCCATGTATATAGGGTATTACCATATTAAAGCAACATTTGCCTGCTTACCTGTTCTTATTCTGGGAAAAATTTAAGCCACAGTCCCATATTATCTCACTTCCCTCTCACTGTGCGAGCAGAGACCATCCCTTCCCATTCTCAGTTGTTCTGGGGGAGAGAGGTGGAAGGTTGATTTGCCTTAATTTCAGGCCCGAGTCCTAAGCAAATGGTTTCCCCCACCCCAATACTTCCAACCTTTACCACAACCTCTTTGATTGGTTTAGAATCTCTAACTTTCCCTGTGGGAGGCAAGGGATTTTCGAGGGAAAGAAGTTATTTTATGTTGATGCAGGGATGTGAGATCCACACCTGCAGCAGCCACTGCTACCACGACTGTGAGAATCCGGATTGGCCAGGGCTCCGTGTGAAGCATAAGAATAAAGCCAACAGTGAACAAGACAAACAGGAGCTCTGCCCTCACAGAGTTTACTTGTCTACATGGAGTTTATAATATAGTATAAATTATGTGAATCAATATATTTTCTTTGCTAAGTCACTTCTACTTGGGTTCTGTGTCAGTTAAAACACAGAGTCCTAACGGATACAATGTTTTGCCAATGAACTTTCTCTTTCCCCCATGAGATGACTCGAACAAGTCTCTTTTTCTTGAAACTGGAAGACTCTTAACTAAAAAAAGAGTGAGAAGAATGAAAGGATACTCTCAGCTTGAGTAGCAGGGAGAGCTTCCGGGAGGATGGGACTTGATATTAGATTCCAGCAATATATTAACAATAGTTTCTACCTATCAAAAATCAACTGCATGTTACATTTTGTATTTCTCATCTTTACTCATTGCCAAGAGACATAATTAAACCCATTTACACATCAGAAAACTGAAGTTTCAAGACATTAAATGACTCAAAATAATATAACTAGTAAGTGACATTAGCTGGAATTAAAAATTGTGTATTACTAGTGCTAATCATGACTACATAATGCTGACTCTAGATTGAATTTGATACACACTGTTTCTCAGTGCCATTGTTACTGGCATTTGGATTATTTCCATTTGGTATTTGGGGTGATTCATCATTCTGCAAAATGCTCCCACGCAGTATAAGACATTAAGCATCTCTGGATTCCTCATCATATGTTAACAGAGCTCCCTAGTCATATTGTAAGAACTAAAAATGTCCTCACATACTTCCAGATAACACCCCAGTTATTAGTACAGTTAGAAATTCTGGTAGTAGATAAGGAGGAGAAAACACATTTCAGATGTGACTGAAGTTTAAATTAAGGGGAAAGAATGAGCATGGCAAGTTCAGCTGACTTGAACCTGGCCTAGATCAAATGCTACATCACAGGATGTGATAGAGGTACTGAAAGACAACACTGGAAAGACAGACTGGTACAGGTCATGTAAAGTTTTCATTGCCACACTTGGCGGTCTTTTATTTTTATTTTTAATAGATGACAGGAAGCTATGAAAGGTAGCATGGGACTGAGTAATGTTTGAGTTTTAGAGTCACACAGAGTTTGGTCTAATTCCAATTTCTTTACACCCATCCATCTGTTATTCAATTAATTCATTCAACCAGTGTTTTTCAGAACCTACCGTGTTCCAGGTACCTTGCAAGATATGCAAATACAATGAACGATAAGCATAGTTTCTGCTATTATGGAGCTAATAGGCTATCACACACATTAATTATAAAAAATAAATTGAAAATCTTCTAAAAAGATTCACCATTCTAGATGTCATTAAGAATATTTATGATTTATGGGAAGAGTTCAAAATATCACCATTTGGGAGAAGTTGATTCCAGTCCTTATGGATGAGTTTGAGATGTTCAGGACTTTAAGACTTCAGTGGAATAAGTAACTGCAGATATAGTGGAAACAGCAAGAGAACTAGAATTATAAGTAGAGCCTGGTGTATGACCGAATTGCTGCAATCTCATGACACAACTTAATGGATAAAGAGTTGCTGATAATGCATGAGAAAGGAAAGTGGTTTCTTGACATGACATCTGATGAAGAAGCTTGTTAAAATGACAAAGCTAATTTATATCAATTAGCCTATGATAAAATTAGTTTTGTTATAGGTGGTTTTCCCAGTTCTAAGAACCTACTGATGAGTTTAAGTAAGGTCCTACTCTAGTTCTCTCACATCCTTAGAGAAATGAGTCTTCCTAGAAGGGAGGATGTTCCAAAGCAAAAAATAATTTTAGAAAATACAACCTGTTTTTTCCTCATTGGTCATGTACATATTCCTTCTTTTCTACCAGAGAGCAGCCTCTATTCATTCCTTAATTTAAACCACCATGACCCCAGCACAGTGACTGGTTTAGGGTGATCACCTGACCAAGCTCAGTCAATCACAAAACCTCCTTCCTGGCCTGGAATGAGGAAAAATGATTGATGGGGGATGAGTCTGAAGCTACTGTGCAGGGTAAAGGAGCATTGAGGGATAAACAAGAGATTGATAGCACTCCAGCCTCTGATTCCAGACTTGCTATGTCACTTTTGCCATTCTGGCAGTTTAATTTTAAGAGCTGATATAGTCCATGCTTTGCCTAATTTAATTATATTTATGGCTGTGACACTTAACAGTCAAGGCATTCTATGTGCTGACTAATACAGCCATCATTTTTATTAACTGCTCTTTGTCTTGCACTCATTCTCCCCAATCAAAAAAATCAGACGACTAAAGTAAAGTTAGTGGAATTAAGACTTGTGGTGCCATTTATCATGCATTAGAAACTTCTGGAGGATTAATCCAAACACGCATTGGCAGTCCCCTACCTACAGAGTTTCTGTGTGTGGGGGGATGGATAGAGCCTGAAAATTCGCATTTCTATTAAATTCCCAGATATTACTGGCCCAGGTGTCAGTTTGAGAATTACTGGATTATAGGCTAAGATCTATATGACTCCAAAAACTGAAATACTACACAACAGCATGTTGTCTTCCCAAAATATGATTCATGGAGTTTTATGGACCATTAACTAATAGGTGTTATTGCACTAAAAAGAAAGCATTAAATTATGATATAAACAGGTATTATCACTGTAGGTCTCCTTAAAGCATTTATATACAAATCTTCAAGAGACAGCATATAGACTTCTGGCCAAGACGGAGGCATAGGTAGAAACACTGTGCCCCCTTGCACAACCAAAAGAACAACAACAAATTTAAAAACAAAAGATAACCAGAACTGCCAGAAAAAATCAAACTGTCTGGAAGTCCAACAACCAAGGAATTAAAGAAGAAACATTCATACAGACCGGTAAGAGGAGCAGAGATGGGCAGCCAGGTGGAGAGGACTCATGGCAGGGGTGGGTGAGGCAGGAGCTGGCCAAGCTGGTGGTCGCATATTTGCATGTACATAAACCAGGAGGAACAACTGAGGAGCAAGACAGACAGCACAACCCAGGGTTTCAGTGCAGAGAAAGAAAGCCTCAAACCTCTGACTGAAAACACCTGTGGCTGTTGAGGAGGTGAGAAAAACTCCCAGCTTCATAGGAGAATTTGTTGGAGATACCCACAGAGTCCTAGAATGTACACAAACCCACCCACCTGGGAATCAGCACCAGAAAGGCTCAATTTACTTGTGGATAGCAGGGGAAGTGACTGAAAGCCTGCAGAAAGCTGAGCAAGCAACACTGTTCTCTCTCAGACCCTTTCCTCACATACAGTATCACAGCACAGCAACTGGGTTGTCCCGCCCTGTTGAATACCTAAGGCTCCACCCCTTACTACACAACAGGCCCACCAAGACAGAAAAATATGGCCCAAATGAAAGAATAGATCAAAGCTCCAGAAAAGAAAACAACTAAGTGATGAAAATATAGCCAACCTATCAGATGCACAGTTCAAAACACTGGTAATCAGGATCCTCACAGAACTGGCTGAGTATGATCACAAAATAAAGAAAAAAGTGAAGGCTATGAAAAGTGAAATAAAGAAAAATGTACAGGGAACCAACAGTGAAGGGAAGGAAACCAGGACTCAGATCAATGGTTTGTCCAGAAGAAAGAAATCAATATTCATTCAGAGCAAAGTGAAGAAACAAGAATTCAAAAAAATGAGGAGGAGCTTAGGAACCTCTGGGACAACTTTAAATGTTCTCACATCTAAATCATAGGAGTGCCAGAAGGAGAAGAGGAAGAGAAAAAAATTGAAAATTTATTTGAAAAAATAATGGAGAATTTCCCCAATCTGGCAAAGGAAATAGACTTCCAGGAAGTCCAGGAAGTTCAGAGAATCCCAAAGAATGTGGAACCAAGGAAGAACATACCAAGGCACATCATAATTACATTACCCAAGATGAAGATAAGGAGAGAATCTTAAAAGCAGCAAGAGAAAAGGAGACAGTGGCCTATAAAGGAGTTCCCATAAGACTATCAGCTGATTTCTCAGAAGAAACTTTGCAGGAAAGAAGAGGCTGGGAAGAAGTATTTAAAGTCATGAAAGGCAAGGACCTACACCCAAGACTGCTCTATCCAGCAAAGCTCTCATTTAGAATGGAAGGGCAGATAATGTGCTTCCCAGAAAACATCAAGTTAAAGGAGTTCATCATCACCAAGGACTTATTATATGAAATGTTAAAGGGACTTATCTAAGAAAAAGATTATAAAAAGTATGAACAATAAAATTATAACAAACTCACAACTATCAACAACCAAACCTAAAAAAAAGCCAAAAATAAAAACAAACTAAGTAAACAACTAGAACAGAAATAGAATCAGAGAAATGGAGATCACATGGAGGGTTATTAGTGGGCAGGTGGAGGGGGATGAGTTTGGGTGAAGGTACAGGGAATAAGCAGCATAAATGGTAGGTACAAAACAAACAGGAGGAGGTTAAGAATAGTATAGGAAATGGAGAAGCCACAGAACTTATATGTATGAACCATGGACATGAACTAAGAGGAAAGAAATGTGGGTTGGAGGGGTGTGCAGGGTGGAGGGGAATAAAGGGTGGAAAAATGGGACAACTGTAATAGCATAATCAAGAAAATATATTTAAAAGAAAAAAGTACAAATCGGTAGGTATGGAATAGACAGGGTAATGTTAAGAATGGTATGGGAAATGGAGTAGCCAAAGAGCTTATACGCATGACCCATGGACACAAACTAAGTTGGAGTTGGAGATTGCCAGAGGAAATGAGGGGTATTGGGTGAAAGGGAAGGGGGGAATGGGGACAAATGTAATAGCATAATCAATAAAATATATTTTTTAAAAAACATATATAGTTGGCAGTGTTTCCCAAACTCGCCTCACTCTGGAACTCCCCTCTTTTATTTTAGAGCATGTCCTAGAATTAGTGTTCTACAAGAATTTGTGTAGAAAATGCTTAGAAGCAGATAGGTTTTAAGGAGGGCAAATGTTTTTAGGGACTGGTGAAGAAGGAACTTCTGAATTAGAAGCTAAATACTAATACTATCAACGACTGTAGCTAATCAATAGATTACATTGGCACATGCTAAATAGGATCATTAGTGACATGAAATATGCATAAAACTAGGGAAACTAAATACCAAAAAATGGAGGCTTGGGCATATAAAATTTTTAAATGTGAAGTGGAACATTTTACTATCTATTATAGCTTTTTTCTTCTTTTGAACAACACAATAGACAATATCAGATCATCCCTAAATTTAATTGTTCTTCTTCGATGGTTAAAGAACCAGAAGAATCTGGATTGAATTGGGTGTCTTGTTGTTAGCAACACTCATAAACTGGTATGTAACACAGGCGCAATGATGAATTGGGACAGGAGCAGGTTCTGCTACTCTCCAATAGCTCATATTTTTCCCAATAATGTCAGACCTGAGTTTAAGCCAGTCGAAGGTGACAGCCTGCAGAAAAAGAAAATAAACACTTCATTAAAATTTTCATTATGTCCAGTTTACATTAGATTAGATCAGAGAAGAAACAGCTATAATGCATGGCTAGTTTTAAAAGTCCTTAGGACAAAGAATTGTTTTTTAAATGTTTTAAGGTCCTGATATTTACATTTCTTTTAAATTATTTTCAATACACATTCATGTACCTTAGATGTAAGTTGCTCAATTGGAGGTTATGTTTCCTTACTCTGTTTTTGTATAAAGAACAATGAGGTTGATCAAAAATGGTATTGTGAATCTTGAGGGGGATCTGAATATCTAAGATATGCTCTAGAGAGCACAGAAAGGCCGAGAGGAGATGACAGAGCCTCACTGCTGGCATTTGGACTGACATCTTTTTCTTCTTACATCAGAAGATGGCTGTCTCACAGACCAGCCACAGTTCTACCACATTACCAAGGTTGTTCCATTACAAGCTATCCGAAGGGGTGTGTGTATGTCCGTACCTTTTATGGTGTTCTGACGGCAAATCTCCAGATTTAGAACTGACCTGAAAATACACTGTGTTTACCCAGAGGCTCTAGCAGGTAAAACTGTCTAAAAATAAAATGAAGTGTAAATTATAGGGTATATGAAAATTCGGTCATGCAGTGTATTTCAGAAACATTTAAACCAGTTTTTAAATGTTAAAGATCTATTAATACTAGAACAAGTTAGTCCAAAGGGAAATTTAATTCTTCACTGATGACTTTACTTGGACATCATTTTCTTGATGGAATTTGTGGTATTTTATTCACAAATTTATATGTTTTGAAACACTAGCTAAGTTTACAGAACTTTAACATAACAGAAATTTGAACATGATTATTACTTATTTTGAGATCAAAGTTAGTTTTTTATATGTGTTTTGAAATGATATTTTACCAGAATTTTAAAAAAGAAAACAAAATTGGCTACCTTTGCGAGATTTCGGAACAATATCTGAGTCAGGAAAAAAAACCTAGGGTAATATACATACTACAAATTCAATCTAAATATAAGTGTCTGTGCTCCAAATTCAGTTTTTTCACATGTTAAAAAAAAGAAGACAATTGGCCTAGAGAATCTTAAAGGCCCTTATATATCTAAAAAGTTATAAAATAATGATTATCCAACATTTTTTCACCATGGGAAAATTTGAACGTGGGGCAACTCCCACCTCAAAAAAGGTAGGTCATGTATGCAGAAAACTACACAGCCCTGAAGAAAGAAATTAAGGAAGACACAAACAAATGGAAACATATATCTTGTTCATGGATTGGAAGAATTAACGTCATCAAAATGTCCATAATACCCAAAGCAATATACAGATTCAATACAATACCTGTTAAAGTACCAATACAATACCAATAAAGTACCATATTTCACAGACACAGAACAAACACTTCAAAGATTTATATGGAACCATAGACAACCCCGAATAGCAGCTGCTATTTTGAGAAGGAAGAGCAAAGTGGGAGGGATCACAATACCTGATATCAAACTGTATTACAAGGCCACTGTAATCAAAACAGCCTGGTACTGGCATAAAAACAGGCACACAGACCAATGGAACAGAACGAAGAGCCCAGAAATAAACCCAACTCTCTACAGTCAATTAATATTGGACAAAGGGGGCAGTAACATAAAATGGAATAAAGATAGCCTCTTCAGCAAATGGTGTTGGGAGAACTGGACAGCTACATGCAAAAAAATGAAACTTGAGCACCAACTTACACCATACACCAAAATAAATTCAAGGTGGATAAAAGACTTAAATATAGGCTGTGACACCATTAAAGTCCTAGAGGAGAACATCGGCAAGAAAATCTCAGATATTTCACGCAGCAACATTTTTACTGATATGTCCCCTAGAGCAAGGAATATAAAGGAAAGAATAAACAAATGGGATCTCATCAAAATAAAAAGCTTCTGCGTGGCTAAAGAAAACAGTATTAAATTAAAAAGACAACCAACTGTATGGGAAAACATATTTGCCAATGATATCTCAGACAAAGGTTTAATCTCCAAAATATACAAAGAACTTACACGACTCCACTCTAAGACAACCAACCCAATTAAAAAAAGGAAAAAGGACTTGAACAGACACTTCTCCAAGGAGGACACACTGAACATCCAGAGACACATGAAGAGATGCTCAATATCATTAGCTATCAGAGAGATGCAAATTAAAACCACAATGAGATACCACTTTACACCAGTCAGGATGGCTATCATAAACAAAGCAACAAACAACAAATGTTGGAGAGGTTGTGGGGAAAAGGGGTCCTGAGTTCACTGTTGGTGGGGTTGCAGACTGGTACAACCATTATGGAAAACAGTATGGAATTTTCTCAGAAAAATAAAAATTGACCTGCCTTTTGACCCAGCAATTCCACTGCTAGGATTATGTCCTAAGAACCTTAAGACATCAATTCAAAGAACCTATGCACCACAATGTTCATAGCAGCACAATTTACAATAGCCAAGAGTTGGAAGCAACCTAGGGGCCTGTCAGTAGATGAATGGATCCAAAAATTGTGGTACATATACGCAATGGAATTCTATGCAGCAGAGAGAAGGAAGGAGCTCCTACCCTTTGCAACAACATGGATGGAACTGGAAAGCATTATGCTGAGTGAAATAGGCCAGGGGTTGAAAGACAAATACCATATGATCTCACCTTTAATAGGAAGCTAAACAACAAAACAAACAAGCAAGCAGAATAAAAACAATGACACTGAAATAAAGAACAAGGGGACAGTAACCAGAGGGGAGAGGGAAGGGAATTTAAGAGGGAAAAAGGGGAGAGATTTGGAGAAGCAAATATGAAGGACACAGGGACGAGAACTTGGGGGGGGGGGCTGGGATGGGAGAAATAGACAAAAAACTGTACTTGAAAAATAACTAAATAAAATAAACTTTAATTTAATTTTAATTTTAATTTTAATTTTAATTTTAATTTTAAAAAAAGGTAGGTCATTTCAAGACTTGGAGCCTATGGTCTTTAAAAACAGGTACTCAACATTGTTACATGAACAGTGCATAGAATTTCTTTTTCACCTGTCCCTCTTTACCAGTCCTGGGTATTGTTTCTGGAATTCCAAAGTCAAAGATTGGATTGTGGGGTCCTTCTCAAAGTGAATGTAAACAAAAACATGCAGAGTACAGCATTCAAATATACGCTGTATTTTATCCATCAGTACTCATTTGTTCCCAATAGTTTTCCATATCTACAGTTATTGAACATGTAGTAGTCTCTCTACAATAAAGTTCTCTTATAAATCTATATACAATATATATGACATACACAAGATTTGTCCAGAAGGCATCCAGCCATGTATTATGAAAAAGAGACTTTTATTGAAGAAGATACAAGATACAAGAAAGATTGTACACAGGACAATGATGCTTATGTCCCCTTCAAAGTAGGCACCTTAGGACCTCACACAGTTTTCCTAATCGCCATCAGCTGCCCATCATATTTTCCTGAATCTCATTAATGTTCTGAGATCTCATCACTTTCAAAGGTAATTTTAGTTTTGGGAAAAGCCAGAAGTTGCAGGATGCCAAATCTTGACTGTAGGAGGACTGAGTCACCTGGGTGATTTTATGTTTTGCTAAAAACTGCATGAGACATGATGCATGTACATTGTCAGGAGGAAGCTGCCAGTCACCAGTTGCCCATAGCTGCAGCCTTGTGAGTCATCCAAATAGATTCTGTGGAGGAATGTTCAAGCTTAATGCAAACTTGATGCAGGAATGCAGGTTTGTTGCTCTACTCCCTCAGTCATTTTGAATGTGATGGCCACACAGTACATCGCTCACTCAATGCTGTCTATCATCCCCACTAACTGGTACAGTGAAGTCATTGTTGTTCACACATGCACATTCCAGTCCACTCTCCGTGGCTGCCAGGTTACATCAATGTCACACAAACCATTCTCATTATATTAACAATGGCTGAACTTTTTCTGGACAGGCCTTGTATACAATGACTATAACAGACTATAAAAAGTTTGCAATGTAAATTATAATAGAATTAAAAACATTAGATAATGAAACAATAAATACAGTAGCTGTAGTTTTTCTAAAGATATACAACTTGAGAATTTAATAGAATACAATATGATAAACACCAAAATAAATGTACAAGTAAATCAAATCCTTTGTTTCATCAGAAAGTATGTGGAACTTCAAAGATAGGGATCAGTTTGTGACTGACCCGAGTTGCTTTTATGTGATCACTTCAGGTGGTATGGGAGTGGGAAGGGCCCATAGTCGTTAGCACTACATCTCGTCAGAGATGACAACGTAATTCAAGATGCCACATTTCCCACCCCCAGGGTCTTCAAGGGAGGTGGGAGGATGAGCAAACAAAACCAGCATTCCTCTCTGGGTACATATGTAAGCATGCATGTGTCTGCACGCATGGATAAGTGATGGCTCCCAGCAAGGGGACAACCAGCCCGAGCACGCAGTGGTGGAACACCAAGCTCATATCTCCGAAACGAAGACACACTGGGCGGCAGCAGGAGGCCTGGCAGAGAAGCAGCACCACTTCCAAAACCGGAGACACACACACTAACGCTCCCCTCCACAGAGCGATGGCTCTGGCACGAGATTACGGTGCAAAGTGTGCACCTTTGCAAAAGCCACATAATCAATAGGTGAGCCCCTCTGTCCCCTGGATATGAGCACCTGCAAAGAATGAAAGCCCAGAACCAAGAAAGAGCCCCCAGAAATTCCAGGTGGGAGAGTTAGGGCTTTTCACTTTCTTCCTTAAAAGATAAATTTCATGATTACATGTGAATATGGGGCTTTGAAAATTATCATCTCCGTGCTCAGCTAGAAATGTAATCACTACTCATTTTTTAACTGCATCTTTGTTTATTTAGAGAATGGGAATGTGAAAGGAAACTTTAAAGACATTATCTCACCAAAACCTCTCTAATTACAGAGGAGGAAATTGACATAATAAGGGGGGGTGAGGGGGAAGAGCTGGGCAACATCTGCAATAGTGTCAACAATGAAAAAGAATTTTGTCTGTAAAAAGTATAAACTTTTTTAAAAAGATCATTTAGGTGGAGAGCTGAGACCATAACCCCTTCTCTAAGCAGCTTTCTCCAAACCAATGCTTCTTGTCCTATTCCACTTTATTAAGATATCATCAATGAGCTTCATTAAAATTTTAAAACTGCTTGCTGTCAATCTGATATGATGTACTGCCAGATTTTTTTTAGAACTGATTTCCTTCCTTTGCAGTTCTTACAATGTAAATCACATAGTGTATACAACAGAAGAGACTTAAGGAGGGGACCTTAGCCTGATAATCCTTGAGGGCACACGGATTCCTCTGAAATCCACTCACCACAAGCAATGACAAGTGGCTGAAACTTGGTCTAGGCAGAAGGTAAGTGGACAAAGAACTTTTGCAGCTTTGGGTATAAACATCAGATTGATTGTTCAATCAAGAACATGGTTACGACATTGTCCTCACGAAAGCATATAAAATATTTATCCTGTGTTATGTTCTTTCTTAAAGTTACAATAAATAGAGGTCTCATACACAATGCCCAGAGCCCACAGGTGAGAGTGGCTGAGGAAGTAACAGAACTCTGTAGAAATGAAGCTGAGACTCCGAGCAAGCATTGCAGGTTTGCATATGGAATCAGAGCAACACTATAAGGAAATATGCAGCCCAAGGTTATGAGACATCAGTGATTCATTTATCAAGAAAAGGAGAAAAAATAGAAATATCTCATTGAATATTATCAGTCTCAAATTTTGCCAATAGATTTATGGCTTTATGTTAGTAAGGAGGGTAATAACAATGTCACTTATGATGCTATATTTTATATGTGTAAGTATGCCTATACTTAATAGAATTCATCAGGCAGTAGGTCTGGGCACTATTTAAAACATGGGTCAGAGGGGCATTAATTCTATTCAAAATGTCCATCTGTTGCTGCCCAACTTGCGAGGAGGGTTGCATAGCAACCCGTAGAACTGCATGGATCTAGTTGGCCTCCCTCTGTTGCTTTTGTTTGCCCTCTGAGAGAGTTGCCCTTGATGGAGAAACAGTAGGTGTTCTTTTATTTATATATTTATTTATTTTTTTGGCTGGAGCTTGGCCTGGTGAGTGGGGGCTCATTATAGCCTGCTGAGCTAGATAGCATTGTGAAGCAATATCTGACATATGAATGTAATTTATCTTCCTGGCATGGTTCTTAGTCCCAAATTGATTCCTAAATTCCTAGGACTGTAGAAGTATAGCAATTAAAAGGAAAATAGCAGGACTTCTTACTTTTATACCCAGAAAAGAACCCTCAGCAGAGTTGGCAGAGAGAAGGTTCCAGAAGTTTGAATCAGTTTTGTGGCACTCAGTCACAGTTATACTATTCCATTTTAGCATATTTCTGAACTGACAGCTGTTTCAACTCTTCATACCAGGCAATTTGTTAAATTAAAGATTTCCTCAGGAAATCAGACTTCCTTTTTTTTAAATCAGACATTTTCAAATGCCTCTTTGCAACATGTATAAATCTTGAATACTTATATTTTCTTGACTATTACCAGATTTTTTAGCTGCTCAGTAAAATTTGCAATGAATTTAAGCATCCTTAATCATACATGAAATAATCATTTATCTGGCTTACCTTATTTTCAGTATCAGCTGTAATTTCAGGTGAGGCCAAAGAGCCCCTGTCTCCTCCACTGGCATCATGGGTAGGACTGTGGGTCACTTAACAGATCATTGTGATTCAAAATCATTGATTAAGTGCTATTGGAGAAAGCAGAATATTTGACAGAACAAAACTGAAAAACACCATATTTTGAGAGAAACTGTGTGTTATATTGCACTAATAGAAATATGTAATCATGACCCCAGAATATTTTCTGTGAATTGGTTGTCACCTGACTTAGATTTTTATATTTTATTCATGACACATTTTCAGAAATGCCTTTTTTATCTCTGATGAATTCATATATTTCCATTTTAAGTGATTTTAACCCTTACCTTGTTTCACTAATAATCTTTGAACTAACTTTTAACACTGACCTAGCTGTCAGGGGAACCCTTAAGAATACTTTCTAGGTGTTTGGTAACATACATAATACCCTCTACCTTAACTGTTATAAAAAAGATCGAGTTTTTGGGTGCTGAAGTGTTTAGTCATATAGTATCATATTAGAAAAACTGTGTTTTCTTTTCACTTTTATTTTTCTTCTAATATTTTTCCATAGTGGAGATGTGAGAAATTAGATTTTTCATATTTCAAATTCCCATACCTATACACCAGAGAATCTACAAAGGACCCAAGTAAGTAGACTTGGACCTCATGTGGTGGACTGGCTGACACTCAGCTGCCATTTTAATTCCGATTCATATCATTACCAGCAGGCAGTAAGGTAGCTGCATATTTATTCTCTAATGTGAGTCCCTTTTGAGAGTGAAAGATGGACCAACCAAACATAACACTAGAACAATTGGCCGGAACAAAGCAAAGACCTTGTCAGGAGCCAGGTCAAAAGGCCACACAGAATCTAGGGGATAAACCAGGGATACATTTGCACAAATAGGCACCAAGAAATGTTATATGTGGAAGGAGAAACTAGGGAAAAATGAAATGAAATATGTTCTGTCCTCAAAAGCCAAGGGCTTAAATTAGGCACACCAGATTCAAATTCTGGCTCTGTCATTAATTAGCCTTGTAACTTTGGTCAAATCATTTAGTCTCTCTGAGATTCATCTTTTTCATTTGCAAAATGCAATCATTGTACCCACCACTAAATTGTAAAAATTAAAATGAACATATATCTAATTCAAGGTGCTTGGTGTAGGTCCTGATCAGGTAATCAGTCCATAAAATAAAAGTTTTATTTTTCAGATTATTTTCCTAAATCTAAACACAGGAACCGGAAGAGTCAGCCAGGTAGAGAGATGTGAGAAGGAACAAAGTTTTAAGTGGCTTCCCTAAGTACAACCCTTTTTTGGTCCCTGGAGCATCACTGATAGAAGTTTAGAACATATGACATTTTTCTTCCGGTGGAGGGTGTTGCTCTTAAAGGTACTGCTTAGTCACAATCATTCAGCTAACAGTATAAAAATGGAAACATTGAATATCTTGATATAGATCCACTGTATTGATGACTTAATGCTATTTGAATCTCATGTGCAGAGAGTGATAAACATTTTAATGTCTTAGTATGACATGTGTTGGAGATAAAGCTAACAAAAATTTAGGGCCATGTTACACTGGTGGAATTTTTAGTGGGCCAGTTGTCTGGGATATTCCATGGTATCATGTCTCAAATGAACCTCCTTCCACTAAGAAAGAGCCCAACACTTATTGGACTCTTGGATTTTGGAGCTGACATACAATACATTTGTTAATGCTGATCCAACCTATTTATTTATTGGGTGACTTGGAAGACAGCCAGAAATAGAGATTTCTTCAGTGAATACAAACTACTAAGTAAATGTCCGCACCACTCTCGAGGTCCACCCCTGCAGATCCGACAGTGGTGACGGGAAGGATGTTGTGCAGAGTCTCGGAGAAGCCCTACAGGACAGGTACAGTGACAGCAGCTAGGTGTCTGGGGCAAAGCCATGACTTCTGAGTCAGAGAAATCCTCTCTGTTAGGAAAAACAACTCCTAGGATACTGCTAAGTGCCTAACTCTGATACACCGCGCAACTGGAAGGACAACTCACAGTGGAGTAAACTTTTGATGAATGGGAACTGAAAGCTGGGAAATAAATTCTTCTTCCCTTCTGCTCATGACCAGGCTGTCTGTAGCGGCACTTGTTCCTGTGGCTTCTCAGAAGACAGTTGGGTGAGACTGAGTGAGCAGCTGCAGGAAAGAGCCGGGTAGCATCCTCAGTTCACTCACGCTTCTGTCTCATATCACTTCAGTTTTCCCTTCCTTCTGCTTTCGTGCAATATTTTCTAATAAATTAGTCGCACATCAACTTGGCCTCGGGCTCTGCTTTCTGGGGGAACCAAAGATAAGACATCTGTCCTACTTAAGACTCTTTAGTGGTAAAACATTATTTCAACTCCACCTTTCTGATCACCTCTCCCAACACTCTTTGCCTTTGAATTTATGCTCTAATGATAAAAATTGCTTTGGCTTCTGCACTGAAAACATGCTGTTTCATACCTTTAGACCACGGCTTATGCTCTTTCCTCAAGAATTCCATCTTTGGTTCCCATTTAATTATCTTGTAGTGAACAACACAGAGGTCATCTCCTACTATTTTTAGTGGTAAGAGGTATGAGGCGTGGCAATCTTTTAGTTGCCTTGGAAGGGGTGGTATGGTGTGTGCTGGACCACTGATGTACTAGAAATTTTGCCACGGTAGCAGAATTCTGAATCTGCATGATATTTTCCTCTTACCCTGTGATATGCATGTGTCATACCAGAAACTCTAGGATAAACTGGACAGTCATTAGGAGACAATATGGGAAGAGTATATCATCTGTGAGAAAATACAAAGTGTATTTTGAAGCTCTTGGTTAGTGCCTGTACCCTAGAATTTGAACTCTTGATTGAAGAAAGACGTCCATACTATGTCTCCAACTTTGGGCAGGAAGTTAGTTCTCTAACAAACTTGAGAGGAAGCAAGGTTCAAGAACATGTGTTAATTTTGGGAAGAACAAAGGAGGAGGTCTTTAGGCCCAGATTTCTGGCCCAGACTTTGAGAGCTTAAAAAACTTTGCTGAACAAAGGAATCAGAGCTACATTTTATAAACCAAATAAATGTTGCTGATCATAGCTCAAGTAGTTTGATTCAAAAACTCATCACATTTAGAGTAAGATTTACCTTCTACGTGGGGTGGAATAGGCTGATTCTTCCTTTAGGCCAAGGAATTTTGAGTACTTTATTTTTGCTGTGTGCTGTGCCGGGAACTGAAAGTACAGATATGAATCACGTGAGTCTTTGTCTGCAGGGAGCTTACCACTGAATGCGGGACACAGAACCGTCCCAGTAATAACGGCTGCACAGCATAAGTGCTGTGGGAGAGCGGAGACAAAGCCTGATTCAATGTGAGCTTGCAGAGGGGGCCCCACCAGGACCCTTGCTCTCTAATGCACAGCAAGACAAGACTATCGCGAACAGTTCTAAAGACTGTAGCAAGTGGGATACATAACAAACAATAAATTCTAGGTATGTCTGTGATCACAATGTACTCTGTTGGAAAGAACTGAGATTTTAATTTAATACCCATTTAATATCTTTTTCAATGGTCTTTCTCTCTGATAACGTTTGTTCTTTTTCCTGCTCTTTTTTAACTCAATAAATGACTTCAGAGTATGATGAGGGTGTTACTATCCTCTGTTCTGCTTTGTATTCCATATACTTAGTTTCTTTCTAATATTTTAAATAGTCCACTCCTTTTCTGTGGCCTTACAGAGGTAACCTCATTCACTGGTTTTTATAAGTAAGCCAACATTTCTTTTCATGTTCAGCATTTGGAAATTTTTCCTTCTATAATTAAAGTATTATTGACATATAATATTATATTAGTTTCAGCTGTATGATATAATGATTGAACATTTACTTACCTTACAATGTTATCGTTACAATAAATCTAGTAACACTATAACCATATTGCTGACCATATTTTCTGTGCTGTACACATTACATTCCCATGGATCATTTATTTTATTAATGGAAGTTTGTACCTCTTATTCCTCTTTTCCATTTTTACCTATCTGAATGTTTTGTTTTTTCCCCATCCTCCCATCCACCTCCCCTTTGGCAATCATTAGTTTATTATCTGTGTCTATGAGTCTGATTCTGTTTTATTTGTTCATTTTGTTTATTTAGATTCCACATATAAATGAAATCATATAATCTTTATCTTTCTTTGCCTGACTTATTTCACTTAGCATAATACCTTCTAGGTCCATCCATGTTATTATAAATGGCAAGATATCATTCTTTTTTATGGCTGAATAATATTTCAGTGTATGTATGTACCACATCTTTATCTATTCATCTGTGCATAGACACCTAGGTTGCTTTCATATTTTGGCTATTGTTGATATGCTGAAGTGAACATAAAGGTTCATATACTTTTTCAAGTTAGTGTCTTTATTTCTTCAGGTAAACACCAAAAGTGGAATTGCTGGGTTGGATAGTGATTCTATTTTTAAAAATTTGAGGAACCACCATGCTGTTTTTCATAGTGGTTGCACCAATTTACAATTCCATCAACATTGCACGAGGGCTTCCTTTTCTCTAAATTCTTACCAACACTTGTTATTTGTGGAGTTTTTGATAATATTCATTCTGATAGGTGTGAGGCAATAGCATGTTGTGGCTTGATTTGCTTTCCCTGACGGTTAGTGATGTTCAGCATATTTTCATGTCTGTTAGCTATCTATCTATCTATCTATCTATCTATCTATCTATCTATCTATCTATTCTTTGGAGAAATGTCTATTGACTTCCTCTGCCCATTTTTAAATCAAATTGTTTTTTTGTTGAGGTCTATGAATTCTTTATATATTTTGGATATTAACTCCTTATGCAATTATCTTCTCCAACTCAGTCAGATGTCTTTCATTTTGTTAATAATTTTCCTTGTTTTTTAACTCAATTGTTTTACTTTTTAAAAAAATTTTATATTGAATTTATTGGGGTGACATTGGTTAATAAAATTATACTGGTTTCAAGCATAAAATTCTATAATACATCATCTGTGCATTGTATTGTATTTTCACCGTCCCAAGCCAAGTCTCCTTCCGTCACAAATTATCCCCTCCCCCTCCCTCCCGCTCTGTCTCTTTTCCTCTGGCAATCACCATACTGTTGTCTGTCTACAAGGGTTTTTTTACTTAAATCTCTTCACCTTTTTCACCGCAGCTCCCTCCACTCTCCCCTCCAATAGCTGTCAGAGTATTTTCTGTATCTATGAGTCCGTTTTGTTTGTTTGTTAGTTTATTTTTTCATTAGATTCCACATATAAATGAAATCATATGGTACTTATCTTCCTCTGACTGGCTTGTTTCACTTACCATAGTACTTTTCAGGTTCATCCATGCTGTTCCAAAAGGTAAGAGTTCCTTTGTTTTTATGGCTGAGTAGTATTCCATTGTGTAACTACACCACAGCTTTTTTATCCACTCATCTACTTACGGACACCTGGGCTGCTTCCGAATCTTGGCTAACACTTCAATGAACTTAGGGTGCATATTTCTTTCAAATTGATGTTTCAGGTTTCTTCAGATATATTCCCAGAAGTGGAGTCACTACTTCAAAAGGCAATTTTGTTTTTAATTTTTTGAGTTCTCTACATCCTCGCCAACACTTGCTGTTCATTGACTTGTTGATGACAGCCATTCTAAAAGGTGTGAGATGATACCTCACTGTGGCTTTTAATTTGCATTTCTCTGATAATTAGAGATGTTGAGCATCTTTTCATATGTCTATTGGCCATCTGCATGTTCCCTTCGGAGAAATACCTATTTAGCTCCTTTGTCCATTTTTTAACTGCATTGTTGGTTCTTTGGCGTTGAGTGTTACAAATTCTTTATGAAATTTGGATATTAACCCCTTATCAGATGTATCATTGGCAAGTATGTTCTCCCACACAGTGGGTTTTCTTTTCATTCTGTTGATGGTTCCCTTTGTTTTGCAAAACCTCTTTAGTTCCATGTAGTTTATTTTTTCTTTTGTTTCCCCTGCCTGAGGAGATATATCAGAAAAAAATATTGCCATGAAAAATGTCTGAGATTTTACAGCCTATGTTTTCTTCTAGGATTTTATGGTCTGGAATCTCAATTTTTTCCCTTCCAGAAAACATCTTCCTCCTCTCTTATTGCTAATTCATTTGCTTAAATTCCTACCTTTTGTTTTTCCTGTGCTATTCTGTGTACTGGGTAGTCAGGAGAGATCTCCATCTATAACAGTGATTAAAGTAAACATAATACACTGATCAGGTGGTAATTTATAGACATCAGCAGTTGCAGCTTAACCAAGGGATGACCCTGACCACAAGAAACTGAGCAAGCAACTCAGGTCGGAACCAGCAAAAACGCTGCCTGCATGTCCTGTTCCCAGATATTAGCAGTAAAACTGAAGATGGAGCCACGAGACTACACAATAACCCACAAAGAAGACAATAACATGGAGACTACCCAAGAGCAGAGCTAAGAAACTGAACATTGCCAGAAATTCTTTAGCTCCCCTCTTCCCCCAGTTCACTACATAAACTAGCCAAGATGCCTGAGATGCTGCTTTGAGAGTCCCTCACCTTCCAGGTGGCCTGCACCTGAATAAAACCACTTTCCTTGACATCAGAGGAAAACCACTTTCCTTGATGTCAGCACCTGCTTCTCCAGTGTTGGCTTTCAAAGCTACAGGCAGCTGGACCTGCGTGGGGTTACGCATCCATGTGGATTCTGGCCCATTTTATTAGTTATTTTCTTCCAGGAGTGAGCACACAATTATAAAGACTATAGTCTTTTAAAAATTCTTTTTACTACTGAATAGGGTGGTTTACTCCAATGTTCTGGAGGTTCGCACATTTAAACCGAACGTTTCTGCAGTCAGAGAACCATATGTGGCTGTCGCCTGAGCTGGAGCACATCTGGGTGGAGTGAGTGCATGTCGACTGAATGCAGGAGGCAATAAGCACGAGTGTTCTCAAGACAGACGAGCAAATTTGCCTCCTTCCTTCCTGCTGAACACAGCCTCTTTTGTCTCTGATTGTCTTCCAGCAAACAAAGAAGTCACTTGACAACATATAGCTCACGTTTTATTTATTTAGTTCCCCCCTGTAGTGTTTTCAGACCAAGCTGCTTTATACGAGGGAAGCATATCTACTAATTAGTAGGCCAGACTGTTGCTTGAGAAGTTTCCTTGTGACCCCTGAAACAGATTAATTGTTCGTCGTAAAGAAGTCTCTTAACCTTCTGATATTTCCCTTCATACTCTTCAAACAGAGGACAATAATGCTGGAAAAGAAAAATGACTTTGTATCTACAAATGACAGCATCTCTTCAGTGTCTTCACTTACATGGGATTCCTGTTACAATAATAGAACTATTTGGCCCTATTTAAAATGATTCAGGAGAGTTCTAGAACTCTGCTCTCTGCGTAATAAAAAGAATCTTCCCAAGTGTTGGCATTGTATCCAAATATTTTATTTCATCTGATGAGAATTTGGGGATAGAAAGTACGTTAAATGTTCTTGTTATTTTAAAAGCATAATTAATATAATTTACAAATGGCAGGAGGTTGATAGAGCACAAATACTGCTTTACAAATGGACAATAAATATGAAGTCCATAGCAATAGTTCATGTAAGAAATATAAATGATTAATACAATTTTAAAATGGCAGTGTTTGCAATTTGGTCCACAACTATGTCTTATAGGAAATATTAATTAGGATTGAGTGGCAAAACCAGAAAGAAAAGAACCAAGGGAAGGACGTCAAGTACTCTTTGGTCTGGTGTTTGAAAATGCTGGTTACCTGGTCTTCAGAGAAGATACAGAGAAGTATGTAGTTAACAAACAAAAGTAGCTTATTGTATGTGGTGGATGCAATGAAAGAGGCTGTCCAGAGAAGCTTTAGAAGTCTGAAGGAGAGCTGTCACAGTAAATGAGTGCCCACCGAGAAAAACATGACATAGCAATAACGCTTCCAGAATGGCCACTGCACTTGTTACAGAACAGCAAGTGGAGCCCTGCTGCCCGCCACCACCCTCTCTCCAAATTCCAGAGGCAAAGGTTTGGTGGTAAAGGAAGGGAGTCTTTGTTCAAAATCTACACAATTTTGGAATAACAGTTTTCCATGCGTTAGTCACTTAAGCCTGTCACTTAAGGGTAAACTCTTTAACTGTTTATTTATAGCCTTAATCACTTAACCTACCAATTAAAGCTAAATAAACTCTTTCGCATCTGAGTTTTCCTATCACTCTCCCTATTAGTTTTTAATTATCTTATTTTATAGGGTTAGTTTACAAACTAAAAAAAACCTAAGATACCAAAGCTACACAATGAAAGAATGGCAGTTAGTCTGCACCCAAAGTTCCTTTGCATTCAAAACACTGGCCACTGGGAAATGCAGGCACCTGCAGCACAAGCATCCAGGCATCCTTGAGGAAGCAGAGAGAGCCAGCCCAAGAGGCTGAGAGCCCTGCTTTTATCTCCAATCTTCTATCCCATAATTCCATGTGCTCCAGAAGTGTTTGACTTCTCAACCAATCCCATCCCGTCCTAGGCTACTTACCATTGCCTCAGGCAACCTCCTCCTAGGGCCCCTCCCAACTCCTCCCCAATGATCGGATAAGATCTCTATCATACTCCCATGCAGTGATCATTTTCTTAAATCCAAACTTTAATATTAAAAGTCACTGAATTGTAAAGCATTAGAAAAATCATATTTATTAGAAATTCCTTTATTTAATTTTTAAAATGGAAACAATTTTTATGCCACCTTTTGACCAACTGTTATATGGGAGACCACATTATCATCTTGGGTCAAGTTGTTGGAAGTAAAACTGTATCCAGCTGTACGCTTTGTATGGAGCATAAGGAATATGCTCCTGCTGCACCAGTCTGTGAGGAATCCGTAAACTGAGCACTCCCATTGCATCAGTCCTCATAGAAATAGGCTTATATTTTATAGTTTTACTCAACTTTATTATTTACACTACAATGTTACTCTGAGTTAAAGCCTTAACATTATAATCTTTATCACTACACTTACTATTAAAAACCCATTTCCAAGCTACTCACCAATTGTGAAGTACAGAAATAATAGTGACATTAAATCATGCAAAATTAACATATTTTAACAACAGCATACAATTAAGATGAAAGCCTATTAGTAGAGATGAACTTATACTGTTAAGTAAATGCAAGTTGACACAACGCGATCGATACAGATCTTATGCCATACGTGCAAAATTTAACACTATGGCAATTTTGAATCCAGCATGCATGAGCCTTGAGGACATCGTGCTAAGTGAAATGAAGCAGTCAGAAAAAGACAGGTACAATAGTCCCCCTTACCCAAGGTTTTACTTTCTGCAGTTTTAGTTACCCAGTGTCTGAAAATATTAAATGGAAAATTCCGGAAATGTCACCCCATTAACATAACAAAAGGAATCTTGATTCCTCTTACCACTTAGGAAATTCCAAAGGTTTTAGGAGCTCTGTGCTAGCAACAAGGATGGAGACCAAATATACAGTTTTTACTACAAATGTTCCAGTGCAGGTGAGGTAGGTGAGGTGCTAGGAAAGAGGGGAAGAGAGGGGGACAGAGAGAGACATCTATCAGTTCCTTCCCATACATGTCCCAGCTGGAGACAGAACCTGCAGTCTAGGTATGAACTCTGACCAGGAACCAAACCCGAAACCTTTTGGTGTACAGGATGATGCTCCAACCAACTGAGCTACCCTTTTAGAGCACAAAGTGGTCTTTTAAGCAGTGGGCCCACATGGCTCTCCATGGCCCTCTGCAGGAGGTCAGTTTTGCAGGAGGCCGGTTTCTTCCTCTTTGGCAACACAGCCTGGGAAGACCAGGCTGGAAAAATCTGCCTCTACCTCTCAC
Source organism: Artibeus jamaicensis (assembly GCF_021234435.1). Taxonomy (NCBI): domain Eukaryota; kingdom Metazoa; phylum Chordata; class Mammalia; order Chiroptera; family Phyllostomidae; genus Artibeus; species Artibeus jamaicensis. The sequence goes on along the minus strand of NW_026521823.1, from coordinate 22,954,451 downwards.
ACGACCTGTGCATAGTCCCCATTATCTGCACTTTCACTTTCTGAGGTTTTGGTGTCCCATGGTCAATGGCAGTTCAAAAATATTAAATGGAAAACTCCAGAAATAAACAATTTGTAAGTTTTATATGGCTCACCATTCTAATTAGCGTGATGAAATCTCTTGATACCCAAGTCTGACTTATCCCTTCCTCCAGTGGCTCTATTGCGTAGTTGCTACCTGCCAGTTAGACTGCCCAGATGACTGGGCAGTCATCTCCATTATCATATTATCATATCAGCTGTTGTGATATCACAGTGTTTGTGGTCAAGTAACTCTTATTTTACTGAATAAGGGCTCCCAAAGAACAAGAAAAGTGATGCTGGCAATTCCAATATGCCAAAGAGAGGCCTTAAAGTGTTTTTATTAAGTAAAAAGGTGAAATTTCAACTTAATAAGGAAAAAAAACCCACACGCTGAAGTTGCTGAAATGAATAGTCCAAATGATTCTTCTATCCATGAATTTGTAAAGAAGGAAATAGAAATTTGTGTTAGTTTTCCTCCTGTACCTTAAACTGCAAAAGTCATGGCCATAGCACATGATAAGTGCTTAATGAAGATGAAAAAGCTGTCAAATTTGTGTGTAAAATACATGAATGGAAAATATGCTGCCATGGATGGCAATGTGCTGTGCCCGAAAACACTGGGCCTATGTGAAGACTTCAGCCAGGGGTCCCCTGAAATGAGTGACACCGAGCCATTTCCTGCAGGTATGGTGTGGTTACCTGGGCTCAGGAATACGTTTGGTATTGTATCACGTCACATCATCACGAGAAGATGGGTGAGTACAGCACAGTAGGATACCTTGAGAGTGAAAAAGGAAATCACATTTATTACACTTTTATCATAGTTTTTGTTATAATTGTTTTATTTTATCAGTCATTGCCATTCATCTCTTATTGCACCTGGTTTGTAAGTTAAACTTTGTATGTATAGTATGTATAAGACTTGTACTATCTCTGATTTCAGAAATCCACTGGGGGGTCTTAGAATGTAGTCCCCGAGGATAAGGGGACACTATTGTACTACTGATTGCATTTATGTGAGGTAGCCTGAGAAATCACATTCATGGAGACAGAAAGTAGAATGATGCTTGCCAGGGGCTGGGGGGGAGGAGATGGCAAAGTGGGAGTGGAGAATTACTGTTTGATGGGTACTGAGTTTTAGTTTTGCAACACAAAGAGTTCTAGAGAAGGATGGTGCTGATGCACAACAATGAGAATGTACTTAATGCATCTGAACTACACATTTTAATTGCACATTTAAGTGGTTAATCTGTTACATTTTGTTATGTGTATTTCATAATACAATTTTAAAAATTGTTAATACTATGAGATTTCTGTGAAGGTTTTAATTGACATAATTGAAAAAATCGTTTCCTTTCCTGTTCTGCTGGGCCCACATGAAGAACACTCTGGGACCACCTGGCCTGGCAGCTGTGGTTCAGGGGCTGCACCTGGGGATTCGCTCATGACAGGGAGCCATGTACTGCCAACCCATCCCTGGCTCCTCTTCTCCAGGTCAGGAGGAGCTCAGATGTTGACAAGGCATTGAAGAGGCAGCAAAGTTCTATCTTCTCTATGCAGTGTCTTTTTCCTCTGGGGATGGCTTTGCCTTCTTCAAAAAAAGCTGATATAGAATCACCACATTGGATCTTCTATGGACTGAAAATAATGAGAGAAAAGGGACTTTCTGTTAGTCTGGATTCATGTCTTCAGTTCTAGCCTGGAACACAAAGAGGTGAAAACAGACACGAGGCCTCACTTATGCTGCAATGTAGCTCCCTACATGTGCATAGATAGAGGTTCAGGGCCAAAGCCATAGTTACTGATTCAGGGTAATCCTCTGGACATTTTCTCCAGGACAATAACTTGACACATTCAGAGTTACATGGGCTAATCCTGGCCATAAGTAAGTTAGCATTTTAAAAATAACCTTGTTTGCTTTTGAGTATGTCAAGATCTTGATTATTTGTGAGAAGATGTTGATTACTATTCAGGAATCTGTGAATAAGGAATAAAGCACGAGTGTATTATTTTAGTGGTTAAAGGGTCTCCTACTATTTAGCTTGGTGCATCTAGGATTTATTTTATTTTAAACATTAAAACCTAAAAGTAACAGTTGACTCAAGAACTTCCTAATTAACTTGTGTCTCATGGCAATCTTACCTCTTCAGGAAAATGAAATGTGATCTTTATAATATCATTAGCACAATACAAAGGTCCTGGAACTAAATATGAATTAGAAAGTAAACACTCGCTTAAGCTTTCTTATAGTGGCTATAGTTATAAAACTTTTTCAGTGACTTTCATTTTTATTTTCTCAATGATATTCATCATGAATATAAATGCACATCACCATGATGAATATTATTGAGAAAATGAAAATCACTGGAAAACATATTTATAAATAAAACTAAAATTTATTTCTTTAAAATGAAAGATTCCTCCTTCCCTTTGGCCTAGCCATGTTAAAGCTACTTTGGTCAGCCAGCAACACTAAGACAGTATCTACTAGGGCAGAACCCTGGGTAAGTTCTTTGAATTCAATCAATATAGAATACACAGCCCTTGCTTTAAATGCTTTCTTCATAGTCAGTCCCCATTAGCACAGAAGCATTAAAACATATTCAGAACCCACAGAGGCTACACTAAGGTTTATACAATTAATACGCAGGAAGTTGAAAGAATATGGAAGCAAGGAAAAGCCCAAAATGGAATCAGGAAGTACTAGCTTTGATCTCATCAAAGTACCTAATCCCACCAAGTTTCTCTGCATGGGGAAATCCTCCAGAGTCAAAAACAGCTGTGAACACAAGCAGCCAGCAATGAGAGCTCAACCAGAGGTGTTACCGTGGGTGTGTTTGTTGTGCCTACCCTCGGTTGACTAATAAGGAGCTGCTTGGATGGCTCATGAGGCTGGAAGATCAAAAACCAGAGGACTTAAGGAGGTTTTCTTGGGGAGATCTGACAAGAGATGGACAGCCTGCCTGTTCCTAGACTCCCAGGCTGGGGAGAGGAGAAGCCCTATGGGTGTCTGATGGCTTCCCTACTTTAATGACTGCCATTGCTTAGGAACTCCAACACACAAATGAGCCCCAGTGAGCTGAGAAATAAAAAACCATCCATCCAAAGAAGATCAGGCAGTGCCAACAAAATCTACCCCCAGGCAACAGAACAGTCTGAGCAAAGACTTAACAAATCAAGTGAGTAAAGAATAAATAAAAACACTTCCAGAACTTAGGAGACTTTCTAAAGATAATAAAAATTATTTCCCATCTAAGAAATTTAATACAGGAATTATAGGAGATACGCAAGAGTGGCCTCAAGTATCGAGGGCAACAACTCTTTCCAGAGACATAAGAGCATAAAAGGTGAAAATCATGAATGAAAGCTAATATAGTAAAGAGAGGTCCAGGAAACCTGGAAGGTCCAAGATGGGACCTTGTGTGAGGTCCCATCACACAAGTAATGGGAGTTTCACAAGGAAGCGAAAACCTGACAATGGAGGAATAATTAAAGAAATGATGGGTGAACATTTCTGTAAGTTAAAGAACACAACTCCCCCTTGTCTTAGGGTAGATTTAAAAAGACATAAATATAGGACAAAAATATATATCTAAATTTATTTTCTAAAATCTCTGAATATTGAAAAATGTTCCAGATAAGAGATAATAATAAAGCTTCCAAGCAGGGCAAGTTACTCACAATGGGGAAAAATACCTGACAGGGCGTAGGCTTCTTATCAGCAACACTATGGGGAAGAAAACAGGGAAACAACAGCTTCAGAATGCAGAGGAAAAGCATTGCAAGCCGTAAGATCATATTATAAATCCATGTTACCAAAATAAATATGGTATTGCTATATAAAATAGACAAACATCAGAAAAAGTGTAGCAATTTATAAATAAGCCTATGTACATAAAAATGTAATATAAGACAAAGGCATAAGTTTAATTTATTGAAAAAACTGTGGATTACTTGAATTCTGATAATGCAACTGCCAACTGATTTAAAATAATATAAAATTGTAGCTTTATCTTACACTATATTCAGAACTAAATTTCAGGTGAATGAAAGAATTAATGTTTGAATAATCTGAATGAAATATGTGCAATTCAGGTGACAGACAAAATGATTAGTATTCAAAATATACAAACAAATTTAGTTTCCTCACCAACTGGAAATACAGTAAATGTCCATCAATAAGGAAATTTATGGTCTATATTTCAAGGATTGTCACAAAGTCATTAAACAGAGATTGGAGCTATGCTGATTAACCCAAAATGATTTTTTGCTGGTCATTAAATGAAATCCAATACAAAAAGAAGAAACCCAACAGAAAACCGAATTTAAATCCATGTTTATAAAAATTTTTAAAGATTTGATTACATCTATTATTGGAAAGCATGCAGGAAAATGTATGCATTCATTCACTGATGTTTCAATTTCAAGTATTTCTTCTTCTGTTGGAAGTACATGGATTGGCTGCTTTGGGCACCCAGCCAGGCCCAGCAACAGGGGGCCACAGGCTGTGGGTCCCTGGCAGCTCCAAACGAGTTGCCCAGGGCCAGTCACAGGCAGTGTATGACATAGGTCACACTAGAGTCTTTGCAGATCTGCCTCATATGTAGAAACAGAGAGGCATCCAAAATGGGAAGACACAGAAAGAGGCCCCAAAAGAAAAAACAAGAGAACCCTCCAGAAAAAAAAAACAATGAAATAAAATGGAGGCAAGCAATTTATCAGATATAGAGTTTAGAGTAATGATTATAAAGATACTCAACAGCATGAAAAAAAGACATAGAAACCATAAAAAGGAACAATCAGAAATAAAGAATGCAATATCTGGAATAAATAACACCCTGGGCCCTGGCTGGTATAGCTCAGTGGATTGAGCATGGGCCTGCAAACCAAAGGATCGCAGTTTGATTCCCGGTCAGAGCACATGCCTGGGTTGCAGGCCAGTTCCCAGCAGGGGACACATGAGAGGCAACCTTACGTTGATAATTCTCTTCTCTCCTTCCCTTCCCCTCTAAAGATAAATAAATAAAATCTTAAAAAAAAATAACACACTGTGCTGAGTGAAATAAGCCAGGTGTTGAAAGAAATACCATATGATATCACCTTTAACAGGAAGCTAAACAATAAAACAAACAAGCAAGCAAAATAAAAATAAAGACACTGAAATAGAGAACAGGGGGACAGCGACCAGAGGGGAGAGGGGAGGGAATGTCAGGGGAAAAAAGGGGAGGGATTTAGAGGAACTAATATAAAGGACACATGGACAACAGCTAAGAGGGGTGGAAATGGGAGGGAGGTGGAGAGCACAGGGGGTGGGCCAGGAAGGGAGTAAAAGGCAGAAAACTGTACTTGAAAAATAATTAAATAAAAAATATATTAAAAAAATAACACACTGGAATGAATAGATGAAGCAGAGAATTAAATAAGTGATTCGGAAAATGAGGTAGAAAAAAACGCCCAAGCAAAACAGCAAAAAGAAAAAAGAATTTTTAAAAATGAAGAGTTTGAGAAAGCTTTGGAACAACATAAAACATAATAACATCTACATCATGGGAACACAGAAGGAGAACAGAGTGAGCAAGGGATCAAGAACCTAGCTGAAGAAATAATGACCCAAAATTTCCTTGACATGGTGAAGGAAAAAGACACAAGCGCACTAAGTACAGATAGTCCCCAAAATATGGACTCAAAGAGGTCCACCCAAGCCACATCATAATTAAAATGGCAAAGCTTAAAGACAAGAAGAAAATTTTAAAAGCTGAAAAACATGATCAATTAGTTACCTACAAGGGAGCTCCAATTAGACTGTCATCTGATTTCTCAACAGAAATATTTCAGGCCACAAGGCACTGGCATGAAATACTCAATGTGACAAAACAACAAGGAACTACAACCAAGGCTACTGCACCCAGCAAGGTTATCATTTAAAATTAAAGGAGAAATAAAGAACTTTCCAAAGAAAAGATAAAGGAGTTTGTTACCACCAAACCAGTGCTGCAAAAAATGTTAAAAGGCAAATATCATATGATCTCACTTATCAGAGGAATCTAATGAATCAAATAAACTAATGGGCAAAAGAACCAGGACATGAAATCAGGGAATAGACTGACAGCTGTTAGAAGAGAGGGGCGGTGGGAACTGATTGAAAGAAGGTGAAAGGATTAGTCAAAGAACATAAATGAAGGACCCATGAACATGAACAAGGATGTGGGGATTGACTATGGAAGTGGGAGAGGGGGGTGGATGCAAGGGTTCAAAGGAGGGAAAATGGGACATCTATAATAGCATAAACAACAAAACATCAAAATGAAAAAGTATTTAAAAATAAAATTAAAATGTAATAAAAGGAAAATAGTTTAAAATGTCAATAAATATGTTTCTATCAGTGATCACTTTAAATATAAATGACTTAAAAGCTCAAATAAGACCCATATGCATGCTGTCTCCAAGAGACCCACCTCAGATCAAAGATATGCATAGACTAAAGGGATTGAAAAAGATATTTCATGCAAATGGAAAGAAAAAAATGCTGGAGTAGCAATACTTATATCCCACAAAATAGACTTTAAAACCAAGGCTATAGTAAGAGATAAAGAAGGACACTACATAATGGTAAAGGGAACAATCCAACAAGAGGATATAACCCTAGTAAACATTTATGCACTCAACATAGGAGGGCCTAAATATGCAAAGCAAACCTTGATGGGCATAGTGAGAGATCAACAAAAATACAGTCATAGTTGGGGATTTTAATATCCCTTCGACTTTATTGAATAGCTCTTCCAGACAGAAAATTTAAAAAAAGAGACAGTGGCCTTAACCGACACACTAGATCAAATAGATTTCATTGCTATCTTCAGAGCATTTCACCCCAAAGCAGCAGAATATACATGTTTTTCAAGTGCACATGGAACATTTTCTAGGCTAGACCACATGTTAGGACACAAAACAAGTCTCAATAAATTTAAGAAGATTGAAATCATTTCAAACATATTCTCTGACCACAATGCTATGAAACTGGAAATCAATCACAAGAGGAACAATAAAAAATACTTAAAGAAATGTAAGCTAAATAACATGCTATTTAACAATGAATGGGTCAACAACAAGATCAAGAAAAAGTCAAAAGATATCTTGAAACATGAAATTGAGGACACAACAATACAAAAATCTCTGGGACACAGAGAAAACAGTCCTAAGAGGGAAATTAATAGCATTAAAGGTCCACCTCAAGAAACAAGAAAAAGTTCAAATACACAATCTTGAAAGTTCCTTTAACTTTACACTTAAAGGAACTTGAAAAACAGAGTAAGAGGAAGGAAATAGAAATTAGGGTAAAAATAAATGAGTCTAAGAATAATGATACAAAAGATTAATGAATTCCAAGAGATGGTTCTTTGAAAAGAAAAGCAAGATTAACAAACCTTTAAAAAGAATCAACAACAAAAAAGTGAAAGACCCAAATAAATAAAATTGGAAATGAAAGAGTATAAATAACAACTGACACCAAAGAAATACAAAAAATTGTACAAAAATGTTATGAACAACTATATGCCAACAAATTAGACAACTAGGATGAGATGGATAAATTCCTAGAAACAAACAATCTTCCAAAACTAAATCAGGGAGAATCAGAAAATCTCAATATATAGATTATATCTAGTGAAATTGAAGCAGTAATCAAAAAACTCCCAACAAACAAAAGCCCTGAACTGAATGGCTTCACAGGTGAATTTTACTAAACATTCCGAGAACTAACACCTCTCCTTCTCAAACTAGTTCAAAAAATTCAAAAGGAGGAAAACTCCCAAGCTCATTTTACTGGGCCAGCATTATCCTAATTCAAAATCAGATAAAGACAATACGAAAAAAGAAAATTTTAGACTAATAACCCTAATGAATATAGATGCTAAAATCCTCAACAAAATATTAACAAGCCAAATAGAGCAATGTATTGAAAAGGCCAAACACTGTGATCAAGTGGGTTTTATTCCAGGAATGTAAGGTTGGTACAGCATGCACAAATCAATAAATGTGATTCACCCCATGAACAAAATGAAGGGTAAACACCACATGATCATATCAATAGATGCAGAAAAAACATTTCATAAAATCCAGCACCCATTTCTGGAGGTGACTCTCTCCCAAGTCCCCCCGTGTGCCACAGATGAAGACTAATTATGGCCGAGACATGATGTGATCTGCTTGGGGAGGAGAAGTGGGCAGTGGCCAGTTTCTCAGGGGAAAAAGGCCAGCAGCGGCCAGTTTCTCCAAGGAGAAAAAGGCCTCAAGCCCTCTCCTCCATAGCCTATTATTGGGTTCTAATGTACAGGAATACTGGGCGGCAAGGATCAAACAGTAGATAACATTTCAAAGAAATCTGAGGGCTTCAGAGTTTGTCATGAACAGAGTTTTACAGTTTCCTGCTTGAACCCTTAACATATGAATGAAAGCACTCTTAGCAGAGAAGATTTCACAGGTTTATCAGGAAGTCTTTGTGCCAGATTTTTTCCCCAGGACACACTCTAGCAAGACAAGGGGTTGCACCTCTCCCCAACAGGTATTCAGGCTTAAGGGCATTAGAGCTAGGAAGTGCTTCTCCCAGAGAACATGGGGTCTCGGGCTATGTCAAAGTCAAGGGGTGAGAGTCCATTGCTCCCTCTTTGTTGCAGCCCCCGAGTCCTTCCATGAAGGCCTCCCAAGTGATCGAGTCTGGCTCAGGTTGCCCCCTGCTGTGAGGGGTCTTACCCGTTATTGACTTCCGACCAAGCTCTGGGGACAGGGAGAGGAAACTGAGGCAGCATTTGCTACCAGAGACAAGCTTTGTCTCCTGTGGCTGGCACTCCCAAAGGTCGTCCCTCGCCCTTAGCCACAAGGGGTGGAGATACAATTCCTAAAACTAGCCAGAGTGGTCTACAACACCCATTTATGATTAAAAAAAAACTCTCAGCAAAGTGGGATTAAAGGGAACATACCCAAATATAATAACAGCCATATATGACAAACCCATTGTCAGCGTCATACTCAATGGGCAAAAACTACAAGTGTTCCCCTTAAGATTGGAAACAAGATAGGAATGTCCACTTTCACCTCTTATTTAACATAGTACTGTAAGTCCTAGCCCATCAAGTAGACGGAAGAAATGAAAGACAATCAAATTGGAAAGGAAGAAGTAAAACTGTCTTTATTTGCAGATGACATGATACCGTACATAGAGAAGCCCAAAGGTTTCACCAAGAAACTACTAGAGTCTGACGGAGAGCAGATGACAGCTAGTGGGAGTAGGGGTCTAGGGAGTGGAGGAATTGAACAAAAAGCTAAAAGGACTCATGGACATGGACAACAGTGTGGTGATTGCTGGCGGGGAGGGTGTAAGGGGACTAAATGATCATGGAAAAAAATACAACAAAGGTTAAACTAAAAAAAGAAAGTACTAGAGCTGATAAATGAATTCAGCAAAGCAGCAGGATATAAAATTAGTACCCAGAAGTCAGTTGCAATGAACCAATTTAAATTCAATCAAATCAAAAGAAATCAAGTGCAAGGTCCCATTCTTTCTGCTTCAGACCCTATTTTACAAAGAAAAGAATGGAATAGGTATGGATAACTACATGCTACATTTAGAAAGTTTACAAAGGGGATCTGAACTTTTTAATATAAATTTTCTTGTTTATTCAGAAATTGGCCTATTCAAAAATATATTGAATACCACATTTTCTTCGATGTAACTTTCTCAGCTCATAAACAGCTGAGATAATGCCACACATTGTTCTCCAGGAGTCCATGGTCTAGTTAACAACTTCTTACCTCAAAGCACTTTGGATGTTAGCATCTTGTAAACAATGCTTGTACTTATACTAGCATTATAAATACATTGTACCCACTTAATGCATATCTGATTATTTTTAAATTTGTTTTTATTTAATTATGACAATTTACAAATTTATGCTGCAGTAATAACTTGGGAATTTCAATGGCTTATAAAAACTAAGGTTTGTTTCTTACTCATGCTTTATGTTTATCACTGCTCTGCTCCAAATGGTCATTCAGGAACCCTAGTTGTTGGTACCTTCACCATCTTCTTTTCCTGCAGCCAGAACCCATGCCAAAATGTTTGGCAGGTTCTTGTATGGATACAATTAGTCACGTGTTGCCACTTGACTGTGAAAGGATTGTTTTTAGAAGAAGGTAGAACTAGAATTGTGTGATTTCTTGAATTCTCTACCAAACATTGTTCTGAAGATTTGGAATTTTGTTTGTGCTTTGTTTTATTAAAATAGCTCTAATTTATAGGTGGTGGTCATGGAAGAAAAAGCTACAGAAATAAATTTATAAACAACTAATAAACAATATATAAGAAATAAGTACAAGAAATAAAAGTTTTATAAAGGCAATTTAGGTACCTGCTAATGTGGCTGAAAAGAAAGGAGATGAAAAGAGCACCGGGAGGCAGCTGGAGAGGAGACAGAGGCCACCTGCCGTACGAACAAGGTATGGGGTGAGGTTATACAGACAACGTGCAGGTGTTTCGAAGGAGGGACAAAGTGGCAGCAAATAAAGAAAGTAGAAGAGGCTGCTATCAAGTGGAGCAGCACAACATGACACTTAAAATGGTAGGGTGGGAAAGAAAAGTGAATTTGTTTGCTTAGACTGATGTTAGCAACTGTGGCTGCTGCTGCATCCTCAATTTAATGGGAAACCCCATGTATAGTGCTATAATTTGACATATGTTGTTCTGAGATTTAGCTGGAAGTCAGGCAGTTAGCTACAACCCTTAATTCTGAATAAGGTATTAGTTTGCTTTTACTTGAAGCATGGAGATCTTTTTCTCTAAAAATGCCACAGTTGCAAAAGCTTGGGAAGAGAGTTTACATATGCCCTTGAATTAATATTGACGAATGTCTTTTTTCAAATGGAGGCATCATCAGACACTTTGCTTTACGCCTTGATAAGCATCCAACATGCATAACCGCGATCTACCCAATGAACTATGTCTGTAAACACCACAAGCCAAGAGCAGTTTTCCCAGGAAAATCAGACTCTAAAAGTGAATATCACCTCAGGAACTATACATTTAGATGGCATAATATAACCCAAAACTTTAAAATACATATAGACATCATTACCCTCTATTAATTTATTTTCTTTATGAGTGACTGTCTGACTCACCTCTATTATAATTATTTTAAATTGTATTTAATACATTGTCATCTGTATCACAAAAAAAATTATTAAACATTTTAATAAACATTAACACTCTTGAAAAAGAAACAGTTTATTAGTTGACTTTAAAATCAAATTTGAAAGTTTATCCTCATTCACTGCCATGGATAAATATATACCAATAGTGACATTTTAATATAGGCATTTGAACAAACATGCATTTAAAAATTAATAAATTATTACCAAAATTATATTTTTTAAAACATAAAAGTTTAGGCAAAGGACCAAAAGCCATTTTTAGTCATTGAGACAGATAATTTCCTTTATAGACATCTTAACTTCTCCACTATAGCCAACTTATTTTCAATTTCCCTATTATACAACATAAAAGATGGCTAGGGATTTATAGACAAGAACATCAAATAAAATGAAAATTATCTGAGTTACAAATTATGCCAGCAGTTTCATGACTTGGAAAACACAAGTTCTGTGCCATACATTTTACTGATAAGCAAAGTTAGCTTCCATATAGTCTACTAATCATGCAAAACCTTACACGCAATAATGAAGTGATCAATTCACTGCTTCTAGCACATCACCTGCATGAAGGAACCTAAAGTGATGCAAGAATTGCAGCAGAAATTGAGAATTTGGGTTTTTTTTAAATTATTGGTATTAAGAAACAGGAGCAATGCAAATGAAATCACTATTCCTAACAACTACTATTACATTTTGTTGGAAAATTGATACTAATTTTAATGTCTATGTGCCGATGACTTTCTAACCTTACAGCTCTTGATCCTGAGTTTCAAGCCTGCAGGAAGTCTCCATCTCATTGTCCCACAGGTGACTCACTCTTAATTGTTTCAGAATTAATCTCACCATCCTCCATCTCCTACCCCTACCTCGGATCCAAGAATCATGCTCCTTCCACAATATCTCAGTGAATTGCACCAATTATACATGAAATTACTCCTCACCTCATCCTGAACTGCTTCCCTCCTGCCTACTTGCCACTCCCCAAAACGTTTAATCACTGCCAAACCAACAGTTCAATGTGCAAATAGTGAACTTTCATGAAATTAATCCTCCTTGAGATAGTGTTTCTTTCTACAAAACTTGTTGTTTCTATCATAATATTCAATTTTTTAATAACATATAGGGTCTCAGAGATACTTATGTTGCTTGCTACATTTAACTCTTTACACTAAAACCTGGCATTTATTTCACTTTCTACCCATATCTGCACAGTGTTACATAGAATTCTAAAGAATAGGTGAATGTGAACATTCCAGTCTTAGCCTGAAAGCCTAACTCCCATCAAAGCAGAGACTGGCACAAAGGTCTATAAAAAGATAGCTTATTCGACAATATGCATCCAGAAAACAGGACTAATGATAGAAGAGGAAACAGAATTTGGGAAAGCAAATACAGAGGAACATTATTAAATAGGTCATTCTTATAGGCAACAGTTTCTTGATATGAGAAACAGCCACACAGGGAACAAAAGGGAGCAGCATTTACCCATTCATTTATTGACTTCCAATGCTCTTTGGGTTTGGATTGGCTCATAGGGTGTCATCTTCTTCCCACTACTGGGATGTCCATGTGCTGGGCCCCCAAGACAGTCTAGGCAGTGGCACCCAAGAAGCCCTGGGACAGCAGGGAGGTCTGAGGTGAGGCACTGACAGGTGGAGATGGGTCAAGGTTTCCTGGAGCTGCTCCCACAGCCAGGGAAAGGACCATATTCGGGGTCCAGAAAATATAAGACAATGCTTAATAGGCATCTCTAATTTTAATAACACATAAAATATAAAAATACATAAATTATTTCCTTACATTAAAATGTATATCTATCTAAAAAATATAAATTATTGACACCTCCTTAACAATGGCTACTCAGTAATTATGATTTCATCTGTCCTTTGCCTCCTTTCCCATCTGTATCACATTAATTCCTTCATGCTTTAATTTATTATATAAGTCAAGAGTAATGAATTAAAATAATCAGTTTACATATTTTCTATATTTATTCAGCATTATATGCCAAAAACTCAGACAAATATAAGATTGTACCCTGTTTTCAAATAATAAGATTCTTAAATGCTGGGTCAGAGTTAAAGAATAGGTTATTATTTACAGAAATAACAGTCACTTGAGTATCAGCATTTTTGCATTGCTTCTCTGTGCCCCAATTCCACATAAGATGATGTGCACCCGGCTGGGACTGGAGAACTTGCACACACACACACACACACACACACACACACACGGTTGTTTTATAGGAGAGGGACCCTGAGTTTAGCAAACTCAATTCTGTTATAATTGACAGAAAGCATACCTGCCCTATGCTTCAGAGGGAGATATTATCTTTATTATACTGAATAGTAAGCCAGCATGCCCTGTACTTTGGAGAGAGACGGTATCTCTGTCTTCTAAGATTATATCTCACCTTCCATACATTCTTGAAAAGGTAGACCAGAACAACAGACCATGAGTGCCTCACTGGCAATACATGTAGAAAGCAAGAAACCCATGGAAAACTCCTAAGGTTATGTTCTTAGGCAAGACTCCAAGGTATTATGCAAATAAAACTTACTAGTCAGCAATAATTTTCACTTTATCTAAATAAATTGGTGCATATATTACGGTGGTAAGTTGGGGGGGGCTTGCTTGAATAAAAAAGTCTCATGATTAATATTCTTCTGTGAATAATAGTCTTATTCTTGGAGCTTACGTAACAGAAGCTATGATTGTTTTTCAATCAAAAGCAGCCTTTCAGAAACCTTAGGTAATTCATTTTTTCATTCTGGTCTTTTAACATGTCCCACTTCATCAGTAGTTTATATTTGAGATAGAACAAGTATAATAGGGCGATGGTTGTTGAAAAGATGAGGACTGTACCTAGTAATATGGTTTAATTTAGATGCTCAGGAAAATCAAGGCATAAAATGGGCTTCAGTTCCAAAATAGGCTTCACTGAAACAATGGATCTTTCAGAGGACTTTGTCTGATGGTCTTTTGCAGAGCCGAGCAATTTTGAGATTCGATTATTGTTGGCTCAAGAGACAGTAGGAGGCCTAGCTCAGAGCCCCTCCCAAAGGTGGTGAATTCCTGGGAAAGGGGTCTGTGTAAACTTGAGACCTGAGTAGTTAATAACCTCATCCTTATAAACCCTCTTCCCTTTGCAGGAAACTAACAGGAAAAAAAAAATCCTTGTGAGAAAAAGGGAGCAGATTCTCCTCTGAGAATTTATAACCACAAGTGAGTTTCAGGGGGTTTTCCAGCCCAAATTTGTCTTATCTGGTTGATCAAAAAACAAACAAAGAAGAAAAAACCCACCCATACATCCTTTAATTTAGTAAGAATGGCCCTGAGATCATAGTGCCTTCCCACCCATAGACACCTGACTGACACAAATACAGATTCTCTCTGAAGGAACCCATCTTCAAACCAAGCCACAAATTTTTCACCAAGTTCCAAGAAATATGAGCTCTCAGTATAAAAATGATAAAATGGAGCATATGAGCTAGAGCTAAAAAGAAACAACATAAATAGACAATTTGACAAGTACTAAAAATAAATAAAAATACGAAACAAGTATATTTAATAGATTCAAAGAAATAAAAGCCAGAATCCACAGATTTTAAAGCATGACTAATACCAGGAAACAAAAACTAAAAAATTCACAACTTGGCACATCATAGTATAATTATAGAATATCTAAGTCAGAGAAAAAAACAAATTAGCCAGGAAAAAGGAGAACATTAGCCTCAAAGTACTGCCAAGAATGCCGAGAGTCGATCTAAAAGTGTAAGCCCAGCAAAATACCTTCCCAGAATGACAATAAAATACAAATAAAAATGTTTCCAGAACAAAATGATAAAAATCAAATGGACTGAGTGTTTCCACCAACAGACCCTCAGCAAAAGAAATTCTAAAGCGTATACTTTGGCAGAAAGTGGTCACAGATGGAGGCCCTCAGAGTCACCAGAAATAATGTGAAAAGAATGTTATAAATATATTTTAAAAATGAATAATGCCATTGGAAAAGAAGCACACAAAATATACACAACAAAAATGTGTAGCCAGATGGGAAGGGATTGAGTTGAAGTGTTCAAATCCTCATGCCATTCAAGAAAGTGGTAAAAGTGGATTAATTCTAGACTTAAACTTACAACAAGTAGAAGTAAGAAATAGTAATAAGAAGAAAACAGAAATTAATGAGACAGAAAATAAACATATACAGTAATAAAGAGAATGAATAAAATCAAATGTTAGTTGTTTGAAAGGATTAATAAAATTCACTGATCTATAGCAAAATTGAACTAGAGAAAATGAAGGAGGCACTAGTATTAAAAACCAAAAAGTGACATAAGTATGCATACTTCAAAAATAGAATATTATAGAGAATTAATGTAGTTAAATTTGCAAAGAAACTAACAGATGCTTATAATATTTGCCAAAGTTGATTCCAGAAGCAACAGAAAACCTATATAACTCTTTAATGATTAAATAAATTAAATCATTAGATAATTGTCTTCTGACAATTCTTCTGACAAAGAACATATGAGGCCCAGATGATTATACTGGTAAACTGTAACAAACATTCAAGCAACAAATAGTTATAGTCTTACTCAAACTATTCAGTCTACATTAAACAAGGGATTCCTGCCCAGTTCATCCCTGAATGAAAATACAAAATCCAAACCCAAATATTAACAAATTGAATCCTGCAATGTATAAATAACATAGTATACCATGTCAAAATTAGGTTCCTTACAGCAATACAAGATTGGAAAACAATTTGTGTAACTCATTATATTAACATATTAAAAGAAAATAAGCAAATAATCATTTTTGATAGATACAGAAGAACACATTGAAATTCAGTGTTCAGTTTTGGCAAGCCCAGAGTCACTTAACAACTGAGATGTATCTCCAAAAACCTATACAGTAAACATTATATTTAATTATGAAACATCAAAAACATTTCCAAGATTAGAAATGGTATGCCCTTTTTCATCATTTCTATTAAACATCTTAAACTCAATGTCCTAGCAAGCATAGAAAAGCAAGGAAGTTGAAATAAAGGAGATTTAGAAAGAAAAACACAAAATTGCTTTTATTTGAAAATATGATTCAATGTACAAAATGCAAGAGAATCTACAGTGAATTATGAGAATTAGAGGTAGGCTTAGCAATTTTTCTTCTTAAAGACATATAAAACAGTTGTATTCCTATATATTAATAATATTTTAAAATATAATTTAATAAAGACTATAATGTATGCAGGCATTAAAAACTTTAAAGTACATTATGACCCATCTATCAAAAGACATACAAGATTGTTAATGAGTAACTAGAGAAACTTTTTAAACAATACATAAAATACCTAAATAAAGAGCTAGTATACTGTATGCATGAATGAAAAGACACAAAATTTTTTTAAATGCCAATTATTCATCCATTGATCTATAGAGTCAATGTGATTGTAGTGAAAATCCAACTTTTGTACAACTTGCTAAGTCTATTCTAAAATGTATTTGGAGGAGAAACATGTCAAGAATTGTCAAGACATTCACAAGTAAACAAATGAATGAATGAATGAATGAAGGAATTTGCTGAACCAGACACTATGATTTCTTGTACAGTGAAATAATTAGGTTAGAATGGCATTGAAGGGAAGTTAGTTTCAAGTTGACCGACAGAACACAGCAGAGCCTCTAGGACTGGAAGACTGCACAGACTAACTAGTGCGCATGTCACAAAGAGCCTTTGAAGACCAGGGAGAAAAGGGTGAATTTTCAAAACACAGGACCGGGATATTGAGTATTTGGATAGAAACCAATACATTAAGATTTACTTATAATTGGGCTACTGATTTAAATGGTTTTTATGAAAATTATATACCTGTTGAGACAATGTAAGTTAATACCTTGATAACTTTTGGGTAAGAAATTAATTCTTTAATAAGTTGAAAGGTTAGACAAACAATGAAGCAAAAAATGGACAAATATCATTACATTAAAATTGAGAACTCTTTTATTCAGTCTCCATAAAGATAGTAAAGAGACAAGCTGCAGTCTGGGAGAAAGTATGTACTGCACTCACGGGAAAGCATTCTGGTTAGAATATATAAAGAGCTCCCACATGTCAGTAGAAAATGACAAAAAGCCCGATACAAAAATGGCAAAGGTCTTAAATACTTTTCACAGACAAAATTCAAATGGCTGTTAACATAGGAAAAGATTCCCTCACCAGTAATCAGGAAAATGCAAATTCTAACCACAGTAACATGACATTTCATACTTACCACACTGGTAAGAATTACAAAGTTCGGGACTTCCACCAAGATGGAGGTGTATGCAGAAGCACTGTGCCTTCTCACACAATCAGGTTTAAAAACAATAAAGTTTTAGCAACAAAAACGCAGCCAAACCACAGAAAACTGAACTGTATGAAAGTCTGACAACAACGAACCCTTCAGCTAAACTGGTAAGAGGGGTGGAGTTAGCAGTAGAGCGGGTTGGGCAGGAAAGATCCACCAGAGTGACCCAGGTGCTCAACCCAGGTGTGCTGGCAGCCGTGGGTGGATCCCAGGTGTGGAGTAGCGGGCAAACCCACTGAGGGCTGACAACTGTCACACATTCGAGTCCAGATAAACTGGTGAAGGAGCAAGCAGTGAGACAGACCATGCAGGCCCCAGTGGTGGGAAGCGGCAGAGGGGACTGCTATTGTCCCTCTCTGACCCTGCCCCCACATACAGCATCACAAACTAGTGACCTGGGTGGCCCCACCCTGGTGAATATCTAAGGCTCCGCTCCTCATACTTAACAGGCACAAACAGATCAAAGCATGGCTCAAGAACAACTCAGAGCCCCAGAGTCCATAAATCTAAGCAATGAAGAAATAGTCAAACTTTCAGATGCACAGTTCAAAATACTGGTAATCAGGATGCTTACAGAATGGGTTGATTTTAGTCACAAATTAGAGGAACATATGAAGGCTAAACTAATTGAAATGAAGGGAAATGCAGAGGAAACCAATAGTAATGGAAACTGGGACTCAAATGAAAGGAGTGGACCAGAAGGAGGAAAAAAATGACCAAACAGAAAAATATGAAGAAACAAAAATTAAAAAAAATGAGGAGAGGCTTAGGAACCTTCAGGACACCTTTAAACGTTCCAACATCTGAATTATAGGGGTACCAGAGGGCGAAGAGGAACAGCCACGAGTGGAAAACTTATTTGAACAAATAATAAAAGAGAACTTCCCCAATCTGGCAAAGGAAATAGACTTCCAGAAAATCCAGGAAGCTCAGAGAGTCCCAAAGAAGTTGGATCCAAGAAGGAACACACCAAGGCACATCATAATTACATTAGCCAAGATTAAAATGAAGGAGACAATTCTAGAAGCAGCAAGAGATAAGGGGACAGTCACCTACAAAGGACTTCCCATCAGACTGTCAGCGGATTTCTCAAAAGAGACCTTAAGGCAAGAAGGGGATGGAAAGAGGTATTCCAAGTCTTGAAATCCAAAGATCTACAACCAAGATTGATCTATCCAGGAAAGCTTTCATTAGAATGGAAGGACGGATAAAGTGCTTCTCAGATAAGATCAGATTCAAGGAGTTCATCATCACCAAGCCCTTATTATATGAAATGTTAAAGGGACTTACCTAGAAAAAGAAGATAAAAAAGATGAACAGTGAAAGGACAGCAAACTCACAGTTATTAAGAACCACACCTAAAACAAAAGCAAACTAAGAAGACAGCTAGATCAGTAGCAACCATAGAAATGAAGATCACATGGAGGGTTAGCAACAGGGAAGTGGGAGAAGGGGGGAGAAGGTACAGAGAATAAGTAGCATAGACGGTAGGTAGAAAATAGATAGGGGGAGGGCAAGAATAGTAGGGGAAATATAGAATCTAAAGAACTTGAGACACGTGGTCATAAACTAAAGGGGGGAATGGTGGGGGAGGAGGTGTGCAGGGTGGAGGGGAATGAAGGGGGGGAATAGAACAACTGTAATGGCACAATCAATAAAATATATTAAAAAAAAGAATTACAAAGTTCGATGAGTTTAAATGCTGCCAAAACAGGTACCTTATCCATTGATCACGGAGTATGTCCATTAAAATAGGCCAACGGTATAACACACAAACTGAGCAACATTGTAATGGTTCAGAAATCATAGAAATGTATTTCTTGTTTACATAAAAACCTGACTGTTTTTATGACATCCTGACTGTTCAGTGGTGGGAGCCAGGCCCCTTTCATCTTGTACCTCTATCGCGGATACATGGCTTCCGAGACTGTCTTGGGGCGGTGTCCTATCAGCAAGCAAAAAGTGGGAAACACTTTAGGGGATTACACGTTTAAGGGTTTTATGGGCCATGTGAGGAGCGGTACAATCACTCCTGCTTAAATCTCCTTATATAACAAACACTCAGTCACACGGGGTCCTCTAACTGAGAGGGAAGCTGCCAAATAGATCTAGGTTACCTGTGCACATGGGAATAAGGGCAAACACCAAGCTGATCTCCATTCCAGTACGTAAGCTGTTAGAGATACTTGAGAAAACCATTTGCTGCCTTCACCTAGTGAAGGTGGACACGTACACAACCTCTGAGTCCCTCGTGGGTGCACTAGCACACAGTAGCAAGAATGTTATAGATTTATAGCATTATATTATTATGTGTCATAACAGAAATAAATCAAATGTCCATCAACTTGAAATAGGCAAATTATAGTCTTAAAATTGAATATTATACAACAGTGAAAATTAAATCCTAGCAGTTTTTAACAATATGGATGAATTTCAGGACATGTTTACACCTAAACCAAGCAAAAATACTCACCTTATAGAGTGATCAATGTTAAAAACTCGTGTTCACTATAGAATTTAATATGATTCAGGGATACAGGTATAAGTGGAAAAACCACAAAGATAAACCCAACCTTCAGAATAGTGATTAATTGTGAGGAAGGAAGGAAGGGCATGGGATAAGGAGGAAAGCGAAGCAGTTTTTTGTGTATAGGAAACAGTAGTGAGATTTTCCTTCAACATGGTGCTGCTTGTACGAGTGTATGCAATACCGTGACTCTTTAACCTTTACGTTATACATAGATTTTTGTGTACATGTTCTTCTCAACCACTCAGTATTTAATCTCTAAAAACAGTGTTTAATAAAAATAATTGCAGTTCTTATAAACCACATTTAGTGAAAGACCACACAAATGAAGTATCTAGTGTCTGCGTTTGTAAATGTGTGGGTGGGCCCTTTCTCACATCTTCAGAAGCTGTTTTATACTTTCACAGGCATCTCTTTTCTGAAGGTTAATAACTACTGCTAATTTAGTCATTATGTTTTAATTTAATGCAATTACTCTTACACAAGGTAGCATCACAGTTACCTTGCTATTAGAACTGTGTCCTTGTTGATCATGAACCTGATTCTAATTAAAATTATATCCTTATTACATTAAGACAACAGTGCATCCTTTATTTCTCTTATTTCATATTAACTACTTTACTGGCAACCAGCTTTTTCTCTAGCAAATTATTTTTACATTCCCCCTAAACATTTTCTCTATTTCTTCTCATTTTAATAATTTTGTTGGCAAAACTCTAATTAATATCTCCAAGACTAGAATCTTAGAAAGCTTAATCAATTCTAATTTTAATATATTCTGATGTCTTTGTACTTTAACTATAAAATTTAATATGATGTCTTGTATTTAACCGCATGTTACTATATTATTTCTCGCATGAAATGGCATCCTTCCACAGTCTCTCATTTATCACGGTGAAATACTCCCCCCTCAATTAATTATTTATACAATTTTAGCATGAAGAGATGCTGTTTTATATCACATGATTTTTATAATAACTGCATTCTGATGAAAATAATCTTCACAGAAAATTGAAAGTATTTTAATGCATAGCAAATTGTGCAGTCTTCCTAATTGTTGACACTGTTCAGAAAAGATGACACTAAAGAAAATTATGAGTAACAAAATTTTTCTGAAATAGACAAAAATCCCTCCTTTTAAATTTCTTTTATTCTTAGTGTAGCTATCTTAAAAACCAAATATTTGAGTATTTAATTAAAATTTTTTTACTTAAGGGAGAGGGTTCGGATAGTACTTTCTGGTTTAGTTTTATCTTTGAGAACTCCTTAAATTAAACTGCTACCCCAAGATTTCCCTAAGAAGACATTATGTTATATATTGGGGTGGGCAGGTGGGCATGAGAGGGAGAGATGTGAGAAAGGACAGAGATAGATAGATAGATAGATAGATAGATAAATAGATATCCATTTTTTTTCACTTTTTAAAACTTTGATTTTAGGGTACTGCCAGTATGTGAAGGAATCCAGTGACCAGTGGACTTACTGGTTACAAGAAGTTCCATAATAAAGTCCACGTGCCAATTTCTCACTCCCAACGGCCAGGCCTGTGCCTGATGCATTGGGCTGCAGGATGATGAAAGAGGCATTCTAATGTCGAGCAACAAAAAAGACCTAGTTAGCTCCGTGTCAATACCCCATTAACATCCTGAGGCAGCTTTGGGGGAACGATAAAGTTGCTTTGATCAAGTATCCCCTGCATGGCCAGGCCAGGCCAGACTAATCCTGAACATATCTATTCCTGTCTCTTAATTGCAAAACCAAATCCGTTTTCTAAGAGTATTCCTTAACTACAAACACCCCAGAACTGCCAGATGACCGAGGTTCACCTCTACAACCCAGGCAGCCCAGATGCTTCAACTGGGTATAGAATATAACCAGATGATGTCAAGGTGGGCAAAGCCAGCGCTGGTACCTCATTGCCTGGGGCCCCTTTGTGAAACACTGTCCTTGAGCCCAACTTTGACCCAAGTCGTGGGAAAGCTTCTGTGAAGAGAGTATGCCAGGCTATGTGATTTCCTCCACAGGATGCACACCATGTCCCAAGCACATCTCTCTCTCTGACTGCTGAGAGTCTCTACCTTTTCTCAAGAAATGTCGTGGAGGCTATGTTCCTAGGCAGGGAGGATTCCAGGGAGTTTGACTTAGGATATTTTCTGGGCACTGTAAATGCTCTGAAGATATTCAGGAGCCAAAACTGTGACTGAAGCCCTCACGTTGGTCCAGAAAAGAAATCATCGTATGTACTGTGACTCTTAGATTAATCTTGAGAAACACAGAAAAGGTGGATTTGCCTGCAGATAAGCATTTTCTTGTTTTCTGGAGAATCTAGTCCTATAGGTCAGCTTCGTTTAACCAAGAAATAAGATGATCATCTTTCTTTTTCTTATCCTGCCTCTTCTCCAAAAGCCAGTATCCCAGACACCCGAACTTCTAGATAAGGAGAAGGATATTTCAAAAGGCATGTGGAGAGACACAAGGCAGGCCAGCCACCCTTAAAAAAAGCCCTGTGCCCTGCTTCCCTTTCCTTTCAGTGCTATGGTGCACTGACTCCAAGTTCATTTCCACCCTCTCCAGTGCCTCGGGGTTTAGGACATATTTTCAGCAAAGGAATATTTGCATGATTCTTTAGACATGTGTCATTTCCCTCACTGCGTATTGAAAATAATTAAAATGCCTCAGAAAGGTATGGCCCAAGGCACTAACTCCCTGCTGATCACATTCACCTGCCTGTGAGAGACCAGTTCTGGCCGCTCTGACTGGCCAAGGAGGAAGGTTGAGCTGTTATAAATGATTTTAATAAATGCAAACTACATCCAAGCATCTTAGGCCTTCTAGAGTGGCCCTTTAAGTTGATTATCAGTTTATAAGTTATTTTGTAAACTGCATACATGAATTTTACATAAGTAATGATATTATCTGTACCCAACGCTCATTCATCAGTGAGATGGCACGTGACCCGGTACTTAATTTTTATGACCCAAGAAATACCAAAGGCTTTAACTAGTTGGAAACTGAAGAATGAAAGGAAATTCAGCCCTGATTTGTCCACGTAGACACTGAGTGGCACCACTTCAGAATGGTTGCTGCATATATATCAGTTTCTTCCTCTGTGTAGGTAGATTGGTAAAGGTCACTCCCATTTACCATATTTTGCGATGTATAATGTGCACTTTTTTGCCCAGAAAAATTAAAAAAATTTTTTTTTAATTTTAGGGAAACATAAGGATGTGCATTATACATGGGTGGTCTAAAATGTGGGTGTGCATTACACACAAAAGCACATTATATTTCCCTCAAATATTTGGGCAAAAATTGTACATTGTACACAACAAAGTATGGCACTTAACTGCTGTAAAGCATTCCCATGGTTTTGTGATGCTCTTTGACACAAATTCATAGCTTTCCCTAATTTGCACACTTGACTTTGTTCACATTTCTTCCTGCATATATACCATAAATTTATAAGAAAGAAGGAGCTCGTACCCTTTGCAACAGCATGGATGGAACTGGAAGGCATTATGCTGAGTGAAATAAGCCAGGTGTTGAAAGACAAATACCATATGATCTCACCTTTAACAGGAAGCTAAACAACAAAACAAACAAACAAGCAAAATAAAAACAAAGACACTGAAATGGAGAACGAGGGGGACAGTGACCAGAGGGGAGAGAGGAGGGAATTTCAGGGGGAAAAGGGGAAGGATTTACAGGAACTAGTATAAAGGACACATGGACAACAACTAAGGGGGGGGGGGGAATGGGAGGGGGGTGGGGATCACTGGGGGGGGTGGGCTGGGATGGGAGTAAAAAACAGAAAACTGTACTTGAACAATAATTAAATAAAAAAATTTATGAGTTTCTTCTTCAAGTGTTCACATTTTTTCTCCTTGACTTAAAAGAAATGGCTGATTTTGCATTGTGGCTGGTTTTACTGTGAAAGATATGCCTAAAGACATGTTTTAACATTATGTGCAAAGATTTGTATGTTCATTATAGTTGACCTGATGGTACCTGAGGCAAAGATTTCCGTGGATATCTTCAATTATGTTTTACTCAGCACAAGGCATACCAAATAATCTGTCTGTACTATTGATAAAATCTAGAGCTCATTCAGATTTCTCTGGTCTATGTCAAGAGAAACATACTATGTGTTGATATTGTCTTTGATCATTTACTCATTTGAATTTAAAGTTGAAGTATGAAGATGTTAAACAGTCAAATGGTTAACTTCCCCTTACAAATCTATTATTTCTTTATTTTTACTACTATGGTTAAAAATGTCACAAAGAAAACTTCTTGTTAAAATGAATGGTATTGATAATGTTAATAATATGCAGAAAATATAAAAAACATTAAACTGGTGGGAGAAGAGCAATTTTAAATAATGCTTCTGTGTTGATCTTTACGCTTTGGTGTGCACAGCTAAAGGAATACACACATAAGTCTTTTAGTGTTAATAGTCTTTGTATCTGAATTCTTTGGCATGTTTCCGAATATTTAAGTCAGATTGTAACAAAATCATGTACTTGTTCACTTTGCAAAGGTGCACCGGGAAGATAAAATGGCAATAATTTATTTTATCTGTAAGGTTTCAGGTTAAGCAATATTAATGGTTGGTTAATGGCTTAATGAGTGGGATACAAACCATTTAAGCATGCAATGAACCTTAGCTTTTCGATGGCTTTCCTAATGAAAGATCTATATGACTGCATGTCTGTGTCACAATAGAGATAATAGGAAAAGTACCTAATCAATTGTGATGGTAAATCAATTGATCTGTAACCCTGTTTTCATACAGCAAGGAAGATATGGAGAGAGCATTTTACTATAGCCTTATTTCTAGCTGAACATCAATAAATAAAAGAGACAGCTCACTATTTGAAAATGTTCCCTTTTACTGTGTGCTTCGAAAGCCGAGGCAGGCAGATTGATATCCTATTTTATAGATGTGTCAGTTTCCTCTGTCATTTCTTGAAGATTTAAAGTTCTTCAAAATTAAATATATGATGGAGAATATCTGTGAGTCTAAACTTTATTGTCATGATTAAGGTTCAGATTGAAGATAAAGCCGTGGCATGATAAAAATTTGCTATACGGTTTTATAATATTCATGGATGTCATTTTAAAATTGTCCATCAAAAAAGGTTCTATTATTCCCATTTTCTTTTAGAAAAATATATAGTGTTGATAGCATTTCAAAGTATAATAACTTGAGAAATAGGTAAACAAATATAAACATGAGCCACAGGCTGGGAGGAAATATTTGCAAAACATATTTATGATAATGTAATTGCATTAAAAAATACACAGAAAATTCTGAAAACTAAAAAAAAAAAAATCACCTAATTTTAAAATGAGCAAAAGATTTGAATGGATCTTTTACTGAAAGGATACCTAGATAGTAAATAAGTACATGAAAATACATTTAACAATATTATTCATTAAGGAAATTAAAATCTCAATGATATACAACTATCAACCTATTAAAAGGTTAAAATAAAAGGAACAAACAATACCAAGTGCTGACAAAAATTTGAAGCAACTGACACACATTGCTAATAGGGGTTTGGTGGTACAACTCTTTGCTAAACAGTTTGGCAGTTTCTGATAACATTAGACAAACGCCATACAACCCAATGATACTACTTTTAGGTATTCACCCGAGAGACATGCAATTTTATATTGAAACAAGAACCTGTAAATAAGTGTTTATAATTGCTTTATTCATCATTTCCCCCCCAATGGAAAAAATCCAAATAGCCTTTAAATGGTGAATGAAAAAACTTGGAAAAGTCCATGCAGGCCCTGGCTGGTGTAGCTCAGTGGATTGAGCATGGGCCTGAGAACCAAAAGATCGTGGTTCGATTCCCCATCAGGGTACATGCCTGGGTTGCAGGCCAGTTCCCAGCAGGGGCCAGTTCCCAGCAGGGGATGCACCAGAAGCAACCATACATTGATATTTCTCTCCTCTCCTTCCCTTATAAAGATAAATAAATAAAATAAAATAAAAAAAGAAAAAGTCCATGCAAAGTAAAAAAGTAATAAAGAAGCATAAACTGATAGAAACAATATTTTGTATAAATCTTAAATACAATATGGTCAATCAAAGAAGCCAGTCTCAAAGGCCACATAGTGTATTATTTCACTTATATGACATTCTTGAAAAAACAAAAAGGGGACAGAAAACAGGTCAGTGATTTGTAGGAGCTAGGACTTGGGGAAGAGGTTAACAATTAATAAGCATGAAGGAAGTTTAGGAAAGATGGAACTTTTTTATATATAAATTTTTGTAATGTTTGTTTTTTAAAAAATTGTATTTATTTATTTTTAGACAGAGGAAAAGGAGGGAGAAAGGGAGAGAAACATCAATGTGTGGTTGCCTCTCATGTGCCCCCTACTGGGGACCTGGCCTGCAACCCAGGCATGTGCCCTCCCTGGGAATCAAACCAGTGACCCTTTGGTTCACAGGCCCCCACTCAATCCACTGAGCTACACCAGCCAGGGCAAATTTTAGTAATGTTTATACAGCTGTATGCATTTGTCAAAACTCATAATATTTTACACTAAAAACAATAAATTTTGTAATGTGTAAATTATACTTTAATAAACTTAAAATTTCAATAATAAACAGAGTTAATACTAATACTTAACCAAGTTTTATGATCTTTCAACAACTAAATGTGTGAATTGTTAAATACTTTAACTGTAGATGAGATAGTTAGCCTCAAATTGGTCTAAGGCAGAGATTGGCAAACTGCAGCCCACTGACCAAATCTGGCCCACTACTCATTTTTGTAAATAAAGTTTTATTGAAACACAGACAAACCTTGTTTATGCACACTTTCGCACTACAATGTAAAAGTTGAATGTGGTTGAGATCATACGCCCCACAAAAACTCAAATATTTATAATCTGGCACCTTGAAGGAGAAGGTTGTTGACCCCTGGTCTAGGGCTAAATACCATACTTATTAAAACCCTTGATTGTCCTATAAAATTTAGTGTTTCCTTAAAGATACCCACAATTAAACAAATGCAAATAAAGGAGATGCCATCATTAATAAAATTAATAGAGCTTTATAATAAACATTTATTAAAGGCTTTGATGTGCCAACCATGTAAATGTGAAATAACCATTTTCACCATTACAAAACTTAAAATCCAAATATAAAGTTAGAATTCTTTCTTAAAAAATGAAAAAATTCTGTACAGTAATTAAATTTCAAGGAAGAGTTATTTGTGAAACAATTTATTCTTCTGTTGCATTTCTACTATACCTATTTAAACTTTGGGTCATTAATGGACTCCTGACTTGGCCTCCATGCTGAGCAACCTGTCCACCTTCATACTAATGCCAAAATCTAATGCTCACCACACCTCTTCCCAATAAAGTTTAACAGCTTTGTGTTGTTCTTAGAATTATGTACAAAGTCCATGTTAGCATGCATGGACCTTCATAATCTTGCCCCAATTTATGTCCACATTGATTTACTATTCCTACTTTTCATATCTTATATTTCTGCCACTCTAGACTATTCCAGCCCTCGAACATGCAATATTTTTCTCCATTTACACATTTTCCTCTTTACCCTATAAGGTCCTTTTCTATCTTTGCTGCTTCTGAGATTCTAATTACACATCAAGATTAAGCTAAATTCATTTGCCAAATTCTCTGTCAAGTTTTTTTTATTACATATGTGGTATAACTGCTTTTTCCTGAGTTTATATCTGTGAATCTAACACTAATGATATGATGCCTTATTAATTTTCCAATATTTGCCTATCTTCATTATTGTGTCCTACAAAAGGAAACACATCATTCTGTGACCTTCCTCCATTGTACCTAAGTGTATACATTCCATGTAGTAGGTAATTGATAAGTACTCCTTGACTCGAATTTAATTAAATTTAATTTTCGTAAATACTTATTTACAATAATCTATTTTTAAAGGTTTTATGTATTTATTTCTAGAGAAAGGGGAAGGGAAGAAGAAAGAGAGAAAGAGAAACATCAATGTATTGGTTACCTCTCATGTACCCCCTACTGAATACCTGGCCCGCAACCTAGGCATGTACCTTGATTGAGAATCGAACTGGCAACCCTTGCTTTGTAAGCTGGCACTCAGTCCACTGAGCCACAATCAGGGTGTTTTTGTTAATTCTCATTTATAGTGATGACAAACTCAAAATTCATTAACTATTCAAGAGAGACCCCCCCCAAAACAAGAATTATCTTCTGGAGGGTGGGACCCTATTATAGGGCAGGCTTCCCCTGCTGGATGAGTGTTCTAAGAACCCACTTGTACCACTGTACCAGCCAGAGTTGTTGTAAGAGGCTGTGTTTGGCTTCAGTGAAATCTTTTTGACTCTTTCAATGTGTTTGCCCATTTCACGATGTGTGATTTATGAGTGCACCTGCCCACAGCACACTGAGTGTTCAGCAGTTTTTTACCAAAAACAGACACCCAACCCCCCACTGTAACCCACCATCCCTATTCACCTAATCTTGCCCTGAGCAACTTTTTTTGTGTTCCCAGATGAAAAGAGTCCTCAAAGGGAAAGGTTTTGTCCATGTGGAAGAGGTGAAACAAAACATGACAGAAGCACTAAAGGGCATCAAAGTCAGTTCAAAAACTGTTTTTGAGCAGTGGAAAAATTGTCTCAACAGCAGTATTGCATCAAATGGAGAGCATTTTGAAGGTGACTGAAGTTTAAACGTGTCAGAAAAATACACAATTTTTTATAAATAAATTTCAGGGTTTGCGGGGAAACTCATAGTATTTTATATTGCCTTCATCACTGGCTATACACCCATTTTCACATTCTCAATAGCATAGGAGTCAAATACATGGAATTTAGTGCTTGTTTTTAAAATCCTTTGACATAACTCATCTAGTCCCTTTACTCTTTCTAACCATTTTTATGTTCATTCTAATCTGTCCTTAAATCTCTCCACATTTTTAAGTTCATACAGAGGCACAGGGCAGATGGAAGCTATGTTTCACTAGGAGGCAAAGAAAAAAAGAGTCAATACTTTTAGAACGTGGGCAGATCAGCCTCTTTCCCACTTTCCCAGTGGGGCTTACCTTTTTCAGCCAGATATGTCTGGGCCAACAAGCTTGATTCCCTGCGCACAAATCTGCATGTGTGGTGGGTTCATCTAGTGTTACTGTCCTGCGTCACCTACCTTCAGTTCCCACTGCTGTGGGGAAACTGTCATTTCTTTCCGCTGTTTCTCTTTGGCTGTCGGAATGAAGCCCATTTTCTTCTTCATTCCAGTAAAACATCTTTTCATTACTTGACAACTGTGCCCTCTTCTCGATCATTCTATGCATTGAAATGCGATCACCAGCTTCACCCACACCCTGAGTGGGGCAGGCCTTTAAACCCACGCAGCCGGCAGCCATTAATAATGACTATACACAGGGTCTCCTGAGACTGGCATCTAGGTTGGGGTCTCCTACTTCACTCTTAGCTCAAGATTCCTGGGGCCCACAGTAGACAAAACTAGACATGTTTTAATTCTTTAATTTTAATATGATCTCTTTAATGTGTTTTCTAGGTGTTATTGTACATCCAGAAGACATTGCATTGTGAGTTTACCACGAAAAAGGTTGCATCCTTCCACACTCTTTTAAAAAATGTAGAGGAGTCCCTGCTCCTCCGTCATATTGTCAGCGAAGCATGTTAACAACTTTCTGTTTTGTTTTGTTTTGTTTTTGCCAGATAGGTGGAAAAAGATGTCTAGTTTCATTTCACAAATTACATAAGTGATAATTCTCTTTTTTCATATTTTTAATGCTAGTTGTATTTGTTTTTCTATGAACTGTCTATAGGTCCCTTGGTTATTTTTATACAAAGTTATTGATCAATTTTAACTTAATTTCTGGTAGTTATTTATATATTATAAAGATTAACCCTATTTATGATATAATTTGTAGATATTTTTCCTTATTTGACATTTCTTTTTTGATTTTGCTTATTTGCAAACAAATAATTTGACATTTCTTCTTTGACTTTGCTTATAGTGAATTTTTATCTTGATGATATAGTTTTCATTTTCATGTAGAAAAACTTGTCAATCTTTTCTTTTATGGCTTCTGGATTATGGATCATAGTTGAAAAGCTTTTTGTTTCCAGACCAAAGTTATAAAATAAAGAACTCATGCTTTCTTTTAATGGTTTTCCTTTTTACATTCAAATCTCATATTTGCTTATCTTGAAGTATAATACAAAGAATCTAACTTTGTTTTTCCCCAAGTAATTATCCCTTTGCTCCAGTGGCATGTACTAAAATAGTTTATCTGAGTTGTTGCCTTTCTAATAAACTACATTTCCATGTATAGTCATGCCTATCTTTATGCTTTCTATTCTGTTTCTTCATTGGTCTATTTGTCTATTATGTACTCTAATTACATTTTTATATCATGCATCCCTTAATTAAAATCAGAAATGTCCACTGATGAAGGGACTATGGCTTGTATTTCGAATGAACAAGTATGACAATTATTTGTCACTGTGTCTCTAGCTCTTCCTAAAGTTTATATTACCACCGAGGTCTCATTTTCTACTTTTGAGTCCAGCAAATATATCATTATAGATCACATTGCAATACAGAAACATCCCTTTGGAGCTTTAAGTTCTATATCACCATTAGGGATCTTCAGGCCCATATAGGGTTTCTCTGGAGCCAGCGGATGTATAACCTCAGCCTTCAGAAGTCAGACTGTGGCTCTGCAGCCAAGGCTGACAGCGCAGTAGAGTCAACAATGTATTTTGTGTCATGTCATGTGTACTAGAAGGCTGGAAACATAATCTCTCCTCAGACCACTGGAGACACAGAACAATCACACAAAATACTATCAACACAACATAGCACAACGAGCTGTACCTCTCACATTCCCAGGCAGCTCAGCATGGTTGATGAATATCAAGCTATAGGTAGAAGTAAGCTTACCAAGTATCTGACCATTGCCTCATGGTGACAGAAGAAAAATGCATTAGTCATTTTAACGACGATGTAGATGCTCCAAGGTTGTTCCTGGCGGTTGTTCGTGTGCCTGAAATATCGTTCGAATCACAGCAGTGTTACCACACTAACACCTGGTATCACATTGTTAGTATTATTTCAGAAGAAAGTATGTGATACAATAAATTGCAGGTGATATTTTCAGGCAGTAGAAAAGTACCCAGGTGCCCCAACAATTAATGGCCATCATGGTTGCTTTCTAAAAATAGGCACTTAGGAGGATGCCTAAGAATGGTAATGGGAGTCAAAACTTATTTATCTCCTAGGACACATCAGGCCCACCTTCACTCACTAATTCTGACTGAATGCTGACAAACTTGTTCTGCATCATGTGGAAATCTTAAAACTATGAATGTCTCTATTTCCGAATGTTTGTTAAACTTTGATTTGCCAAAACGAATCACAGAAAATCAACTTCGTGTTAAACATATTACCTTCCAGTCTCTTATGCTTACCGAACTATCTTCAGTCAAAATAATTGGATATCTTAAGTTTTCTGACTTTAAAACTTTCAAGATTTAAAAGAGTTTACTATTTAAGTACATGCTCTAATGTCAAGGTATTATAATTTGCCATGAAGCTAAAATCAATTCTATGACCGCTAAAATTTCTTATTTGAAACATCAAGTTTCATATATGTTTTAGCACTATTTATAAGATGGTGACTTTGTATATTTGTGGAAGGCAGAAAATGGGTGAGAGGTAATCCCCATTCCCCTTTAGCAGTTTACAGTCTAATGTTTTCATTATAGTGTTTCTTGCTCCTGACTCCTTCTGCTACATGATGAGGGTATAGCTCTTCTACACAATACAGTTAACCATGTATTGTCACAGCACCAAAGATGGACTTCTCTTAAGTGTTTACTGCTGATGGTGTCAAAAACAAGTATTTGTATATATATATATATATATATATATATATATATATATATATATATAATCCAAATTAAGAAGCTATTTATAAGTTAATTTCTCTTCTTAAGACAGCAAATATGGCTCAAACTGAATATGGTATAAGAAAATTGGAATTTCAACCTAGGTATTCTGTGGCCCCTGCCCTGTTATGAATAAAAGACAACATGACAAACAACTGCTAATTGCTGTAGTGAAAGTGCCTTCTCTAAAAGTGAGTAGAAAATCTTCTAATGTCTCAGAACTCTACCTTTCAAGTCCTATCTGATGCCTATGAAGGCAGCATTCTTAGGAAGAGTGGAGAATTAACCTGGAAATGAGTAGCTAAGATCTGATCCATCAGCCATGGCCTATAGAGTGCTGGCTGCCTAATTTTTAAATGATGGCCACAAAACTTTATTTATATCTGGTGTTAAACTAGCTTACCTCTTTCCTCCGAAGATGTGAGCATCTACCTTTTGCATATGCATAAACAAACTCAGAAAGAAAGGGTAAAAAATGTCCCTAACATCACACACCTAACTAGTATGACAAGTTAGAAATAAAAGAAAATCACTGGGGAATAAGGGGGAGAGCAGTGAAAATGGAAAAATAAGTGCAAAATTAGCAAGTGTGGCTCTAAAGAGACAGCCTTAAAATATTTACTCAGATGAAAGTCAAAATGGACCCCTCATTTTTATGACCTGTGTAGCAATAACCTAGGTTTATGGCTCACATACTCACCTCAGGAAGTGGTAATAACAGCCATTATTTTCTGGGGAAGCAATGCCTGCAACCATGTCATCCTCTGATAAATCATACCAATTGCATCTTATTATCACACCAACGGTTCAATTAACTCACATCGCCACTCAATTTATCAAATTAAAAAGGAAGGGTTTTGTGTGTTCTAATAATTGTTTCATTAACATAAAACTAGTTAAGAACCACGAAGCTTCAGATCTGGGTTCGCACTGTCTTTATGCAGTTTTGTTTTGATTTGCTCTGAGTCACACACTGACAGGACTCGTATTCTATTAGTTGTCACGATTATTCTTTCATTAACATACATATGGCTATTGAATGTGGCAGGTTTTCACAGAAGACAAACACAATATTATGGAACAAAATGGTAACCATAATTTTGAAAGTCTGGTCATGTTTTTAAGCTTTCTAACAGCTTTAAAATAAGCATTGCCATGAGTTTAGTGTGGGAGTATGATCTTTATGAAAGAGATAAATTAGCATAATATATGCAAGGAGTCTGAAGACTGGAGATCAAGGAATTTCATAATAAATTTTAAATGATTCTTAAAACTTTTTGTCTGACCGGAATAGAAAAGTCTGTTGTTTCATTTTGCACAAATAAACCAAGGGGAAGAAATATTTCAGAGGTATTTGTCCAATGAAAATGAATTTTGAAAAATTTAAGTCAGATGATTAGAGACTATCAGCCATACATCAATTCTTTCGCAGCTCCTCTGCCCAGTAAAGTCGTACAACTGCGTGTTTGAAGCAATTTGCTGATCACTACGCACTGCTAATAACT
This sequence comes from Artibeus jamaicensis, assembly GCF_021234435.1. Lineage (NCBI taxonomy): Eukaryota > Metazoa > Chordata > Mammalia > Chiroptera > Phyllostomidae > Artibeus > Artibeus jamaicensis. Next base: position 22,920,846 of record NW_026521823.1, on the reverse strand, counting down.
GCTACATTCCAGTACACAACAATTTATATACCCTTTCACATTATTTTAACCTTACCACAACCATGCAGGTTAAACACTAGGATTCCCACCTCATAGATGTAGGAACAAGGCTACAGAGGGATCATATTGCCCAGGCTGAGTTAGTTGCCTGAGTACGTGTAGACAAAAGTACAGGTGGTACTTAAAAGATGCTGGCCTGGGAATCAGAAGACTGGCTCTGCTGCTCATTAATTGAGAAACCTTGGTTAATTCATTTAAAATCGATGTCATTTTTCTCACCTCTAACATGAGCGTTCTACCATCTTGCATGGTGATTTTGTTAAGCGGGATGTGGAGAGGAAAGCACTTGGTGTGTTGCACGAACATGCAATAAATACCCTTTTAAAAAATTTATCTTTGTGTGATGCCTTGCCACCTTCTTTATTTACCTAACCCACTACCAAACGGAGCCGGGTGGGTGGGCCACATTTCCGGTAACTCTCGCAGCTGGTTGCATGCTGGTCTCTGTCCCCTTTTTACCAATAGTGGATTTTGTGGTTTTTCCCATGGAAGCAATGGAGAATGGTGCTTTGGGCCATCTCCACTCAGGCAGTCATGAACTTAAGATTCCTCATGTTGAATTCATCAGCTCTTCACTGTATTGGTTATTATTTAGACTTTCTCTTCTCATGACAGCCCTGTAATACAGGTATTCATTCTTGCTCTCAGTTTGAATTCATTTTAACACCATGGTCTCAGTCTTGAAGACACAGAGCTTTCGTGCTGTTTTCAACTCGCCTTGCTAGTCATTCCTCAAATCCAAGTAGGTGCAAAGTGTGGTCTTGCCAATTTTAGCTTTGGATTGCCTCTCACATCCTTCACCTCCCTTGTATTTCCAGTTCCCCCGACTCTGCTTCAAGCCCTTTGGCTACAAAGCTGGAATGTTTCGCTTGTTATCTAGCCTCTAATTAATCTCTGTATCAACCTTACTGTGTTTATTTCTAAATTAACCTTCTAAAATAGTACTTTCATCATGTCATCCTTGTGTTCAAAACCAGTGTCTTCCCAACATCTTCAAGGCCAAGTCTAAAGAAGCCCTTCAGTGTGGCACTAGAGGTCTGCCGTCACTTTTGTGATTTTGTTTCCCCATCCGGCCCACAGAAAATAGGTCCACGATTATTTCCAAGGAACGTTTGGCAGTTGTGTAACCACGGAACTTTATTCTCACCATATTGTCCTCTTGGAATTACTCTGATTCTATTTCCAGACTTTCTAAAACCAACCTGTTCTTCGAAGTTCTATACAAATTTCTTGCCTTCTGCGAAGCCTTATAATTAATCTCAAGAACTTCTTTCCTCACTAAATTGATCTCTGTAATATTTTCTGTTAACTATGCATATTTCTAGAGGCATCATTTTCATTCTGTAACCGGAGTCTTAAAGCAGACCTTCTAAAATTCTGTCTTCAGCTCTTTATATGACAACTGGCTGCTGTGTATTCCCACTCAGGCATCCTTACCCCATAAGCCCTGTTCTGGGGGGGGGGGGGAAGGTCCATTAAATATTTTTAGCCTTTTAAGATTATCAACAAAAATTAACTAGAACAAAACTTAAACTAGCATACAGGACCCACTGGTTATTTTCTAATTAAAAATCTTTCTTTGTTGAGTGCATAAACCACTGAAGCTCACAAAACCCTTCTGCTTTTGAACATATCTGGAAAAGTTTCTGTTTAATTTATTGTATAATTAATTGTAGGATGCAAAAGGAGAAAAATACTGAGAATTTATTAGGACCCTGCACTGTAATTATACAGCTGGTAGGAAAGTTAGACTCTAATCCGTATTTTACTCTAAGCCTTAGTAAAATATGTTACTCTTTGAAACATGAGCCTTTCTGATCAGCCTTTCTGATCCCAGAAACACAGCTATTGAATATGGAAATGCGAACTACATAAGGTACATTAGCAAAATAGTAACTGGTCTTATATAGCATTTTTTATCTTGCCCTATTTTAATATTTTTCCTCACCTTCTTTGACATGCTTATCTCCACAACTATATACTAAAAAGGTAAGGACTATGAGTTTCACTAATCTCAAACACCCTTAGTGTAGGACACAGAGAATGTGTCCAAGAAATGCAATGCTAATTAAATTGCCAACAGCAATGCATATAACTAAACCAATGCAGAATGGATGCTCAAATATATTTCTGACTTAATTTGAAATAACACTCAACTTTTTTTCTTGACAGAATTTTTATTAAATATCTAATTGCTATTCTATTGCAGTTGTCCCAAGTTTCCCCCTCTGCCCTTCTCTGCCTAGCCCAACCCTCACCGCCACTTCCACAGTCATTCCCCACCCTGTTGTCCATGTCCATGGGTCATTCAAATATGTTCCTTGACTAGTCCCTTCCCCTTCTTTCCACCCTTGTCCTCCTCCCCCCTCTGCTCTGGTCATTGTCAGTCTGTTCCTTATTTCCATGTCTCTGGTTCTATTTTGCTTGCTGGTTTATTTCGTTCATTACATTCCTCTTATGGGTGAGATCGTATGGTATTTGTCTTATGCTAACTGGCTTATTTCACTTAGCATAATATTCTCCAGTTCCATCCTTGCAGTTGCAAAAGGAGCTCTTCCTTTCTTCCCACTGCATAGAATTCCATTGTGTGAATGTACCACAGTTTTTTGATCCACTCATTTACTGATGGTCGTCTAGGTTGTTTCCAGCACTTGGCTATTGTAAACAGCATAGCGATGAACATAGGGGTGCATGAGTTCTTGTGAATTGCCGGTTTGGGAGTCTTGGGGTATATTCACTCAACTTCTTTACAAAGGACAAAAAAGCAAATTTTATTCCTGTAATGTAAATTACAATTATAAGAGAAAGTCGTCAGCATCAGGATCTGCTATCGGTCTCTTAATTTGCACCAGGAATTAGTCCAACACTAAGTACGCTCTATTTTTAAATGATTTAACAGATGGTTTAATGGAAGTGAAGGTATTCATTCACAAGCAAAAGAGAATAGTGAACATAATTATTAATCAATTTGAGGACAAAGACCCCACAACTTCAGGTCACTTAGCTCTCATCTCTGTCTTAAGCTATTAACAAGAACCTTTGTTAACTGTGGCCAGAGTGTTGATGAAGTCAGAGAAGACCTCTCAGATGAAGCCTGGTGCTTCCTCAGGCAGTGACTTGCTCCTTCGAGGGGCACTGCCAAATCAAACACTTAATGGAAATATTTCTAATTTTTATCAAGATAATCCTTACAGTAATTTTAAGCCTGTGTGTTAGAAAGTATTTTGACAAGTCGCTAAGCCTTTGCTGTTAGTTCGAATGTGCCGTCTTCCTCATCTCTCTCAAGTGGGAAAGCACCAGAGATCTAACCGGCGACTTGGTGCGCATCCTGCGGGGGGCTTCTGCGGTTCGTTAAAGGAGGCCGGTTCCCACTCCTGCTGCCTTTGATTCTGGTTTTAACATCAGCTCCCTGTCAGTGTGACTGTTGCAGGCATAGCCCAAGCACAGAGACAAGAGCTGAGAACCCAGAAAGGTATTTTCAGTCACAGATAGGCAGATTCATTAGTTATGCCAAAAAAGATGATAATAAATGTAACCTTTTCATGTCACCCAAGTGACTGTCTTCAGTAGAGTGTTTGTAATAGGTTGGCAACGTGTAAAAGTGCATATGAAATGAAAAGTGATTTTGTCTTGAGATCCCTTTTAGAAATTTATATTAATTCTGTATTCTTCTTCTATTCTGTGTTATCTATCCTCTTCCCAGCTCACAATTATTTTGTATGACCAACAGAGCGTTGCAACACCTTTTGTTGTGTTGACACTGAATGACTCATGATCCTGCAAAAGTAGCGAGAGAACAAAGTCAGATGACCACAGCAGGGACACCTGGATTGTATATACCAAAAACTCTTGCTAGAGAAAACTTCTTCAGTATTCTTCCCGAAGAAGCAGTGATCCACTCATTGGCTAAATCAGGCAACGATGAAAATGAAGTGTCAAAGCATGCTTTAAAAATCCATTTGTATCTCCTCAATGGCAAAGTATTGCCTAGAGATTTCTTTTTTAACAGATGGAATGAAAAGGTCTCCTTTTAAGCAGCTCAGTGAGGTAGGGGAGCAGAGAAGTTGGAAGGATTTTAAGGCACTCGTACAATCTGAAGTGTCCCAGGCCTTGGTTCCCTCAAGCTGGGTTCCCCTGTGAGCCAACAGCCATGAGATTTGCATTAAATGCCTGGGCTTTAAAGTGCTTCATCACATCAAAGCAAAGAGGCAGCAGAAGATGGGAAGGGTGTTGCTACCTCGTTTCAGTACTAATTAGGTTAAAATAGGACGACAAAAATGAACCATGGTGTTCAGACTGGATCCTGGAACAAAGAATATTGTTGGAAAAGTCAGTGCAATCTGAATAAGCTTTGTAGCTTAGTTACTCATATTCTAACTAAGTTAACGTCTTAGTGTTGACAAATGTACTATGTTAAGTAACATGTTAACATGAGAGACAACTGGATGAAGGGTTGATGGGAACTCTTGTACTGTCTTTGGAACTTTTCCTTCAATCTAAAATGATTCCAAAATAAAAAGGTAACAAAGAAGAGATAACGAGAAAGGTAGCTCTATTCCTCTGCAGCTTTCAGGTTGTTGTTATAGGAGACATATAAGATGGAAAATAAAGTCATCGATAACATCCCATCAACACATACAGAAATTACAATCGCAACCATTTCCATAGCTGGCCAAAGGACAACTATTATCAAACTGGACTCACATAACTATTCACGCCAGTGCCCTTTTCCTCCTTATGCTGTGCGCATGCGCAGTCTGACTCATTATCCCATATTTGCATAGAACATACAAGCTCTATGTTCTAAATCCCAGTTAATGAAAATAATTGCGATCCCACTGTATATACTATCCATTATTCAGAACATGCGTAAGTTTCAGGGACTGCTTTTTAGCAAAGAAGGGAAAAATATAAAAGTGACCGTATAAGCATCCATTAAGTGAAGGTGTGATGGTTTATCATGTTCAAACTCAACTACGAATGAAATTTACACACAACAGAAAAAATCTTTTCTGAATGATCTTTGCAAGTGTCTTGAGTGCCCTATCCTTTAGTGCCAGAGGTGACCCTTCTCAGATTAAAGCCTCCAAGGGCATCTCTTACCTCCAGTGATGGAACATCACAAAGCGTTTAATCGCATGGATCTGCAGACACGGCCACGTCAGTCCCTAAAGTGCCACTTGCTTGTGGGGTGTGAAAGCGGTTGTCCAGGATGAGCTCAGCACCTGGGGTGGTCCGGGGCAGTGCTGGGAACCGTGGGGGCACCAGCTGAGAGCACTTTCTTTCCACCCAGTTTGCCTTCCCTGGACTCACTAGGCCTCAACAAACAATCTTCTTGATCAATTCTGCCATCTAGTGGACCCTTTCCTCCTCACTACTTTTCCTTTTGGGCCCTTCCAGTGTAACACAATTAAAGGCCAGGGATTCATGCTCACACGTGTGAGCAGCACTTGGTAGTGGATGGGGAAGTGTGGGAAGGGAAACCACAGCCCTCCCATAAGAACAGTAATCATTGCATGAAACAAAAAGGGGGAGTTTCCTGTAGCCTTACCTCCAGAAAACCGAGCAGGCTGGAGTCGTGCTGAGCCGCGCGCCTTCAGATCAGCGGAGACAGCAGCAGGCAGAGACCACCTGTTAAGTGAGAACCCAAAAATCTTCAAAGACCTTCCCATGCCGAAAACCTGTGATGAAGGTCCCCCTGAGTTTCTACCGCCTTTGAAGGCAGCCCCCTGTTAGCCCCGGCCCCTCCTTCCACGGAGGGCTGAGTGTGTGCCACCCTCTGGGCTCTGCACTGAGTTTTTTGAAGAAAAAGAAAGGTTATTTGTACTTCTACAGACATACAGGGAAAATATATTATTCCTTCTAGCTCAACACTCTTTGCTTTCTAATGTAATGCACTTATGTTATGTCTGAAAGCTCTGATATTAATGAATTGCCATCTATTTTAATCATCAGATTAAGACAATATACTAATAAAAATTTCATGTAATTGAGACTGACATACCCTTTCTATTGTCTTTAGAAAAGAGAAATAGAGGTCTTTGGGATATTATACTGACTTGGAAAAACAATTATTTCCATGATTACTGAAGCATTTCTAGAATGTTGATTTTATACATTCAAGCAATGGAAGGGCATTCAAGAAAAATAAAATCTTGTTACGAACCAAAATATTAAGGTTTCATGAAGCATTTCGCATAAACAAAATTCAGCTGGAAATGTTTACATCTGTGTCACCATTGACCAGAGAGAAACTTTCAAATATTTCTCCAAGAATTAGGGTATTGAACACTGCAAAATAGAAACCTTTGCAATATATTTTTCTTGTTGTAAAGTAAATACCAGTTCCTGGTGAACATTTTACAAACTAGAGAAAAATAAAAACTAGAAAATTGGGCTCACTTGCACCTCCACTCTCCTGATTTAGGTACCAGTGACGGACACACATTTTGCACTAACCTGTTGATCTTCACTGAGGCACTTGTCAGTGTTTCTGCTGACTTTCCCTCCTGGTATTTACTTCCCTGTGTAGTTTTAAATTTTTACTGTAAGCTCATCTTCAGTGGGAGTTTTGTTGTTGCGTCCATTGTTTCTGTAGTTTGCTGGTTGGTTGGTTGGTTGGTCGGTTGGCTGGTTTCCTGTGGAAGTCTTGTGAACCCTACATTGTGGAAGAGTCCCTCCGTCCACTTTCACCGAATGCTGCAGAGGTTCTGTTAGTCCCAGACTAGATAGTCCATTGATCCCTCTACTCGAGCATCATGTGCAACATGGGTGTACAAATTCGGACTCCATGCTCCACATTTTTATTTATCATGGGGATTTTTTTGTTTGTCTACAGACAAACATTCTTAACTCTTCTCAGGATGTTCTTTAAGAAAGGGGCGGTGCTTCTGGGCTCCTGGCTTTGTCCTCCATGCCTACTAAGGTAAGTCTGAGGTACAATGTTTTTTCCTCCTGGACCAATAGTACTAGATTGTCAACATCCCAAGGACTAGAGCCCCAGTTCCTAGGCTTTCACTCTGCAGTTAGGAATTTTCTTGTCTTTCTAACTCATCTTTGTATTTCCACTAAAATAATAGTATAATATTTTATACAGAACATTTTGAATTTTAGTTAAGGGAAAGTGGTTCCTATTAGGTCAGTCTGCCATATTGCTGGGACTCGGTTTTTTCCTTTCTATATATTGTTTCATATAGTTCCAATAGTACTCTTTGTCCTTATACCAAATTCCATCTTAAATTAGAAGAAAAAATAAGGCTTGTCATTCAACCCTCTCTAAGCTTCCAGGGTGAAATAGAAGTCCTGCTCCATCTGTCCTCCTCGGACATGCCAGCACTGCCATCTGCTTCTGACTGTCTCACGGTGTGGTGTCATGACCATTGCTTTTTTGACATTTGTCAAATACCGCTAGGATGTGAAAGTATCAAAATGTACAGATGACAGACAGTAACCTTATAAATCGAGGCATTCACGACACAAGTACAGGCTATCACATTGAAATCAATGGACTCAGTATTTCAGATCTGAAAACTACCTTAGAAGCCACCTTGTCACAGCCAACTTTTCCTTAGATTTGAGAAAACCAAGGTCCTGAGAGTTAAGAACAATTTTCTAAGGTCTTTGCAATACCTCTACCAAAGAGGTAGTGTTGTGGTGCTGAATCTACCATTCTGAGTCAATCTGACATTCTAATATTAAAATAAGTGTACAGATAATCTCTTCATTGAACATTAATATATAGTAAAGCAATTATCTGGGGGTGTGGAAAATTGTGCAAATTATAACCTTTTTGTTTGAGTTTTCTATTATTTTAGAGTTTATTCATGATGTAGTTGGTTTAAGCAAGTCCATCATTTTCTTTTTAACATTTCAACATTAGTAAAGGAATCATGACTAAAGGCCAACTAAGCCTTTATAAATCAATATAAGCTATTTTATGTGTACATTTGTAAATGTTTTTTCAATAGTTTACTATATTATTAAACTCTGAATATATGAGTTGCATAAATGGGCTTCTCTCATTTTATTGGTTTTATATTTGTGTAATCCATGTTTCTTCTTTTATCTTTTGTTTGTTCAGATGTAGATTTCATGGGAAAAGGGAATCCTCTAAAGATGGCATGACAATACCAAGACACTTTGCTAGAATGGTTACCTCAACCCTCATTGTTCTGCCTTGAGGAGATCACAGTTCTCAGTGAGAGAGTTTTAGTTGAAAGCGTTCCCCAAGTGACTCAATTCTTTTTTCCTGAGAACTTGTTTAAAACTTTCAATTGCTAACTTTTTCTCTTTGGACAAAGCAATAATTCTATAACTATTTTCTTAATATGCCAGAAATACAAATGTAGTATTAGCAACAAGGCTTAAATAGATTGACTCATTTCGGGGTAACTGAAAAGAATACATAAGCAATGATTTTCCCAAGGGCCAATGCTAATTCTGGGCCAGAATGGCAATCTAAAATTCATTTGGTATTCAGATTAGGGAAGATATTAGTTTCCACCCCCAAACACGTAACCCCCTGGCAGGCGTTTTGAATTCACACTCATTCAAGAGGTGATATTTAGAATGTGGTATTTTCAGAAACTGGCACAAACATTAGGTAACTAATATGTGAAAAGACACATTGATATTAAAATGCTGCCGGAGGTCTGACTCTCCAAGGTTTGGTTTTAGAAAGTCGTGCATGCCAGATGTTTCAGAGAAAAGCATACAATCTACATTATGTGCCTAATTGTACTGTATTACATCACAGAGATGGGGATTTTTTTTCCCTGACCACAGCTGGCGATGACAATATGCCCCGGAGCGTGAAAGAATCAGGCACCCGGTATATAGGGCAGACCTTCACTGGTTTTTGTTTGTTTGTTTGGTTGGTTGGTTTTGTTTTTTTTCTGGAAGGGTAGAGAAAATTTTTAGTTCAAAAAAGTCTCTCTATACATGAATGATAACACTCTCCAGTTAGCAAAGTCTGTGGATTTGGGCTGAAATACTGAACTAACCGGACTGGATTGCTACTGTGGAGAATGATCTGGAAAAGAAAGAACCTGGTAGTGTTACAGATCTGGGTACTGGACAAACCATGTTAATAAGGGGGAAGGAGTACCACTGGGGCTCCAAAAAGTTCCCAGCATTAATTAGTGAGGAGCACGCCTTGTTAAAACATGTCACAGACTCAAGCTGGTCCCAATAGGCTACTTTGCTCTCATTATGTCAGGAGCTAACCATACAAAGGAAGGAGAAGAGTAGACGAAAGTGTTAAAAAATAGATTAGTTTTATTGTGCCCTACAAAACTTACATTTACCATTGACCAATGAAAAAAATAGAGCCTTTCAGCTTTACTATCTTTTGCATTCCTACCTGGAAATACAGTGTTTCTATATCAGCCAAGATATAGAAACTACCCAGGCATGGTATCTCTTATGCTATATACAAAGTAATTTTTGGTGAATAAAGAGTTAGCAACAGGGGAGTGGGAGAAGGAGAAGGGGGGAGAAGGTACAGAAAATAAGTATAATAGACAGTAGATAGAAAATAGATGGGGGGAGGGTAAGAATAGTAGGGGAAATACAGAATCTAAAGAATTTGAGACACGTGTTCATGAACTAAAGGGGGAAATGATGGAGGAGGGGTATGCAGGATGGAGGGGAATGGAGGGGGGAATAGAACAACTGTAATGGCATAATCAATAAAAAATAAATAAAAATTTAAAAAAAAGAGTTTTGAGTTCTCTCTCAGTGTTTTTGCTTCCTGTTAGCACTTACAATACAGGCTGTCTATAAGGGATGTCAAAACTCTAGAGTGAGTTGCATTTCACAACTATATTCAAATTTTGTATAGAATGACACCTATCTGCAAAATCAAAATTGGATTATTTTGAAGAGTTTTTATTAAACCTAAACTCTTTTTAGAAAAGATTTTTATATGCTAAATCATTATCATACAAAATTGCTCTAAAGTAAATGCCCAACTCTTAGGAATTGTTAAAGGCAACATCTCAGAATGATTAAATGACTTTCCTTTTGTTTTTTTAAATAAAGTAATTTTGTTTTATACATTTACCAAACTTTGCACTGTTTGTATCACATAGTCCTTAAGCCAGCAGCATAGACAGAAGTTCTGTTTTGCTTCCCAGAATACATCTTCAGTCTGTATTTCGTGCTTTTATTGTTCTTTCCCTGTCACTTCCTCCCTTCTTTTCCTCTGTTTTCTCTCACTCTCTTGGATCAGAGTCTCTAATTTTCATTTCAGTTCTAAAATGTAAGCACTTATTATGAGTACAGTGCAGATGTGAAAGTGAACTGAGCTGTAAGCTTTTAATAGAAAGAAGAGTTCTGTGTCATGCTGCCATCTAATGGCACCCACGACCTCTTCCATAATTAACTGCACACTATAATGGAAGAACAACTTATTAATTAATGCATAAGTCATAGTTTTTGGAATTATTACAGAAATGTTTTATAGAATGCAAAGGACTCATGAACACATTTGGAAACAGTCTTAGTGTTTGAAATGGTTTGTGTGTTTAAATAGTTCATTCTTCATAGCTAGTTTTATCAAGTAGATTAACCGAGGACTTTTCACTTCTGCAGCTTGTACTCTGGTCATCTCTCTCTGAGTTTTACCCAAGATTTTCAGTAATGATCAACCTACCTGTTACTTTTATAATTCACAAAGAGCATAAAAATTTGTCCACTTAGGTACATTTCTGTAGGTTTTGCATTGGTGCTGGCCATTACTCACAGATACTTCCTCTTAAAGGCCAAACCTGTACACCTGTCTGTGGTTCTACCATGCTCATGAGAACTGGTAATGCTTATGATGAGAGAACAGAACACTCCGACCAGCTGCTCTAGTTCTAGTTCCATAGCTAACAGATTTGCTTCTCTGAATTTCAGTTACCTTATCTCTAAGTCGAGAGTGTAGAATAGTTGAATTCTACATTGCCTTATAGCTTCCAAAGTATGTCATTTTAATGGCATACCCCACTAAGAGGCATACAGCATCATAGTTCAATTCAATACCGTGGACCAAACATCTTTAGAGTAATAGGTCTGTTCCCTGAAGCACTTGGTACAGCTAGAGGTAGAAAGCAGTGACAATTTATCATGTATATGAATTCCACCTAGCTATTAAGAATACCATTATTCCAATATTACTAATCTAGTCTATCATATTATCTGAAAAATAAGCAATTATAAAATGATTTTTAGCCAAGAAGCAAAAGAATATACACAGAATAAAAATCAGTCTCCTATGAGAGCCTGAAGTCATTTCTGAGATTCTGGTGCTCACATATGCATGTGTATGCTCTGTTTACGTAATATGCATGGAGAAACAAAGCAGCGTGCTAGTTATTCTCACATGTTGTATTTTCAGTTTAGTAGAGCTGTATCGTCAGTCACCATCAGTGTAAAATAGGAGGGAGGAGAATAAAATAATATAGAGTCAAAAACAAGAAAACAATAATAACAAGCCAAAACCAGGATCACAGAAGCTGGTTAAATCTGATGGAAACAGGTAGCTTACTCACTCAACATTGTGGACACCATTGATGAAATTTTGTCAGTTGTACTTAAACTCTTAATTAAAGGGCTTCTATCTAAACATAAATAAATAAATGAACCTAATTTTTCTGTATTTATTTCAAGAGGTTCATGATTTCAGAAGTCTCAAACATATATAATTTTCTATTAAAGCAATGTACAGGTTTTCAGTTAATTACTCTACTTGCTAAGAAGGCAAAGAGGAGAAAATGTGACTGTAGCTATGAAAATTTTCACCCATGGAGAATCCAGGAGATTTTACTTAAAAAAAAAAGCTTCAACTGTACAGATAATAGAAAACAGCTGGGAAAGTCCAAATTTAAGATTAGATGCAAGCACACATAGTCTCGTGCTGTTTCCTTTCTCCCTTCCTCCTTCCTTCTTCCTTCTATTCCTTCCTCTATCTTTCACTTTCTTCTCTTCTCTCTTTTTATTTTTTCCCTTTATCTCTTGGTAAATTTCAGTTATTTTTAAGGAGGCCTTAAAGAAATATGGAGTGAGAAAGGCCCATTCATTTGGTTTTCTCTTGCAGGAGGTAGCTAAGAATCAGCTTGGGAAAAATAATCATTCTACAGTCATGTATACATCATAAACTCTCAAGTATTTACAGTGAAATAGAAATGTTTACTGCCTGTCTGGATGTGTTTCCCAGAAACAGAGAAACCAATGTCCAGTTCAAAGTGCTGGGAGGGTTATCTGATACTGCAGAGAAAAAGGCAATATGTTTTGCAAACACACAAATAATAAAATACTTGAGTGAGTTCTGAATGGAGAAAGGAGAGCCAGAGGAAAGAGGCAGTGGCTAGAAATCATTAAGACAAATTAGATTATAAACCAGAGCCTAATCTGTACACAAAAAGAAGAAAGAATTTGGCGATCTCTAAAAACACAATTTTGAGTTCTCTGGGAGTTTGTATGTCCTATTGTGCTCTTCTGACCTAGATTAGTCTAGTTACTCAGAACACAGCAGTCTAGCTTTGCAGAAATGTTGCCCCATGGCTTAATTTCCCAATTAAACTTAAACAAATTTCTCAAATGCTCATAAAACTGTTGGTGGCAAGATCAGTGCACCTGAATGTTTAATTATTTGAATGTCAGTCTGAGACATAGATAATTGGCAGCTAATAGAAAATGCCCAAGACCCAAAAACAAAAGATTGTCCTATGGTTGATTGGGGAATAAGTGAACACATTTACTAAAATATAGTTACTTTTTTGTTGTTTTTATCCTCAAGGAATGGAAAGATACTAGAAAACTGGAAAATATTAACAGTAAATAAGATAGAAAGAAAATGACTATTTAATTGTAATAATGTTCTTGATGCTAAACTTTGGCTGCAGTTGAATGGCAGAACTAATATTCAGAAATCATCTGTGTATCTATCCAGACTAATTGATTATCTATGAGAAAATGCCAAGGTTAGCCTCGTTAAAGTATTCCTCTCTTCTTTGGCTATAATATTTTAACGTAAATAAATATAAAGCCGAACAACATAAATATATGTATCAGACAACATTTTAAAAATAACATTAATGTGGTAACTCTGATACATCAATGTAATTATATACCTAGTGAAGTGGCTTGAGACTTGGCTGGAAGAAGATAAACCAGAGGTGGTGATAAAAGAGTTATTAGGCTTAGGAGAGGCCCCAGTGGGAAGCCCGGGGAATTAGTCTTGGGCTCAGTCTTACTTTACATCTTAATTACTGATTTCAAAGAGAGGCTAAACTGCACATTAACTAATTTGCAGATGGTACTAAACTGGCAAACCCTGGGAATTGCAGATTAAAAATCCAACGGGGTTTTTAAGAAGTTAGAAATAGGAATCAATGGAGCCCAATCTTTTCTGTAATAACAAGAATGATGATGGCGATAAAACTAAAACTCTGGTTAAATTCTTTTGTGGAGACGTCGTGTGGAGAGACGTGAATGAAACATTCTTCCTCAGGACATTGTGGACTCAGGAAATTGTGCAAGAGCAAGTCTGAAATGGAGCAACCACTGAACTGGAGACAGTTGAAAGGACAGGAACCAGAGGCTCTGAAAACGCTACAGGTGTATCTCCTTGACCGAAAATCAACTTGGCCCACTTCTCTTTATCAGGTGGAGAAATATGGTCAATAACCCATTGCCACTGTGTCTTCATGTCCTTTGTGCCACCTGACTCCTCAAGTAGCAACCCCTATTTCTCATCCTCCATATTGATATTGCTTTTGGAGACCTAGCGGTCCTTCAACTAGGGATTCTAAACTAGCAAGCTAGAAGAGTCAATGATTGGTGTCCCTGCCTGCCTCCCACCTTTTTTCAGACACCAACCACAGCAGGCTGAGGCACTGAGCGGTGTAGGTATAGAGAACAAAAAGAATCCACCAATAGCACTGAGAGAACTAGACAATGATGGGCCGGGGGGGGGGGGGGGGGGGACTGTTACCAGCAAACAAACATTCAAAACAATGTCTGAAATTTAGAAAGGATAGAAATGCGGTTTGAAATGAAACCATGGGTAAAGTTAGTCTAAAATATGTTGAGAAATTTTGTTGAGATATTTTTCAGGGAGTTGAGAAATTCCTGCCTGGTGGAACCTCCAACACTCTGAGTTTAGAATTAGCTGGTGCCCAAGCACAGGAAAGGGAAATGAAGCCGAAACAAGGGCATCAACAAAGACGGTTGATGCGACCACCGTGGCAGCCTGTGCGCCCATTCCCCTGCCCCGTTCCCAGAACAGCACCGAGACAGTTGGTATTCTATCCAGTCAAAGCGTTGCATGGTTATTCTCTACAGAAGCTTAGCCAAAGTCCAGGGAGAACATCATAGATTCTAATAAGTATATTTTATCCCCAAACACAAAAAGCCTTCTTCATTCTGGAATTTGGAGGGCTGGAGGCAGAGAAAAGATTTTTACCCATATTCCCTAAAGTAGAACCTTGTAGCCTAAGGGCTATTAAGCAGTCTTCTTCAGGTGGAAAAAATGGAAAAAAAATCATCCATGGTCACTATCCCCTCCTTTGAAGGGTGGAACTATATTCATATGCGCAGAATTAATTAGAGACCCAATCAATCTCTTTGCCTGGATCATCCCCTTACAGAGCTGCTGGTTGTGATTCCCACATACACATTTCCACTGGAAAATGAAATAGCAGAGTAACTCACTCCAGCTACCCCTTCTTCTATGTCAGCCCTGAACACATATCCAAGCATTACCAGGCATACGAGGAAAATCAATAGTAAGAAAGAGAATAACAACCAGAGCACAGACCCTGGAGAAAATAAAAATATTCAGAAGGCCTCTAATATAATCTTTGTAGAGATCAGAACATATTTGGTGCACAAGACAAGAACAAGAGAAAAAACAGGATATAATGAATATGACCAACACACGATAAAAAGAAAGGCAATTAAAACTCTTGCACAAAACAAACAAAAACTCTGATCATGAAATTCACTGTCTAGATAAAACATGAAATCATGTGACATGAACTTAATAATTGATGGAGTATCGAAAGGAGAATTGATTTGACTTTAACTCTAAAATCATTTCTGTAGGATGACCAAGAGGTGAAGGCACTGGGCCAAGGCAGAAGAGCCTGACTTGACGTGCCACTTGGCCTGGCACTGAATAGTATGGGTGTCATCAGACCAGTGCAAAGCCTGCTTATGGATTTTTCAGATTTTATCATCCGTGTATTGTCAGAAGGTAGAAAGGCTTGGTTAGGGTTCCTGGAGAGGTTATGACTGCTAATACTCTCAAGGTTAAAGTGAAAGCATAGCTGTAAGCTGGGCTTTCAGGAGAGAGAGAACTTGTAGAGAAGGACCAGGGCACTCACAGCCTCATCTCGCAAAAGGCAGAGGGGGAAGTAGGCCAGAATTTGACAGAAAAATAAGGAGAAGTTCATGCTCTTAGGAGTTACAAAGGTAGTCTAAAAAACTAAAACAATGACATAAAATATTTAATCAGGGAAAACAAAGCAGTGTGAGATAAACTGTCTTACTGTGTTTTAAGAAGTCAAAAGATAATTTTAAATTGTTTTAGTCGAGACATAGGGGTAGAAGGATATTGTTTAGAATTATAATGGTCATTATCACTCCAAACTAAAAGAGACTGTTGAAAGAGCTTACCTCTGGGGCTAGCACTGAAGGTAAATGTCATAAGTTCTTTTGCTACAATTGACATAACCCATATGCATGTATTTCTCTAGGAAAAATGCTATCCAATGACTGTGTCTCATTTGTTCTAAATTAAAGAATGCAGGATAAAACAGTCTGGAATAGCATAAACACTGTTAACAGAGACCTCTTTCTGAATAGGTGAAGAGTTGGTTCAGACATGACTTGAGACATCTCTGCGGACACTGCAGAAAGATCGCCATAGATAAAAGCCTGTGCACACAGGGGCCCGTGTATGTATCAGAGATTCTTCCAGCTGACCTCTTGGCCTGGGTCTTCTTTGAGCATTAGCCATATTTCACTGACAGCTCTGTCAGTGAAATATTCTGCAAATATTAAGGATGTCTTTCTGCCTATAAGATAAGTACAGTTTTTAAAATAGGGGCCTTCATAATCTGGTGGCAATTATCTTTTACCTGCCTTTTTTCACAACGTTCAAGAACACAGGAGTTTCTGTCCCAGCCAAACTGGGCCACTCACTCTGCTGAGAGATGTTGTGCATCTACCCACATGTCTGTGCTGCTCTGCTCACCTGGAGCACCCTGCCCCACCCTCTCTGTCCATATGAAATCCTACTCATCCATCATATTCACGCTCAAGCCCCACCTCTTTCATGGAGCCTGAGTACCCTGTCCTGAAAAATGGGAGTCTGCACTCTAACCCTATCTTTTACTCACCTTCTTTGGTTTTTCTTCATTTCTTTTTCTGACCTCCCCCTTTTTTTTCTCCCCACAAACGTTTACCGACCACCTATCATGTGAAAGGCTAATGTAACACCAAGTCAGAGACTGTGTGTAAGTGTTCGGTATTGCCTTCAAAGTTTCCAGTTTCTCTGATCGGTCTCTCTAGCCTGAATACAAGCTCTATGAGGGTGAAGGACCATAGTCCATATTTCTTCATGTATCTCACAACGCCTAGGACTATGCCTCAACAAAGTCGACTCTTGATAAATAATTTTGGTTACATGGGTAAGTGTACAATAATTTGCCTTTATAACTTTGATGACATTCAACTTAATGTAACTAACTTAAAAAACTTATGAAGTTTGATTTGTGAGACAGTCTATCATAGAAAAAAATGGAAAGAATTTGGTGACTGGGTTGATACCTTTTCACTGTTTCCTAGCCACATGACCTGGGACCAGTTACTTAATCTGCCTTTGCCACAGCTTTGTCACCTATACAATGTGGCTAATAAAATGTCTAAAATACTCATAGTGCTGTCGTAAGAATTAAGTGAGACATACACAGTGTTCAAGTTTGTGCCTAATAGGCTCCAAGTATTCTAAAACCATCAGCTACTTTGTACTTTTCAAGACAAAAGAACCTCAAAAATCTCAACTGTTGAACTCCTGACAGGTGTTTCTCACTCACACAGAGTCTACCGCAGGTCCCCAGAGGGACTGTGCTCTATTAGATACTCAACTACCCAGGCCAGTGGACATTACTAGGAACATCCTCAGGGAGCCTAGCAGTGGAGGAGACAGCTGGGGGTCATGGGCTGGATCTTTTATTTATGAGTCAATAAGGAACACCATCAGTGCTGCCTGGTGATTGGTCGACCTCCTGTTTCTGCCACAGATAATGGTGGATCTATACAGACAGAATGGCAGCAAGCAGAGGTGCAATCTAAAACGTCCAAAAGATCAGAGCATTATTCTGATCTTTTTGAAACAGATTTCAAAAATATAAATTTTTGAAACCAGCTATCAAATTAAATGCTTTAATGAATGATTCACTATTGTTCTGACTTCTGGAAATTAATATCGCTAACAAATTTTATTATTATCTTTCATAATTTTACCTTTCAAATTTATTCAGAGATCAGAGCTAGAAGAGGTCTTGTTTTGAAAATAAAAGGTTAATCTTATATTTAGCCATTATTTTTAGGGTAAATCCGCTGACGTTTTCCATAATAAAGCTGCACTTCTTCCTTGCTGCCAGCAAGGGGTGTTGTAAGAACTCCTAACTTCCCCAGTGTGATGCTAAACTGAAAATCTAAAAGGGAATGGGGAGAGTTATAGACTGAAGTTAATCACTTCTAAATCACCAGGCTTTCATGCACAGGGGCAGAAATATTTTCCAGTGCTTTGAGTATTACAACCAGAGTAATATACAGAGTAACAAAGAACACTTAAACAACAACAAAAAAACTTTGTTGTGTGAAGATTCCCCTAATGTTTTTTCTCTGGTTCTATTTTGTTTTCTCTGAATTAAATGTATGACTGTAGACCCACTTAACATTTTTTTAATCAGTCTTCTGTATATTTCTGACATAGATTTGCCAGAACACTTTGCCTGTATCTGAACCCATTAATTCCCCGATTCCACCAAAGGAGCCGGAGCCCTTCCCTCTATTCTTGGAAATGTCCAGCTTTCTTATGTTCTCCCAGCAGTGACTTCTGCTGCCCTGCAAGGGCTGCCCGACTCCTGTTCAGCTGGGATTTCATCAAAGCCCATTCTCTGTGGTTCAGAGGTGAACGCATCCCATTACAGGGTGATCTTCCTCTCTCTTAACTCAGGAGTGTAATGGAAGGGATGTGTCTCTCTAGCTCCTAAAAAAAAGTATCTGAATTGTCTTTAATTTTCACTTTTTCTCATTAGTTAAACTTGAAAGTGTGGGTGATATGAAGAAAAAAATAAACTAGGGTAAATAAATACTAATCAAATCTGCATCTATAATAAATTAAAATTTGTTTTATTGTGCTATTTCTTTTTCACTTTTTTCTTTTATTTCTTTGTCTTCTTGCGCAATTAATTCAAGCAATTCATATCAGGAAACCATTTTTTTTCTCTTTTTTTTTCTATGATAGAAGACTTACTTAACTCTTTGCATATTAATCTAAATACTTTCCTAATCCTTCTACATCATTTTGTCTCCTAGCCAACCATCAGCTATATACCCAATCCATAACTTGGAATATTGTCCATATTTTTATTTTAGCAAATTTAATGTCCTCAGTGAATAAGGGGATTATCTAATTTGTTGTATAAATATATAGGAAAATACTTTTAGGCTATGATTACAAAAAGTTATGCTGCATTACTTGGAATTTTAAAACATATTTCTAAAAAAGCTAAACTGACTGAACTCTATATTCTATCATGTATAGTTTTAACAAAAAAAATCATCAAAATAATTTTAGTTACTAACATGTTCACCCAGAAATTATAATTTTTCATTGGAATTTGCCACAACTTTTCTACTTTCTTTTAAAGGATTGCTTTTAATACTTTCTGCTAGCAATGAAGTCTTATGATAGGCACACTGGCTTAAAAAAAATACCTTAGACTGGAGTTTCCTTAAAGTGTAAACAGTCCTCCATCAGATGCAAACAGCTTCACCAGCGTGGGAACATCTGCTCACACAGCTGGAGCCTGAAGTACCCAGGCCTGGCTCGGCAGTCGTCCCTTATCAGACTATTGCCACAGCATCGGAAGTATGTACTCTATGTTGCTAACATCCTTCTCCACGCCAACCCTTATTCCCCATTCCCAAGCACACACTCACTCGCAAACCTCTATTGAATGTTTTACAAATAATCTGTTGGCATTCTCTCCCTATAATATTTTTTAAAAGGAGGAAGGAGGCAGAGGAGGAGAAGTGAGGAGAGGAAAGGAACAGGGAGAGGATTCTCCACTCATAACCACCGGTGTTAGTGGTGTAGAGGCATCTCTCACATCCTCCGACTTGGTCTGCGCCCATCACTGCTGGTGGCTTCCTCCGATGTGCTGTCTCAGTGTAGACCTCAGTGGTTTCCTGAGAGGGCATGAAGCTCACTGTGTGTTGTTCATCTGTAAAAACCCTTCTAAGAGTAGCGCTCATCTTCTCTCGGCCCTTCCCTTCTAGGAAGGTCCATTTTTGTTGTGTGATGACCACTCGGTCAATTTGGAAGCTTCCGCTTCTTCTTCTGAACTCTGTTTTCCTACATGTGGAGTCACAGAAACCACTGAGGTCTTTCAAGTGTTCTGGAGAATAGGGCTGTGTATCCTTTTCTTCCCAGATGTGGAGTCACAGAAACCACTGAGGTCTTTCAAGTGTTCTGGAGAATAGGGCTGTGTATCCTTTTCTTCCCAGATGCACTAGCCATGCTAGAACAGTCGGCACCAATAGGCTTCGAACCTCCTAAAATCTCTGGAAGAGCAGCAGTCACCGGTGCCTTGAGTACAACATTTTACAGCCCCAAGTGATGTTGAACTTTACCATATTCTATTTCGCTTGACCAAGGCAACATGATGGGCCTGAGGACTTGATGGCTCAGCAAGCATCTAGCCAGGGAGCAGATAGATGCCAGTTTCCCCCTCTTGTATGCATCCCAGCAACTAATTCTGTGGGAGTCTTTCCATCATTTGCATATTGAACCCCTTCTCCTCCTCCGTGGGTGGGAGGGTGTAATCTTTCACTCCTAAGTTCCCCTCCAAAGCTCAAATCCCCAGCGGCCTCTTTTCTGACTCTGCTGTAACTCCAAGAGGGAAAGGACGGTTGTGCTGGGGGTGGCTCTGTGGGCTCTGCTGTGTTTAGTCTGCTCTGGGCTAGGACTCGGAGAGAGGACTAAGTGGCCTTCATCTCTCTTTACAAAGGGCGTCCTTCACGCACCTTTGTTTTCATTTGTGCATTCCTGTCCCAATCCTACCATCCTTTTAATTATCTTGACAAGGTGTGAAGTCTAAATATTCCACATTAGAAAGTAAAAATTCAGTAAGTGGGTATGACTGTACATATAACTTGGACTACAGGGTCACACAGCTGAGCAGCAGTTGACTCCAGTTCTGCATGACCCGGAAGTCCATGCTCTCCCTCACACCTCAGTACTTCCTTCAGCACATTATTCAGTATCTCTGCACCTCATTTAAAGGTGGGCAAAGCTATAAGGATAAGCAGTATATTTCTTGTCATTCCTTCAATCTAAAGTATCCATTAAAGATTCAATGACTATCTTCAGTTTTCCTTAACTTGCTGAGTGTCACTTAATCAAATATTTAGTAAAGATACCCATGGTGTGCCAGGTACTTTGGTGAGCATTGGAGTTATAATACTAAAAAAAAAGCAACCCCCAAAACTAAAAAAACACTCTTCATTCTCTCTTAGTTTGCATTCTAGGGTGTGGCTGTATATGTCAGATAAGGTAACATATACAGATTTATATATTATTGATATGCACTTACCTAAGTAGGTAGATATATCGAATACAGTATTACATAATATACTTTGTATAACATATATTATATATCATATAATATTGTATACTACATATATTATAATATATGTGATATGTATTATTACATATGTTATAACTGGCTATGGTATGTTTTATGAAAAAAATTAAGGCAAGGTAAAGAGAGTGAAAGGTGAGTTTATATCCTGAGTGATCAAGAAAGGCCTTTCTAAATGATATGTGAGCAGAGATGAGAATTAAGTCCGTCATGCAATTCCATGCTGGTATCTGGAGGAAGGTCATTCCAGACTTGTGTTCTAGTGCAAAGACCTCAGGTGAAAACAGCATGCTTGACACATTCCAGAATCAGCTAAAAGCCATTGTGGCTGGAGGGAGGTGTGCAGAGCAGAGAAAGGGCAAGAGATCAAAAAATCCATGTATCATGATCATAGGAATGACTTTGGGTTTTATTCTGAGTGACATAGTGCAATGAAAAGAGATTAACTGACATTGTTATAATGATCACCCTGCAGGTGCAGAAGGGGAGAAACCTGTTAAGAAGCTTATGCCCACAGCCAAGAGGTGACAGAGACTTACACTTGGGCCTTAGTAGTTGAGATGGTGAGATCAGTTGGCTTCTACATGTATTTGAAAGTAGAGCTGACAGAATTTGCTGATGAATTAGATTTGAGGTCTTAGAGAAAGACAAAATGAACAAGCTTAATTACCAAGTATGCAGAAGAATTAGATTTGGGGGGAATTTTCTAGAGGTTGCTATTGAACATGCTGAATATTATTTGGTTTCTCTATAATCAAGTGGAAATGTTGAGAAGTCAGATGGAAGAGTAAATCAAAGACAGACAAAATGTTAGAAATCATCTTCATGTAGATGATCTTATTTCTGGGAGAGGTTTTCTGTTATCCCAGAAACAAAATGAAACTGAGACAGGAAAAGATTGAGTTGCTCATGAATACATGGGTAGCAAGTGCAGAGCTGAAATTCAAACAGGTGATCTGTCCTTAGAGTCCATATTCTAACCACCAGGTTAGCTGTTGCCTCCCTGGTTTATTTTTGTTTGGTTGGTTTTTGTTTGTTTGTTTTGGCCACTTCTCTAAAATGTTATTAGCTCTATTACTGTTTTCAATGTGTCAAGGTGTACACCATTTACATTGTATTTCATTACCATATTTCCCACAATTAGTCTTTGTTCAAAATTTAAATGTATTTAGTTATCACCATCACTCATTTTAGGTCAGCTTTTCCATTCTTGATATTTTAATATTAACTTTTGGTAGGATTTAATTTTATCATTAAGTGGTTTTTTTTAACTGCAGGTGTCACATTCCCAGATATTTCTTGCTTATAAATACATGGCTTTGAGGTTATATCAAAACACGTTTAGTTTTTGAGTTTCACTTTCTTTCCTTGAGAACTTTGCAGGCATGGATCCAATGTCTCTTATCACCGAGTCTTGCTGAAGCTTCTCCACTTAATACGTTGGTTGCTCTTTGTCCTCAAATACTTTTTAAAGGAACATTTTTAGACATTCTAATCCTTGTTTTTATTTTTGTGTTGAAAGTGTCTGCCTATCATCTTTATATTTAAAATGACAACATAACTACTGATGTTTTAAGTCACGTTTTCTTCTTCAATGTTTTCCATTGTTTCTGGCATTGATTGTTCGCATTTAAGAAACTAAGCTTCAGCCTGTTTTGTTTTGTTTTGTTTTTTGTTTTTAATCCTTAGAGGTGACTTAGTTTGCTTGTCTTGGGCCTTAAATTTTACTTCTCTACCCTTAATGTTCAACATATTAACTGAGGTACTATTCAGTGCTGGTTGCTTGATGATGGTGATGATGATGGAGATGATGATGAAGATGATAATGAAGATGTATGTTTTCTAAACTGCACTAACTTCTTTCAAAACTGTAGACCCACTTTTTTTCTTTATTTCACAAAAAATAAGTTCACAAAAATATTCCATTATTTCTTTAAATACTTTCTATTTCATTTACTGAGTTTCCTATTTCAGGGACACTGATTTATTATTATTATTATTATTATTATTATTATTATTATAGTTTAGATTATCTTTGACTTCTACATTTATCATGACTCCTTCCGTTTTTTTGGCTTTTTTGGCTTTTTGAGCTTTTCTAGAACAGCAATTTGATATTTAATCATCTATTCTGTCCCTCGTCAATATTTTTTATATATTATTTCTGTGATAATGTCACTTGCATTCTCAATTCACCAATAACTTTTTGTGTTACTAAATTTGTATTATTGCTAAATTTTTCTACTGTGTAATAAATTTGTATGGCAGTTTTATCAGTTCCTTGGAGTATGTTTTCTTCCAAAACTGGTGTTATGAGATTTTTTTTAAACATATCAACAGCCTACTTCACAACTGCCATGATAATTTTGTATATGTTATTTCTGGTTGATATGACTAACTCTACCTAAATCTATTTCTTGGACAAAGTATTCTAATATTGCAACATAATAATAAATATATTTTTGGTCTCTGTCTCCATTGCATGGCTCAGAGATCCTAAAACCCCTATAATTTCTTGAGTAATATGATCATCTTCTGTAGTAAAATGTTTGGTCTTTGTCCACAGTTCCTGACACAAGAGCTTTTAAGACCCTTAGAATTTCCAGAGTGACAAGAAAGCCCTTTTGTATGCCAATGGCCGAGTGGTGGCTGATGAGCCCTAGACAGCTTCTGGACGGGAGCTGGGTTTGCCAGAGGGATCAGCCACGTCATTAGAGGGTTGGAATTTTCTGCCACACCTCCTGACCTCCAGGGAGGGGAGAAGTAGCTGAAGGTTGAATTATTCACTAATGCCCAATGAGTTATGGAATCTCCACAAAACCCCTAAACAGGTTTGGGGGGCTTGGGTTGGTGAATGTACCCACAGGCCTAGAGGGTGGAAGACCCCAAATTGACAGGGACAGGCCCAGACATTGCCCATGTGCCTCTTTACCTGGCTCCTCACTTGCATCTCTTCCAATATCCTTTATACAAAATCATTAAATCTGTTCCCCTGAGTTCCAGGAATCTTTATAACAAATTATCAAAACTAAGGAGGTTGTAGGAGCCCTAATTTGTATCCAAGTTGGACAGAAGTGTGGGCAACCTGGGAACCTAGTACTTACACTTAGCATCAGAATGGGGTAGTCTTGCGGGACTGAGCCCTTAACCTGTGGAGTCTATGCCAACTCCAGATAGCGTCAGAATTTAATTAAATTGTAGGATACTATCAGAGAAATATAGAACACTTGGTGTGCAAAACTTACAAATTGGGTATCAAAAGGGTGGTGAGTAAAGGAATGGTTTTCCCTTTAAGTATTCAAAATTTCCTTGACATCCAGGCTGCTGGGTTTAGAACTTCTTTGTCTGTCCTGGTGGCCACCTTAAAGGCTGAGGTGGTGGTCCTTGTGCCTTTCTGTTGTCTAGAGGCACTGGTGAGTGTTGTGGGAGAGAAGTGGGGGGTTGGGCCTCAGCTGGGTCTCTGAGTTTCCTTCATTGAAGGTAACCAGCTCTGATCTCTGTCTTGGGATTTCTTAAGTGTTCTGTGTCATTTCATTTAGCTGGTAAGGGATTTTAGTTCTGAAAGGAAATTCGCTTGGTGTTTGAATGATTTTCAGAACTTATCGGGAAGTCCTGGATAATCTCTAGTCTCCTCAATGGTTTTTGGATCCATTTCTAGTGGCTCTGTTGATGTGTCCTTTCCTCCAGAGAATCTGTCCTTGCCTTTTTCTGGGATAACTTCTCCATCTTCCCAGACTCAGCCTGCTTACTGCTCTCTAACCTGGTAGTGGTGATCCCAGACAAATCTTAATGAGAATGCTGAGAGTTTTGTTGTTTCAACTTTTCCACCCAATCTGACCACCAGAATGTGGCAGTAGAGTTATAAGCCACTGCACTCACTTCCATGCCAGAAACTGGGTTTTTTTGGTCTCAGATGGCACATTTCAAAATTGGTAACATGGATTCCTTTCTTGTTTGATTGTTAGGAAAATGTTATACTTTTATTTATTCATTACTATTTTTTATTCAATTTGTTACATGTGAAAGAGAGACCTTCTGTGGTCCAGTTTCATTCTGTCATTTTAGCCTGAAATCTACAATGTTTTATTAGAACTTTATGGCATAAAAAAATATATGTTTATAAACACACACACTGCACAAAAGAAAAATCTATAATTCTACTATGAAGTGATAATCACTAACACTAACATAAGAGCTTTCTATGATAATATGGGGAACTTTTTTGTATGAGGAAAATTATTGTTTTTTAATTTTTTAATTGGATTTATTGGGGTGACATCGATTAATAAAATTATATAGGTTTCAGGTGTATAATTCTATAATATATCATCTGTATATTATATTGTGTGTTCACCACCCCAAGTCAAGTCTCCTTTCATCACCATTTATCCCCCCTTTAACCTCTTCTGCCTCCCCTCATTCCCCGTCTCCCTCTGGTAACCACCATACTGTTCTCTGTGTCTATAAATTTGGGTTTTGTTTTTTTTTTGCTTAATCCCTTCACATTTTTCACTCAGCCCCATACTCCCCCCCCTGACAGCTATCAGTCTGTTCTTTGTCTGAGTCTGTTTCTAGTTTGTTTGTTCATTTTGTTCATTTGGTACCACATATAAGTGAAATCATATGGTACTTTTCTTTCTCCGACTGGCTTATTTCACATAGCATGATGCTCCCCAGGTTCATCCATGCTGTCACAAAGGGTAAGATTTTCTCCTTTTTGTGGCCAAGTAGTATTCCATTGTATAAATATATAGATATATCAAGTTTTTTATCCATCTACTGATGGACCCTAGAGCTATTTCCAAATCTTCACTATTATAAATAACACTGCAATGAACATAAGGGTGATCATAGGGGTGCATATATTTCTTTCAAATTGGTGTTTCAGGTTTCTTTGGGCTTATTCCCAGAAGTGGAACCACTGGGTCAAAAAGTCGTTCCATTTTTAATTTTTTAAGGTGTCTTCATACTGTTTTCCACAGTGGCTGCACCAGTTTGTATTCCCACCAACAGTGCATAAGGGTTCCATTTTCTCCACATTCTTGCCAACACTTGTTGTTTTTTGATTTATTGATAATAGCCATTCTGCCTGCTGTGAGGTGATATCTCATTGTGATGTTAATTTGCATTATTCTGATGATTACTGACATCTTTTCATATGTCTACTGGCCATTTGTTTATCTTTTTTAGACAAGTGTCTATTCAGGTTCTTGGCCCATTTTTAATTGGATTTTTCTCTGTTTAGTTGCAAAAGTTTTCTTTATAGTTTTTTGAATATTAACCCATTATCTGATGTATCATTGGTGAATATGTTCTCCCATTCAGTGAGTTATCTTTTCATCTTGCCAATGTTTTTATTGCTGTGCAAAAACTTTTTAACTTGATGTAGTCCTATTCTTTCTTATTTCCCCTTGCCTGGGGAAATATATCAGAAAAAATACTGCTATGAGAAATGTCCAGATTTTATTGCCTATGTTTTCTTCTAGAATTTTTATGGTTTCAAGTCTAACATTTAAGTTTTTCATCCATTTCCATTTTATTCTTGTGTATGATGTAACAAGGTGGTCTAGTTTCATTCCTTTGAACATATCTGTCTAATTTTCCCAACACCATTTATTGAATAAACTATCTCAACCCAATTGTATTTTTTTCTTATTTCTGGGTTCTCTGTTCCATTCCATCGATCTATGTATGTGTTTTTTTAATCCCTATCTGAGGACATTTTTTCATCATTTTCAAAGAGAAAGGAAGGGAGAGAGAGAGAAACATCAATGTGGGAGAGAAACATAGATTGGCCACCTTCTTATATGTGCCCCAACTAAAGATTGAACATGTAACCTGGGTATGTGCTCTGACCAGGAATTGAACCTGTGTTTTTTTTGTCTATGGGACAACATTCCAACCAGCTGACCCACACCAGCCAGGGCTATATATCTGCTTTTATGCCAGTGCCATGTTGCTTTGATTACTATGGCTTTGTAGTATAGTTTTATATCAGCATGATTCTTCTAACTTTGTTCTTCTTTCTCCAGACTGTTATGTCCATTTGGGGTCTTTTGTGGTTCCACATAAATTTTTGGAATATTTGTTCTAGTTCTGTGAAATAAGTCATCAGTATCCTGAGAGGAATTGCATTCAATCTATAGATTGTTTTGGGTAGTGTGGATATTTTAATGATGTTAATTCTTCCTATCCATAAACATGGTATATGTTTCCACTTATTTGTATGTTCTTCACTTTCTTTCTTTAGTGTCTTATAATTTTTCAAGTAGAGGTTTGTTTCTTTGAAAGTATAAACAAATTGACAAATGTTTAATTAGACTAATCAAGAAAAGGAGAGGACCCAAATAAATAAAATTAGAAATGCAAGAGGAGAAGTAACAACTCACACCAAAGAAATATTTACAAAACGCTGTGAGAAAATATTATGAACAACTGCATGCCAACAAAGTGGACAATCTGGATAAAATGGATAAACACACACTCTTTCAAAACTGAGTCAAGAAGGATCAGAGCATCTGGACTGATTATGACTAGTAAAACTGAAGGAGTAATCAAAAATTCCCAGTAAACAAAAGTCCTGGACTTTCAGGATATTGATTTTGGTTTGTTTTTTTTTTTTGAAGCAAATTTACCTATTTTTGGTGAAATCTTTAGTGTTCTCTCTATATAGTATCATGTCACCTACAAATTGTGACAGTTCTACCTCTTCCCTTCCAGTATGGATGTGTTTTATTTCTTTCTATCTGATTATTGCTGTTAGAACTTCCAGTACTATGTTGCATAAGAGGGGTAAAGGTGGACATTCCTGTAGCCACTTAGAATTTTTTCCCCAATGAGCTCTATTGTAAACATGTTTGGATATATATATTTAAATATCATATTTTTTGGTATTGCTTTTATTTCCTTTAGAGTCCAAGAAATAAGCTCAACAGATAATTTGAGAAGGAATCACATTCAAACTGAGGCAGCAAACATAATTTTTTATAATTTCAGTTAGTCTACATAATTTGAGTACTCCTAGAATAACTATGTATGGTTTCTGTAAGAACTAACTTTTGGGGCTAAAAAAGACTGGTAGAGTGTGTAAAGTTATAGAATTCAATACATCAATTGTTCTGTATCTCAAGCCCTCATGACAAGATCCTGGATTTTTTTTTTAAATTACTAAACAGTTGGTACTTGGCTTGTGCTTGGCAGGATCAGGAAACATCCAGTGTTTGTTTTAAAATTAGTAATTAAAAATAGCATTAAAAGTTCTAAGACTTCATGTAAGTGACCTAAAAATACTGTATAGTGCCAGGATTACTAGTTTTGAGGCACACTGTGCGAGGTAGCAGTGAACCCCCAAAAGGTAGCAAACTCATGACTTGTTTGTTCTTTGGTCCCTACCATCGGGATAGTTCTCTTTCTCCCAAGCACTATCAACTGCCAGAGGTGGAGGGGAGGGATAGAGAGAAACTCATGAACTCATAAATTTTTCCTGATGCATCTGTAAGATCAAACCATAAACATTAACATCTGCTGGGACTCGGGTGGAGCGGTTCTAAAGGGAAGCTGGAGAAAAGAAGGGGGGGCTGTTGCTCAACCTTGCTTTTCCTTCACGAGTAGTTCTGGTTCATCCTTTATAAAGCACTAGCATTGGAACTTTGCCCAAGATACTGTCATTCTGACACTACTCTGCAAGTCATAGAATTCCCAGGAAAGGGAGCAAGAACTCATCCAATTCCAGCTTGAACTGCGTCATTGGGCCATCATTACCGGTAGCAGTTCTAGAGTCACTTTATTATAACTCAGGTGCCTCACACTTTCTGGGAACAGAGCGTTCAATTCCCAAACAACAATGATGCTGACAGGATCCCAAATTCCTGTCTCTCAAGGAAAGCATTTATTTCCGATCCTGACTAAAGGTTTATCCTTTTTTGTCCCCCCTATTGGTACTTAATTCCTCTTCATATCATTTTGAGGGTCTATCGTACATGTTTTATTATCCCCAAATTTCAATTCCATGTGGAAATGCTCCATAAAATGACTCCTGAATAGCTTCCTTAGTGAAGTCACAAGATGCATGGGAGTGCCTCTCCTGAGAACATCATGTGCTCTGATGCCTCCTTGTCCTCCTGTTAACTTGAATAAGCCAAGTTTGTTGAACAAACAATGCAGTGAGGGAGAATCGAGAGACATGAATTAGCACATAAGTTTGCTTCAAAACACAGGAATGATGATTACTCAGAAATACCTGTCTTTTCCAAGCTATAATCTTCTGTTACCCAGGAGAACACATCAGCTCTGGCAGGTAGCGGAAGATCCCAGAGTAGGCATTGTCTAATCAATCAGCAAATCTATATGTTATTGAGTTCAGCGAGTCCTGTGCCAGGTGACTTAGGAAAGTCACAAACACACCAATGCATATGCTCATGCATGTTGGGAACCTCTCTGCCTGGTTTCAGGAGTTGTAACTACCCCCCATGGCTAAGGCTGAGTGAGCAACCTCCAGAATTCGAGCCACAAGGAGACAAGGCTTGTCTCTGGTAGCAAATGCTGTCTCTGCTTCCTCCCCCTGCCCCCAAAGCATGGTCAGATAGTCCATGATGGGTATGACTCCTCAGAGGAGGGGCAACCTAAGCCAGACACAATCACTTTGGAAGCCATCATGGAAGGACTTGGAAGGGCTGCAACAAAGAGGGAGTGATGGACCCTCGCCCCCCCCCCCACAGCTATTCTGACATAGCCCGAGTCCCTGTGTCCTCTGGGAGAAGCGCTTCCTGGCTCTAATTCACTTAAGCCTGAAAACCTGTGATGGGGGAGGCAGTGCAGCCCCTTGCCAGCTAGAGCAGAATCTGGGGTAATCAGGCATAAGAAAGAATTCCTAAAAGTCCTGTGAAGCCTGCTTTGCTAAGAGTGTTTTCAGGCATATGTTAAGGGTCCGAGCAGGAAACTATGTCTCCCAAAGTTTCTGCAACCCCCTTTCCTGACAGATTCTGACTCAGACTAAGCCCTCAGATTTCTTTGAAATGTTATCTACTGTTTGATCCTTGCTTCCTGTTTTCCTGTGTATTACAACCCAATAAAATGCCTTGGAGGAAGGGGCTCCTGGCCTGTCTCCTGAGAAATTAGCTACCTCTTGTCCCCAAGCAGATCATGTCCTGGTAGTGTTACTTTCATCTGTGGTGGACGGGGGGACTCGTGGGCACAGTCGCCCCCACACATGCACACACACACATACCTCTCTGTTTTCAAGCCATTTGAAAAGTGCTAAACAAATTCTGGGTATAGTGTTTGATGTTTGGAATGCTCTTACTTAAATAAGGGCTGTGTAGTAAATGCCAGCAAGTTTTGATTGGGGAGATCATGAAACAAACTTTAGAAATATAGGTGATCATATTTAATAGAGCTAAAATTGAGATGTAACTGGGACCCCATGACGTCACTGAGTAAGCAAGACTTGCCATGCACACAGAGAGGCTGTAGACAGAGAAAGTAGCAGGTGTTTGAATGGGAGCCCCAAATTAGAATGCAAATGGACCGATATTTCGAGAAGGAATCACTGACTGTGCCAAGCTGTTTCTCTCTGCACAACTATTAGAGCTCTTCACTGTGAGCAACGGCAGAGTTGTATGAGCTGCTACATCAAACAGACTCAGGAAATGCATTATGACTCTTATTCAAGAGTAGTTTATTTCATGCTTCCTGACAACTAACTGGGTGGATGAAGAGCTTGGTGTGGTGACAGGATAGCAGACACTCTGCCATCTTCAACACATGGCTTCCATATCTCAGATCATCTCCGTCCAGCTGGCCAGAAGCACAAGGTTCTTGCAGGAAGTCTTTAATGAACCAGGCCTGCAATGCCACACATCACATTCTGTTGGCCAACACCCATAATTAGTTGGGAAACAGGGTTCAGCTGAGGATCCAGAAAGAAAAAGAGGATGTATGTTTTGGTGAGCAGCTTACAGATCTGTCTTAAGACTATTGTTTTAATTATATAAGATTAGATAGAGTTTTTCCCATACAGTGCTAAGTGGTACAAAGAACAGATACCAAGAGATAACACACTGAGTGTTCACAGTGTGCGAGGGACTGAGCATACATGTATAATTTAATTCAATTCTCATACACATATGAGGTATATAATGCAATTTTCCCTATATCCACACAGATGAGGCAACAAAGACCCCAAGAATTTAAGCAATTTTTCTAAGATTGTATAGCGTGCAAATGGCAAAGCCAGAAATTCACCTGGGCTAACTCTGGAGCTTGCACCTATGAACAGAAGGTAGATCATACTTCCCTTCAGACATTTGCAGTCTAACTGGGAATTAAAAATCAATAGGTCGTATGGCCATTTAGAGACACACTCACTCCCTCCCACTTCTCTTCATGTCCTCCTTAGCCCCTGGCAACCACTAATCCATTCTTCATTTTTATACTCGCGTCATTTCAGGACCATTTTTAAGGGAATCACAGAAGGTAGCCTTTTTGGTTTGGCTTTCTCATTGAGGTTACATGATACAGGTTTCCACATGTATCAACAGTTCATTTCTTTTTGTTGCTGAGTAGTATTCTGTGGCATGGACATACCACCGGTTGTCTAACCAGCCATCAGTTGAAGAACATGTGGGCAGATTCCCCTTTTGGCTGTTACAAATAATCCTCCTATGCACATTTGTGTCCAGGTTTTGGTGTGAGCATAAGTTTTTATTTCTGTAGATGGAATTTTGGGAGGGCCTCATTATAGCCAGGCAAATGTAAAAGTCTAGGAGCATTACTTCGGCCTTTGCTGGTGGAGTTGGGGAGATATCAAAGTTAATTCTGTGTCGTTTGCCTGGAACAGAGCAATTACTGTGTCAATGTTTTCTATCTTTTTAAGTTGTTTCTTTCCTGGTCCTTGGCTAGGCTTTTCTTGTTGTTGTTGTTTGTCTCCATTCTTTGGCATCTTTGGGTTTCTGGCTTCTTTAACTCCAAGTCTAAAACCTTGGGAACTCACTGCCTTGTCATTCTCTGTGTCCCAAGATGCTTAATTGGTTTTTCTACCTTCCTAAGGCTCCTTATGTTTGTTTCATATATAATTTCCAAGGTTTTTACCGGCACTTAGTGGAATAAATAGGAAAAATATGTCTAGTTTATCTTCTTGGAAGTAGAAGTGTTCTGACAGGCTTATTATCTTGGATTATTATCTTCTATAAAATCTGCAGACACTAATATGATCATTTCCATCAACTTCACTAATTCATTCCCCTATCAAAGCATACTAAAGATATAAGTGTAACCTTTTCAACATCAAGAAATACCATGTTTCCAAAGCCTCACAAAATCTCACTATATAACCAACTTATTGGCGCTCTGTTTGCTTCAACTTTAAAGTTTGTATTTAAATGGAGCTTTGCTAATTTACTTTGAAGGAAATTCTTTAGTAGTAAAATTTGCAAGTCCAGTGAAGTCAAGATCTTTGTAAATTGAAAATACCATGAACCTATTTACTTGTAAAACATGAGGAATGCACCTTTTTAAAGCACATACCACTGAGTTTCTCTTTTAGGAAACTTTCTTTAATTAGATAATAGTTGCAGGCTGTCTCAACTAAAATGAACATAATAAAAGATATTTACTTCAAACCTTGCTTCCTCTGCCTTAATTTAAAACTATATTTAAAGTTGGAAGATACCTTTTTTTTAGACTCCCATGTTAAGATGATAATTAAATTTTGAGTCACCAAAAATTTGCAACCACTCCAGAACTGAGTCAGCTTTTAAAAATAATATACAATAAAGGATAGAAGAAAAAATACAAAGAGTAATTAAGAATAAAGCCTTAGAGAACAGCCTCCAAAATAATGCCTACATTTAGTACTGTTAATGAAAAAATAGGAAGCATATATTTAGAAATGAATTTTGCTTAATTGAAAAACCATAGTCCTATTTATAGTTGATGCCTATATTGCAACATTTTCTTATCTAAAAGAAAAAATAATTTAGAAATTCAACTGATTATTCTCCATCATCTAAATACCATTTTTCTAATGTTCAATAGCTGTTTGTTATGTAGTTACAGGTGGCATGTTCTGAGAATCTATAAAACACACTTGAAATTCAAACATTATTCTTCCTTTCAACACTGTCCAAAAGAAGTCCATATATCAGCTAATTAAAAAGCCAGTCAGACAGCATTATATCTAGAGAGCACTGTACTCAGATGATTCACCTATCCATGTTTATTCATTTATTTAACATTTATTTACCAACCTCTTAGGTACTAGGCTTTCCTAGATGCTAAAATGCCAAATAACTACCAACTCTTATCCCTGAAGAACTCATGCTACAAAATGCAAAAAAGGATCTAGGTAACCTAATCTAGAAGTGCAACTTCAATTTTTAGAAAAAAAACTTAGCCCTGGCTGATGAGGGTCAGTGAACTGAATGCCGACCTGAGAACCAAAGGGTTGCCAGTTCAATTCCCAATCTGGGCAACATGCCTGGGTTACAGGCCAGGTCCCCAGTAGGGGGTGTGTGAGAGGCAACCACACATTGATGTTCTTCTCCCTCTCTTTCTCCCTCCCTTCCCCTCTCTCTAAAAAATAAATAAATAATAAATAAATACATACATCTTTAGAAAAAGAAATAAAACTTAATACTTCTAGGTGAATCGGTGGTTCAAATTATTTGCCTGAAGGAAATAGACCATTACAGTGTCTTTATCCTATTTTGCTGTGTCAGTGTAGCTCAAACTTGATAACTACCAGGGAATGATCCGATCAGCAATGTAACCGAAAGTGGTGTGTAGTGCCCGAGCACCGTGGCTGGCATGCCATTAGAGAGTACGCCACAGAACACACAAACACTACAATGTGCATAAAGTCGGTCTTCCTGACAAGCCAATTTCACTTTAATTTTGAAGGGGAAAAGTTATATGGTAGAATTCATAACCAATTTTAGTGTTGTGTTTACATTAAAATTCACATACTATTAGGCAAATTTCATGTACATTTTTAAGATTAAAAATAAGACTTCAAAAAATCTGCATTTGTGTAAGAAAGGATTTAGCTTCTGCAGATTCCTAGAAAATTACCTTTCAACGGGAAAGTTTGCATAGGGCACCCCTACATTACTTTTTCCTGTTATGATTAATTCATTAAAATTGAAACCATCAGAAAATATGGTCTGCAATGCTTTTTAATTTCTAGAATGGAACCTAATATATTTCTTACTCTCCTCATTTCTTCTACCCCCTCCTCCAAAGTACATTATCTTACCTGCTCTTGAGTTTTAACAGAAATCTAAACAAGTTATGACACACTAAATAAAATAATTTTGATATGTGTTATCCTCCTTGATATGACCTCTTTTACTCACTTTGCTTCTTATCTAGTCCAAAGCTTCTGGATTGCATTGCTGGATGTTTTCCATAGCCGTCAAAGTCTGTCTGTCTGCAGTAACATTTCAGCAAAACTGCAGGACTCCAATACGGTGTAAGGCCAATGCCAACTGTAAGTTTTGTTTGCCAGGCAATATAAATCCCGGCTCACATATGAGCTAAACTGCACAAGAAGATAGTACATGGAGGGGCAACAGGAAATTACAAATCTTCATGTATTTGGGGGGAGGGAGATAAATGTTTTATTTATTTGTATTTACACTTATAAACCAACAAGCCAAACTGGTATTATCATGATACAGCAAAATACAAAACATCTTTTATAAATGCTTTGAATAATAAACAAATTAGGGGTTGTGGTAAGACAGCAAAGGGCAGAGGGAACCAGTGAAGCATGTTGTAGTTTAACCAATCACCTGAACTGAGGTTTTTAACAAGCTTCCCAACTCCAGAAAACACAAATAATCTTTTGTCACACATCTTTGTACTCTTACTCTCTATTCTTGAGGTTGAGATTTTATACCCTAGAGTAATTCAGAATAGTATTATATTTAATCATCTGCAGCCAGAGAGGTATGTCCACAGCAGCAAGGCTATAGAAATCCTGATTAGACTCACCATACCTCGCCCCCACCCCTCCAAGTTGGCATAATAGGCATAATGAAAAACAGCATATCAAAGCAGAGATACACAGAAAAATCCTTAGAGAAGAAAACCCTAATGGCCAAATTGAGATTGAGTAATATGCCATCATCATAATGAATGTTCAAGGCTATATGTTTGTGAAGTCAGCCTGCATGTTCATGGAATAATCTGGGAATAAATCCATGGTTTGCCGGGGACTCTCACACATAGGGGTTTGCAGTACTGCATCATGGATTTCCCCAGCAGTTTCCAAAGTGGCCTTCAAATCACGGATTTGAGTTTGCTGGAACAGGATCTGGGGCGGGAGGGATTCCTCTCCATGCTATAGAACTGATTGTTCCAGGCCTGGTTGTTCCAAGACTGGTTATTCCAGGCTTGGGGACATCAGGTCTGACCATCCCAGGAATGGCAGTTCCAAGATGGACTATCCCAGGAATGGTTGCTCCAGGATGGGTCACCGCAGGTCTGGCTGCTCCACGCTGCAAGGTTTCCAGCAGCGTTCACCAGACATCCGGGCGATGATAGGAAGTGAGGCCCGGCCACTCTGCAGTTGTGGAGCTCATCTGAGTTACACTGCTGCTACTTTGTGGCCAGCTCTATTTCTGCCACCTCTTACATTTCATTCTCTGGTTGAATCTGTATGTAGCTAAGGTCCAGGATGTTGGAAAGTTTCTTGCAACTGCTGGGGGTGACATATTTCTGTCTCTGAAATCACTCATTGAGTACACAGAGCCTGGTCTGTGAGAAGGGGGTTCTGGTCATCTGTTTCATGACCTGGCCTTTTTCCTCCCTCACTGTACTGTCCTCTACAGAAGTGGGCAGTATTATGTTGGAATCCTCCCACATGGGTGGGAGAATCAGAGCTATTTTGACTAAGCAGGTCCATGGAAGAAGGAAGAGGAGAGACGGTCTCCATGTGGACTGTCTCAGCAGGTGACATTTGCAAGGATGCATGGTTTTCCTCAAGCTCACAAAACTCAGGCACTGGTGAAGTTTCCCAAGAACTGGATGGTTTGGGGCAGGCCAGGCTTTGGGGAGAAGTGGAATCCACACCCATGTTGCTGAGTTGAAGGAGAGAAAAAAGTACCCCAAGAGCTAGAGGGTAAGATAAAAGAGCTTAGAGAAATACGAAGATCTCCAGATCCAAAAATATCAAAAAGACAGGATGAAGTGAATCACCTTTGCAATAATAGCAGCCAACTAGCTCAATCTATGAAAAGGCCTAAATCTTTATATTAACATCACCCTCAAGTCTGTCATAAAGGGAAAAGAAAAACAATAGAAACTGTCTACCACAAGACCACCAACACCAATTATGCAAACTGTGGGCATTAATAGATCATTTCTTAAAATATATCTACAGCCAAATTTTAGTGCATACATCTTTGAAGAATACAGCTTCCACCAAATTACTACTTTTCACATGTATTATCACGGGATTATCTACAGGGTCTTTAGAATATAAAAATAATGTCATATATTACATCATTTTATAAAACTAAACTGTATTATGCTGAAGGTAGTGAAAAAAATAAACTATAGGATAAATCTTCGATAGGTAAATCATGACTTAATATGGGGTAAGGACGTTATTTTAAAGTCATATTCATGATAATTGTAATATATATAATTTAAATATAGTGATTAACATAAATATATATTCAATATCTGTATATATAGTACTCTTAAGTACTTTTATTACTTAACCAGTACTTACAATCTACATTTTGTCATGTCTTGTATACTTTTTTTATTATATGTAAATATGAGAGGTCAAAAGGCACTTCCTTTTCTGTTCTTTCGAGGTGATCTTTTTCTCAGCCATAGCTTGAATAATAACTCACAAAGAGATGTCACACCATGTTGTACCTTCAGCCTAGATCTCACTTCCAAAATCCGGACTCACACTTCCACTTGTCTGCTCCACACCCTTGGGTTCTCTGACGTCCCCGAAAACTCAACATGTCAGAATCAAATTCAAGCGGTCTGGCTAGCGGCCCCATCACGTTTTCAAACTACACCAGTAGATGGTAAAACCTTCCATCCAGTTCCCAAAGCAGAAACATCAAAATCATTTTAAGCACCCTCACTGTCTCCATGACGTCCATGCCAAGGCCATCACCAAGGCTGCTATTCTTCCTTTCTAAATATATCCTGTATCCACCTACTTCTCGGAATGTTTGCTGATATTCACCAATCTACGCTACCAGATGCTTGTGCTTGAATTTCCCCAGTTACCTTCCAGTTGCTCCAGTTGTATCCACTCTAGCCAGCCACCTTCCTTCCTTGCTTCTCCAATATGGTAGTCAAAATGCGATCTAGTTATTCATGGTCCTGTTTAGAATACAGCAATGATTGCCCTTTGTTCTTATGATAATGAGCAAAATTCTGACGGAGGACTGCAAGGCAACTCTGTCCTCAGCCTCACCTCCACTCGATGACCCTCGAGTGGAGGGTCACTGCACACTCACTGGCCTTCCTCAGTTCCCCAAGCACATGGGCTGCAGACCATCAGAGAGCCTCCATGTCTCTTCCCAACCTGGGACACTCTCCCACCTCCTTTCTTGTCAGACACTGAGCTTCCTTCAGCTTCTTAGGGCAATTACTACTTCTTCAGCTAACCTTCCTTAGTGCTCCTTTGTTATGTAATTTAACATTTATGAATGTAATTCTCTGATTAACATCTGTCTCCACGAGGACACGGTATATCTGATTTTGCTCCCATTGCATGCCTCACACCTCCCAGAGTATCTGGTACCTAATGGGCACTCAGGATATCTGTTGAAAGCATGAAGAAAGTAGGAGGGAAGTGAATACTTAAGGAATGCCTATGCTACATTTTATGTATTTTATACGTAGTTTTTATAAGCCCATATAGCAGATGAAGAAACTGAAGTTCAGAATTCTTCCAAAAAAAAAAAAAAAAAAAAGGGGGGGGGGGGAAGGGAGGGGGGGGGGAGGGGGGGGAAAATTTTTTAAAAAAAAAGAAAGAAAAGTCAAAGGACCATGCTCAAGGTCTGAAAGTTAGTAAGCGGTTTGCTAGGATTTATACTCACGTCTCCTTACACCATGTGCAGAATGCTGATATGGTGGGCATTTTGGTTTCAAAGTGCCCTGCATCCCTCTGCCTTATTCTGCTAATGATACCTCCAATTCCCTCTTCTCTGTTACTCCATGTGGTTTTGGTGAGGCTAAAACTAACTTCTCATAAAGGAAGGAAGAAAGAGGCTTTAAAACAAATATAACTGTAAATAATATAGTTTATGTATAATATGATAATATATAGTTAGATTTGCATAAAAAGATTGTTAAATGTTAAATACATGATAATCATTGAAAATTAATGTTGATTATTTCAGAGTATGATAAAGGTGGTTTTTAAAAATAAATATCCTTTTAAGTTTTGTTTGAGTTTCTAAAAATGTAGATATGCTATTTATATAGCCAGAGTAAAAAAAAAAACAAGAGAAATTTGGAGGGTAAAATAATGGGGAGATGCTGAGTACTTATGGGTTCTAGTTTGGATGGAGAAGCCCACTCAATGGCTGAGATGCCACTCTTGCTGCCCAAATTTCACTTGACAGGCACAGCATCTCTTCCTCCCTTTCCCATTGTCTCTCTGCCAAGATACGCGTGCTTTGAACCAAAAGTCAATGTTTTTCATACAAGTTTTTTAAAACTAATGCATCTTGTCATCCTCAATCCGTTAATCATTTTTATTGTTCTTCTGTGAATTCTTAAGTATTTTCTTATTCCTGTCTTTTCAACCACAACCAGTAATTACATATGAAAAAGTATAGAAATTAAAAAGTCTTTAGCATAGACAGGACCAAATATAACTGAAGAAAAACCAAACAACTTTGCAAATGAGCAAAATTAATTCTGATACATGCTGTCATGCAAATTAATTCATACTAATTATGATGAATCTCTAAGTATATGAAAGTAAACTGGGCATTTACTTTAGAGAAATAATGATTAAAACACTAGAAACTCCTTAATGTGTGAACATGGCAAGAATTGCTTTTTACCTTAACAATATCCATTCTTAGCATAATACCAGACATGGTTACAGTAAACATTTAACAAATGCTTGTTGACCAAATGGACAGAAGTTATTAGTAAGTGTTAAAAAATAACTGAAGATTATTAATGACTTCATTATGCACAGCTTTGTATAATGACTTTCAGAATATTCCAGATAAAAAGTAATTATTGTCCAAATATTAAGAAAAGAGAGACTTTCATTTCTGGCCATGATGGTATCCAAGGAATCACATTGACTCTTCTACTCTTTTATACAAACAAAATTATATGAGAAAACAGTTTTCAAACACTGGACTACAGGCAGTGTAAAACTATGATCCCTACAAGAGGAGATACAAATGATGTGAACCTTATTTTTGTACCAGGTAACCACCTGGAAATGTTCCCAGGATTTAGAGCAGGGAAAGGAAATGCACATGGAGCTATGTGGTCTTACTGAGTTGACAAGATGTAATTCAAGTCCACAGAGGCCAGGGAGACTAGAGTTCTTAGGACCAAGTACCAAAGAGGAGACAGCCACAACGAGAGAGAGCCCCAGAGACCTATGGAGTTTCCCTCAGCACCATGCTGGGGAAAGAACCACTTGAAAACAAGAGGCAGAACAATCCTTGCAACTCACACCAACTAGAATAGTTTCTTTCTAGCAGCCATAGAGGAAAAACCTCACAGTTTATAGAGTGCAGAGTAGAATGCTCAGCTATTACCGATTACCTTAGTAATGGGGGAATAATCAGTCCTAGGTTAAAGACTTCTCTGAAGCTGCCAGATAAAGCTTAAAAGCAATCCTTGAAAAGATCAAACTCTTTCCAAGTAACTTAATGGTAGGTCACAGATCAAAGCTCAAGAATATTAGCATTAGCACCTGCACACAGATACACACAAACACACAGGCATATCCGGTGTCCCTTAAGGTGAGATCTAGAATGTCTGGAATCCTATATAAAACTATAAGCAAGCAAAGCAGCAGGATGATATTTCCAGGGATGAGGAGAAAAATCCATCAATTGAAACAGATCCAGAAATCACACAGCTGATGGAATGTTTGGACAGGAGTATCATGAAAGTTATGAGTTATTACAATTTCATTTTACCCTTAGACAACACTCGTTTGAATTTCATGGCACCACTTATATGAGGATTTTTGTTTTACAGTGAGTACACATGATCGCTCCTCTGCAGGTTTTACCTCTGGATTCAACAAACCACAGATCAAAAACAGTACCTATCATTCCCAACTGCAGATTCCCAATTGCAGATTGAAAATACTATTTTCTATCCCTCATTGGTTGAATCTGTGGATGTGAAGGGCCAAATGTAGTTAAGGTTGGGGGAGTCAAAAGTTATATGTGAATTTTCAACTGTGCCAGGGTGGGTACCCCTTCCCCTCTTAGATGCTCAAGAGTGAACTGCGTATTTCATGTGTGCTAGAAACTACAGGAAAACATAAGCATACTAAAGAAAAAAATGAAAGATATAAAAAGAGCCAAATTGAGTTTCCATCAAGAAAAAAATCCAACATCTAAGGAGAAAACATATGAAAATTATCTTATGAACTTGGTCATCAATAATGGAGGCTTTGTCATTTAACATGAAATGTCCTTAAAGTAATTGAGCCAAAGTATTGCAGTGAAGACAGATTTTCCTTTTTTGCTCTCTACCTTTTATCCTACTACCCTAAACTCCCCTCTACCTTTTTTTCCCCTCATAAACAAACCCCTTGAAGACTCTTCTGGGCAGAGAGAAGGTCTTGGTCAGCAGTGAGGGACTTGTGCTGCTCCCCCAGCTGTGCGGTGATTGTGTCATGGGTTTTCTTGGTCATTGTTCACTGTTCTGCCACCTTCTTCCCTGGACAGTATCTACTTCCCAGCTTTCCCAGGAAAAATGGCATAATGGCTTCCCAGGAAAAAGATCTGTGAGAGAGGAGGACACAAAATATCAAATTTACTGTTTTCAAAATATTCTCTTAATCATGTAATAATTTGATTACAAAGAACGTTCATAACCAATGCTTTAACAGAGAGCAGTACCAGAACAACATTGTGTAAACTGTCCACACTGGAGACCACCACCCCCTATGGAGCTCCCTGGAGAATCCTCTCGTTTTTCTACTGATTGTATACAAAATGTGTCATCCGGGAAAAATCCTGTTGTAGATTATCACTAGCTACAACCAGGCCTCTGTTAGTTGTTAAGGAATGGGATTAAGTAACATTTTGTTTATTTACTTACTGAAATACTTTTTTCCTTGCCAAATAAATTATGTTTTAATTGGTTTGAATTCAAGTTCATGCTCTTGACATTGATTTTCCCCTTGGTAGAAGAAGTAACTTCCTCCAAAGTTCACATGTTATTTTAAGAAATAACAGAAGATAACTCTAGAGGATTCTGCCCTTAGTATGTTATCTTTACGGGATATTGACTTCCATTTTACTTTTAAGAATTTTTAAGCATTTCACATCCAATCCAAGATTGTCCTATTGAAGTATGTCTAAGAGAAAAACAAATATATTGCTGAGTGATTTATGTTTTATGATAGGTACATTTATGGAAAGACTTTTGAAGAATGAACTACTTTGATGTACTTTGACATCGGCAATTGAACTTTGACTGTAATGGATGAGTTTGTGAGTTTTAAGAACCATTTCACATGGACAAGACAAAGATTTTCTTTCATTTTATAGTTAAATGTAAATAACACGGAGTGTTTCTTTATCTCTGATAACTGAATGATACAAATTAAAAGTAGAATTTGGCCTAAGAATTTCAAAATGGTATCGAGCAATGAAACAATCACTACTTCTTAAAATGATTTGTAAATGAATGTTTTTATGGCTAAATCCTGTTAATTTAAGACTGTAAGATTTTTTAAATGACTGATAATTGACCTCTGTTTTACTCAGGCACACTATATTCCTCAGACTTAACTATCTGAATCATGAAAATGACCATAAAATACACCTAAATTACCAAAAAATAAAGTTTAAAAGAACCATCAAACAAAGTGTGTCTAACAATACTGATTTTCAGATAAGTTAAATTTGACTAATGTTTATAGGGCATTTAACAAGTGCAAAGCATCATACAAAACCTAGAGGAGACACAGGGATGACAAAATATATTTCCTGCCACTGGGACATTAGAATATATCAAGACACAGAAATCATTTTTAAAAGGTAAAAATAATGAATTTATGTAATAAAAATATGTACCGACAATACTACATGTATGAGCTACTTTGATAGATTTTTTTGAGTAAATTAATGTATTTGATCTTTCCACAGCCCTATGAAATAAACTCACTATTTCTGCTTTATTAATGAGGACACTAAAGCTTAAAGTTAAAGACCACAGATCAGAAAAGTCAGAGCCAGCACTTGAACTAAGGCAGAGAGTTTGTAGAGATATAAGAAAACTCCTGCAGGTAGTCACAGGCTAAAAGAAGAAAAGAATGGGACATGAAATCTAATTACATAGGTTTGAGTTTATAGTCAGCTCTGGTTTTCACTAGCTGTGTAAACAGAGTAAATACTCAAACCTTTCTGAGGTATATTGTCTGTAATTCTAAAGTAGTGATTTTAGTAGCTATTGCTTAAGGTAGTATGGGGATTATATGGTTAGTGTATATAAAAAAATCCAGTATAGTATACTGCATTTGGCTCCTCCCTCAAATTTTATATTTATTTTTAAGTTATAGTGTTTATATTAGGAATAACAGTAACACCAAAATAACAATACCTCAAACACTCAGGTCAATTTTTCTCACGTGAAAGAAGACCAGGATTAGAAAGCCCAGGACTGCTGTGGCAGGTTCACGAAGCCACCATGAACCTATCTTAAAAGATAGAAGACTCTTCTATCTTTCCGCTGTGTCATTTTTGGTGAGTTGATTCCATACTTAAGGTGACCTCATGATCCCAAATGCATGCTGGAGTTCCAACATTCTCACCTGCATTCCAGGTAGCAGAAAGAAACACAGGAGAAAGCAAAGGTGTCTACCTCTAAGGTCCCTTTAAATGGTCATCCTGGGAGGTTGTCCCAAAACATTTACTCTCACACATCTAAACTGGGTGGGTACGACATCCCCAAGCTGCCTGGGAATTGTCATTATTATTTGAAATGGCCCTACAGACAGCTAAACATTGGCATTCTGTTAGTAAGAAAGGAGACAAGGAGTCACTCTCTGTCATGACTCTGATGACAACACATTACTTAGAAGACTGAGGAAAGAAAACACTAGATCCAATTCTCACCTCCTGATCTGAGAGCATACTAACACACCCTCGTGCAAAGGAAGAGGATGCTCCGTTCTGCAAACGTGGAGATGCGGGAAGGCACAGAGTCCCACACTGACCTTTGGGTAAATAATTACACAGCCCCCAAAGATGGCATCGAAGGAAAAACTTTCCCCAGAGAGCATGATAGCTCGCATTCCCACAACCCTGACTGAGTAAATGGGGTGCCATCAGTCAGTCTCGGAGTAAAATTTGTAAGCAATTGACCAGAAAAACAAACCAAAAAGGCAGAATGAAAGTGAGTCAGTGTGATTCAGTGGCCAACTCGGATGGAATGAAACATGAAAGGGTGAATCGTGCCTTCTATTTGCTGTAACTAACTCTTTTGACAATTGTCCCCGTTTGATCTAGGTTTTGGGAAAGGATATGATAATTCCCAGGAATTATCATTCCAAGTTCCCATTTAAGGCAACTTGAGAGGTAATTCCAGGAAGGGACAGCAGGAGGAGCCCATGGGACAGGGAGGCCTGCTTGCAA
This sequence comes from Artibeus jamaicensis, assembly GCF_021234435.1. Taxonomy (NCBI): domain Eukaryota; kingdom Metazoa; phylum Chordata; class Mammalia; order Chiroptera; family Phyllostomidae; genus Artibeus; species Artibeus jamaicensis. The sequence goes on along the minus strand of NW_026521823.1, from coordinate 22,877,027 downwards.
GTCTCAGCCTGCAATCAATTACCCTCCCCATTTCACCAACTTTTAACCTTTGCGGTTGTCCTGACCATTGGAAGGAAATAGGGTGGTCTCTACCCCAAAGGATTCTAAAAAGCCTCGGAATTCTGCTCACAGAACTGGATTCATGTACCATCTCCAAGATAGGCCAGCCTGCAACTTTTGACGCAATTGCTCAATTTAAGCCTTGATCTACTCATCTATAAAGCAGGGTTGGTAATATTAATCATACGTCCCTCAGGGAGTTGTTTTGCTAATTAAGAACTTGGAGAGTACTTCATACTTAGTGAACATGCAACAGATATTAGTTATTCTGCCCTTTGGATTCATACTGATGTAGGACGGAACCCACTTAATAGCTAAATAACTAAAAATCTAAATCTCGAATTCTTGAGTCTCCGGCACCTAGAAAATTTGAAAGGAAATGTAATGATTTTTGTGATAATTGCCATATTTATTATTTAAATTTTACATACAACAGGTTCTCAAATAATGTAGTTTTTTTATAACATTAATGAGGAAATGAATCGATTCCCTGTTGGGGCCATGGTCTGTGTGGAGTTTCCATGTCCTCCCCACATCTGTGGGCTTTCTCCAGGTCCTCTGGTTTTCTCCCACAGCCCAAAGGTGTGCATGCGAGGTTAGCTGGAGTGTCCCCCTTGCCCAGGCTGAGGCACCCTGGGGTGAAGAGGCACCCTGCCCAGGCTGGCTCCTGCCTTCCTCCTGGAACCGCTGGGGCAGGCTCATCCCACACTACACCCATCACTGGGAAAAATGAGTTGGAAAATAACTACCTCACTTGTTTTTATTAATTTTTCTTAAATTTATAGATAGCTCCCATTTATTTCAATGTTTAATATTAAAAAGCATTTGGGGTCTTTATTTAGAAGTGTGTGATATTTTTGTGATCAGAAATATTCCATAAGGACTTAACTCATATCAATTGGCATATATGTGTGTGTGTATAAATAACAAGTCTTCTCAATTTGAGTTCTGAAAATTTTCTCTTACAACTTATTGTACTTATAAAGTACAACTTCAAGGGTACTTTATTATAATATCCTAATGAAGTAGTTTGCTATATTTCCTTCTGTCTTTATACCCTCTCAAAGTGGGGATGTGATGAAATATATTATTTAGAGGTCAGATATGCATTTGATTTTGTCAAAAACCAGTGTAATATTGTGTCACTGCACCTTAGATCTGGCACATACTTCTCTCTTTAAATGACAATGCAGAATGTTTAAATGAGCCTTGACCTGTAAGGCTTATGTTTTGATTCCATTAGAATGTGCAAAACTCATTGTATTTAAGCTGTAGTCTCAAACAGGATCACCTTTTATCTGCCAAGTTTTAAAGTTTCCAGGCTTTTGAGTTCCAGAAATGAGTTCGCTGACATAAATATTTGGAAAGTGGGTAAATACATTTTCCCCAAAAGGGAATAAATCTACCACAGGAAAATTAGCCAGGAAGGGAGAAAGATTACCCTCAGAATAAGCACAGTTGGGCCTGTATGCAATGCAGTAGTAGTCAGTGATGTATTTAGTGCATTCTGATAGTCAGAAGAGGTACAGTTAGGCCAGGACTCTGCATGCAAGAGTGTAAAGCAACTGTTTTAAAGGCTGATTGTTGTTGGCTATTGATTCTCTGGCTTTTGTTTTTCATGTGAGCAAAATGCCAACCATTTCAAGGCCAATGTTTTTATGATAAAAAACCCAGAATTATTTTGCCGATGAAGTATAAATCCAGAAATTGGTAATTTACTTTAATATCAGTGGAAGTCTACTATATTTAGAATTAGAATTTCAAGAAAGGTCTTTTTCTTTGAACTACCGTATTTTTAGGACCATAAGACACGCCTAGGTTTTAGAGGAAAAAAATGGGAAAAAAATTTTTGAAGCAAAAAATGAGGTGAAATATTTAATAACCTGTGACCCCGCTTCACCACTGCCCCCCCACACACACTCAGTGAGCCAGGTAAGCTACATTTGGACTATAAGACGCACCCCCTTTTTCTCCTAAATTTGGCAGGGGAAGTGCATCTTATAGTCTGAAAAATACAGTAAGTCTGAAAACCAGAAGCCAACAGATGACAGGTGAGATCTGCTAACAGTGCTCCTTTCTTTCTACAGTTTTAGGTCAAATCCACATCAATAGGTACTGCTCCAAAGCATCAGTTGCAACATGAAATGAGCTAGAATTATTTGGATGCAAATTATATTCATCTCCCATAGATCTCCTCAACCTCATATTAGATAGACACTTAAGACATAAGCAGAACAAGTGGAACCTAGTAACTTGGAAATGTCACCCACTGATTATGGATTTTCCCCACGCCCCAAACAACCACTCCTATCCTTTCCCTAAAGAAGGTTTTTATCAAACACAGGTGACTGTCAGAAGCAGTTATTTAATAATAGTCTATTCATATATTTTTCCAAGAAAAAAATCACTATTACAATGTTTTATAAAGTTGCCTACTAACCCAAAAAAAGCATTTACACAAATAAATGTGACATTTTTGGTATAGTAGAAAAAACACTGGGTTTGAACTAAGAAAATTGTTGTTTAAATTTTGCGTCTGATTCTCAGGATTGTAAACTTGAACTAGTCTTTTAGTTCCAGTTATTTGTTCATCAGTTTAGTCACTGAATGTCCCATATGTCCCAATTACTATTCTATGCTTAGTTGTATAGAGGAGAAATAAAGACAGAATTTCCTGCTCCTTTGGAGCTTATAATCACAAAGATGAGAAAGATACTTAAGAATGATAATATCACATAGTGGTAAATGTCATGAATAAAAATATAACAGTGTAAAGAGACATGTTATAGTGGGTGGCATTTTTGACAGGCAGGTAAAGAAAGGCTTTTCTGAGACTGAAATGAAGAGAAGCTGGGACTGTCTAGGGGAAGAGTGTTCTAGGCACTCCAGGAATAGGGAATAGTAGAATGTGCACTCAAGTTTAAGGACAAGCAGGAAGTCCTGTCTGGCTGAGGTAGCGTAAGAGGTGTTGGCAGGAGAACAGAGGGTGGGTCTAGTGTCAAAGCAAGTGGGTCTTGGAGACTAAGAACTGAGATTTCATTCCAAATGTGTTGAGAAGCCATTGGAGTGACCTGAGTGAGTGGCATTCCTGAGGGATTGCTTTAGGAAGGATCACTTCACTGTGTAAAGAATGGATTTTTGAGGTCAACATGGAAACTGGGGTAAAGGGGTTTATAAAACAAAAGACGTGAAGATGCTATGCACACTTCATGTCGATGCTCACGCTTGTTAGAGCTGAGAGTGAAGAGTCAGCTGAAGCAGTGAATGCGTTCTTCGTCCATGAACTCAGCTGTCCTCAAGCACTTGCCTGTCTTCTTGTGATGCTGTCACAGGACCTTTCAAGCCTTGGGCCTTGGCTGCTTTCCCAGCAAGGTGTTCAATACCCCTGAAGGCTGGTTTTGTAATGCTGGCCATGCTCTGCCCTAGCTCTACTAGGAGACTGCTGTTCTAAGTGATTTTTCTTATTAAATGAGTGTCATCCCCAGAAAATCTGCCCTCTGCTCCTCCCTGGGCTTTATCTTCTGACCAGTCAAAATTTGCTTTCCCAACACTCACGTGAAGCATACAGTATAGCCCACATTATTAGCTTTGTTAAGACAAAAATGTTGTGGAGGACATGCATTATATTTGCCTACACTAGCAATCGATTCTTGGTTCCATATTTCCGTTCAGTTTCATGTTGTCTAAGAACATAAAAGTCTGATTCTTTTTAGAAATTGATTTTAATTCCAAAGGAAATGCAGAAATAACCTTCTTTTTAGTTAAAAAAAGAATTAAAATGTAACAGGATAGATTAAGTCCCTTCTGAACACTACCTATAGCCTTAGTCTCTATTCTGGGTTAACTACAAATAAGAATTTGGTGTGTATCCTCTCAGAACTTTTTCTATGCCTTTATTTTTATAGTGTATGGCATACTATACTATATAATTTGGTGTTTGTTCTTTTTACATATTTATATGTATGATATACTTTTGTGAACTATTTTCCTTTTGTTTATATAAATAAAAAATACCACTGTGTCATCCTGAAAATTAGATGGTGTTTCTACTAACACATCTACCAGAACTTTCTAGGAATAAGTGTATATTTCTTTCTTTTAATTGCTACAATGCATTCTACAATAAGAATATATCATAATGGTTCAGCCGCTTACATTTTGACAACAAAATTTCTCTTTTGTTTTCCTATTAAATCTAAGACTACAGTAAACAGCCTTTTATATGGTTACTTCTTCACGTGAGAATATTATGTCAATTAATCTGGAATAGAATAGATTCCAATAATAAAATTGCTGTATTTTAATTTAATTAGATAGTATTAAATTGATCATAGAGTAGAACTAATTTAGTCTTATAAGCAGAGTAATTATCTATGCACTGACCAAGACTTGATCTTACTATTATTTATTTATTTACTCACTTATTTATTGCCATTCTAGCAAGTGAAAAAGGACTATCTCATTTTTGGCCTAAAAAGTTTCCCTATTCCTAGAAAGCTTGGATAGCTTTTCATATTCTTATTGACTATTTGTAATTCTATATTTGTCAGTTTAACTCTTTAATAATTTTTTGTTATATTTCTTTCTTATATACAAGTTCTGGCAGAAGTAATGCCTGTTTGAGTGTGGTTGGTAGGGTAATAATATGAGTGTAATAATTTATAGTTTTAATTTGAACATTTCACTTAAAGTGTCATATGGTGTGCTTGAGTGTGATATTTATGTTACAGAATTACATGCTTATGATTCTGTAATAAATATGGGCATAATTTGTGCTGGACCCTGTATTTGTAAAAGTTATTTATGTGTATTAAATATTAATTGTTATATACTCAGCTATTATTTTCTCATGTTTTACTTTTCTTTTAACAATTTTAGACAATATTTTCTTTTAGCAATTTTCTTTTGACAGTATAAAGCTTTGAATTATTATTTAAAGAATCAAATTTATTATTTTTTTTCATGATTCGTACATTATAACTATGATTTTTCTTCTAAAAAGTTATCCTTACCTGAATTAATATGTACATGTTTTATGTTTGCTTCTGAGATCTGTCAGTTTATTTATTTGTTTATCTACATCTAGATATTTGAGTTGTATGGGATGCTTTTTTACTAATACTAAGGAGTGAGGGTCTAAAAATAATTTTGCAAATTAAAAGCTAATTATCTCAAAATTATTTTATTGGTTTGTCCACTCTTTTTGCCCAGGTTAAAAATTTTTTACCTTGATTACATGCTAGATTTTCACACACATGTATCCATTATCAGTTTTAATCTGTCAATTGATCTAATTAACTTCCGGTTGCCCCTCTCTCCTTCCTTAACCTGAGACTTCACATACACAATTGCGGTAGTCTGTTTTGGGTCACAAGAAATGGAAAACTGAACTGAAATAGATAAACAATTAGAGGAATTCTTCCAAAGTCCAATTAACTGAAAAGTTACAGAAAAAGTCCAAAAGTAGGACAGGATTCAGGCCAGACCTGGTCTACTGCCTCATGTGATGTTACCCGGAAACAGTTTCTTAGCTACAAAGAGCTCTTTCTTTCCATTTCACAGCTTTGCTTCGTTACAGCAGACTTCATCATTGGAAATCCCCTGCAACTGTGCAAGAAGCTGGAAAGAAAAGTCTGTGACCAGAATTTTCAGAAAAATTCTCTGAAGTTTACTGTGATTGAACCCCTGAAACAAATTATTTTTAGGTAGGTTAAGGTGAAGCGCTTGTGAGACAGCTAAGATGGATATATTAAGTAGGCGATTTGATATATAAGTCTGAAGCTCAGGGGAACACTTTGGGCTAGAGATAGAAATGTGGAATTCACTCTGCATTTGTATTTTGTAGATGAAATATTCAGCTATGGAAATCAAGGCAATCTAGGAAGAGAATTTAAAGAGAAATCAAAAGAGAGCCTAAGACTTAGCTCTGAGGAGCTCGTGTGTAGAGGTTGTAGAAAGGGCAGCATGTTCTTAAAAAAGCCTGAGAGTGTGGCCCAGTGAAATAGAAGTTAACCTAGGAGCATGTGATGCCAGAGTCTTGGAATATATGCAGGTAATCTAACATATGAATATGCATTCTTGAAGACCAGAGGCGCAAGTAGAAATTAACTAATTCATGTGTGGACATTAATGGACATTGCTTTCAAGTTCATGATAAAAGGGTGTTAGGAGGCATCTGGATGCATTTGGTAAGGCCTCATAACTTTGCAATCATGTAGTCCAGTGACTGTCTATTTGGTCAAGTTTCTTGATTTCTTGAAACTAATACCAGGTATTAAGTGGGACTGTTCTGCTTCACAGGGTTATTGTAAAGATGGGTTATGAGAGCTTTGTGAAACCCTGGGAGGTGTTTTCTTATCTCTAGACTAGGAGATGGAGTTGAGAGGGGATTTATCTGTGGTATATAGTGGGGAGAGTCACTCTGCATATCCATGTCTAGACTGGTTTGACTGGAAGGTTAATAATTCTCTAATCCCTACAGTAGGGCTTCATTGAGGATATGGCTTGTCAGAAGCTATTTACATGACGAGAAAGGCATGGTCTGGCCTAGCTGTTCCTTCTCGATCTTTTGATATTTTTACTCCTCCTGTTCCTGCCACACACATACACAATAGCTCTAGCAGTCATTTCACATTTCAGTGTGATTTTTAATTATTTTAATCACCTCTAGAGGAACTACAATGTCCATCCCCAGGAGATGCCTTCTACATTTTGAGTACATGTCTGAGTTTCTCTTGACTCCAGGTCACTTAGCCATTGCCTTCTCCAACTCAAAACAACTCTGGCAGTGTTTTATATTCTGTATTCTTTTTAATAATTGCTTTTCTAAATGACTTCATGCATTCATAGGCTTCTAGGCATAGATGGTGCTTTGAGAAGTAATCTAATCTTCCATCACTTTGATTTACTTCACAACTCCAGGGTTACAAGATATTTTTGCTTGGACTTAGCCTTGCAGAAGAGTGTGGCTTTACAACACTCTGAAGGGTATATTGTACCAAACAATGCGGTCCTCAGTGCAGAGATCAATCGGACGACCCAATGCATCTTTCTAGCTTCTAACTTCTATGATATCTTACAGTGTGGAATCTCTTCAGAACATAATGGTCCTTTATATGAAGAAATGAATATATCGTCTAATTATTTATTTCCATTTTAAACCACAATGTAGCTTCTGATTCAACCACACACTGAAGTGAGAAAGCAGATGCACATCCTTTGATATCTGCCCTAGTCTTTCATTTTAAAAGGTAGAACTGAAATTGACACGATCTATACATTTTTTCTTGTGTAGGCAATAAAAAACACGAACAGGAACACATGGGCCTCTTCATCTAAGTTGTATTTATTTTTCGTCAAAATCTTTCACCCATTTTAGTTGGTTCTAAAGTCAGTAAATCATCTAGTGTCTTTTGTTTCGATACACCTCTCACCTGCTCCTCTGGATAACAGTATATGTATAATGTGCTGCTTTATCATGATCAGGGTTTAATTATATCTAGCATTTTATATTTTAAAAAATATCATTGTTAAATATAATGATACAATTAGAAAAAACAAAATTTGACTGATGCGGGTGGATCTTTCTTGCCAACAATTTAATTTTGTTAATATTTTCTAAGTACTTTAAAAAACTTTTAATTCATATTTTGAAAAATATTATATTTACTTTTTGGACTTGCTTTTTCATACATTAACAGGGAGGAAAAATACTGAATTCCATTCATTCCTAAATCATATATTTGACCTGTGAAAATACCTTTGATGTACCACATGAAACAAATGTTCATCATAAAGTCTAGTTCCCAAGATAGCCCCTGACAAATGGTGACATGGTTATATATATGGCCGTGAATGGTAGTTGATTCCTGGATGATTTTCATTTCGTCAAAGCCATAAAAGGGAAATGATTTATCATAGATCATTAAAAATGCTATTATGTATTGTTAATCATTTTAAATGACTATTTTTTAGATCAGTTTTAGGTTCACAGCAAAATTGATGGGACATAGAAAGATTTCTTATTACTAACTTTTTATACCAACCGAGACTAGGACTGTCAACAATGTAAAATCCAGGCTACTTTTCTAACTGAACTGAATTTAGTATATTTATTCAAGAACAAAGACAAGAGTAAAGGTGGGTGTAACTGACCCAGCAGCATCGCCAGGAGGCCTCCCTGTCCGTCCTTGTGCACAGCTGAGGTGGGTTAACCTGTTGGGCAGTTTGAACACAGCAAGTAGCCAGCCTGGGTGTGCGGCTGCTTTACTGGGAGCTGTGAATAAGGGTGAGAGAAAGGACTAGCCTAGCTCACCGAAGGGGAGCAAAGGAAAGTCTTCAGAGGCTGCGAGAACCCAATATCAGAGTCGTAACACCTGCAGATCGTTCCAGACAAGGATATTTTAAGTAAATGTTTTATAAATCACTCTGCAGTTCTCTATTTACAACCACTGTGCAAATACAGAACATCCTAGCATTCTGAACAAAGTACATTTGTGAAAGGCCTAAGGCCTTTAATTAAGACTCCTTAGGACCTTGAACCTGAGAGCAGATCTATTCAGTAATGCTCATCAGGACTCACTAAAGCAGGGGTGTCCAACCTTCTGGTGTCTCTGGGACACCCTGGAAGAAGAGTTGTCTTGGGCCATAAATTAAATACATTGTGACACGTAATCACAAAAAAATGCTCATAATGTTTTAAGTAAATTTATGATTTTGTGTTGGGTCACATTCATAGCCATCCAGGGCTGCATGAAGCCCATGCACAGCAGGTTGGACAAAGACTAAAAGGAAAAGAGTAAAACAAAACAAAATAATACAAAAAACCCCCACCCTCATAGACACAGACGACAGTGTGGTGCTTACAGAAGAAAAGAGGGTGGAAGGAGGTAGAAGAAGGTAAAGGGGAGATCAATGGAGCCGGAAGGAGACTTGGGTGGGGTGGTGAATACACAATACAGATGATGTATTATAGAATTATACACCTGAACCATATATAATTTTATGAATGAATGTAAGCCCAATAAATTTAATTTTAAAAACTCACTTGATCCTGGACTCCCTCTTCACTTTAATGTTAAGTATGGTATCTGAACAAAGCGAACTCCCCTGGAACCGCCCACGGAGCCATCACAACCTGCCCTGGGAAATCGCAGACACTTAGTTCTCGGGCACTGCCACGCTCGGCATTGTCCTTAACGTCACCACAATTCTAGCATGAAACAGTTTCCTACCCTTGATTTAAAGAGTGCTCAACTGGAATTGATTAGTAGTTTAATTTTACTCTTCATTTAAGCTGAGTAAGGTAAAACTGCTCCCCAATTCTGAGGCATAAAAAAAGCATGAGAAATGGCAAATCTGAACACCAAAAGCCCATCTTCACAGGGTCTGGATTTAGATATGTTTCATAAAAATGATAAAGTTGTAAAAGCATGAAATTATGTTTTAAGCTGTTCTTTCTTAAAAATCACTTGTACAGTAACCTGGAGAAGATTGGTGTCAAATCCCTGTATTTTTTAAAAGCACAGAAATAAGGCACTTTAAATAATCTTGTAATATGTCCTAAAAAATAAGTAAAATTAGTGTACCTCCACTGCCCGAAAGTTCTTTACATTTGTGTTGATTTATCACATTTTCTCATGACCGCCTCATTATCGCTACTCAAACCATGGCACATCTATTAAATTCTATCATGCATGTCTATAATGAGCCACCAGAAAAGTCTGTCTAAGGTACAAGTTTGATTGTGTTCTATGCACAGAAACCTTCAGTGACTTTCCTCCATGCCTATAGTACCGCAGTAAATCCTAACAGGTTTTTCCAACTAAAATTTGAACCCACCCACCTGTCCTGTCTCACACAGGCTCACGTGTCCTAGAGAGCTGACGACTGTTCCTTTCCCAAACTTGCTCAGGCCCATTTCATCTCTGCTTTGACTCAGACTCTCTTTGCTGATTTATAATTCCCTTCCCCACTTCAGTACTTCCCAACATTAACATATCCCTACTTATCATTGCTGTCTTTTGAAATCTACCATTGCCTTAAGTTTCTATTTAAATATCACCTCTTTTGAAACCCTCCCTTCCTGAGGCTATCCCACCAGAAGTAACATCTTTGTCTCTTGGGCTGCAATAGCAGTTGGTTGGTACCTCTGACATCACATATCACTCTGCGCAGCTTTGTAGTGATTTGTGCACACATAAGGCAGTCATCACTACGGACCCTCACCTTATAGAGAAAGAATGTCTTCTGCAGTAGGCTCCTCCCTGACCTTGTCTTGAATTTAACTGTTTAATTAAGAACTACACCTCTTAGGCTATATGAACACTCTGAAAGACTTTGGTGCAATGTTAAAATAATATTTCTTCATCAATACATTTGAACTTTTTCAGTCTGTTCTCAGCATGTTCAGAGGCATGTTTGGTAGCTGATAGTCGAAGAAAGATGTCCAACGCAAATGATTAAATAAGCATTAAAAAAAATAACTGTAGTGACAAAGCCCAGTATGAAGGCCAACTTTGAAGATAACAGAGCTGAATAAACAAAAACCCAGTGTAATTAGAGTTTAATAAGAACCACTTTCTGCAAGTTCAAAGAAGTATTACAAAATGTATTCCCTATTACTGAGTAAAGGGAAAATAATGTGTGATAACAGACATCTATCAGTTGCCACCAGCCTTTGCGGCTGGCTTCTCCCACTCTGTTCACCCTAATTTCCTGAGGAAACATATATAATGTGAACTTCCCTGCTACTATTTGGACCTATCAGGAGGTGGAAAGCCTTGCAAAACTTTCAGATGTTCCTGGTGTAATTAATATCTGCAGAGTAATTAGCCGAGACCTACCATTTGTTAGAACCTTCATAACTTGGATTCCTTTAGTAATTATCCAGTAGCTTTCACTCAGAAAATGTTTCTTTTCTTTCAGTTCACTTATGCCAAAAGCAATACCAAGTTGTACTAAAGCTAGCACTCTGGGAAAATTCCCACTGTCATGAAAAGCATTCTGGCCTATACTTTAGCTTTGAAAGATCTTACCTCCCTATAAAGCTTGCCCTGCTTCTACCTTCCCAAGCCCATTAGGAAGCATAATGCCTATTGTTTACATTTCCCCCACTTAAAGCCATCTCAGAAATATTAAGGAGATAAGAGTACCTATAAAAGCCCTTAAGATACTCTTTCACTTAGAGCAAACAATGGACTATTTATTTGCCTTATCTGAGGATGGGCGTTCCCTTCAGTTCATTAGAGAAGGCTGGGGCAGAGGAAATTTACACCAGGGACTCTGGGCCTCCCAAATCTCCTAGGAAGGGGCCAAACATTCAGGGCATCAGCTCCTCTGACCTCAGCCAGCTTGGCCATTTCTAAATGCAATATATTGTTTTAACACTCTCTTCTCTTCTTCTTGAAACTACAAATTTTTTGTAACCGAAACAGGCAAAGTGGATTTAAGACTATTGTGTCATTCAGGTGTAGAAATAAATAAAGACCACCCAAATGCAATGTGCTATGGCTATTTATTTGGTACTTGCAAGGGATTCAGACACTGTCACTCTTGTTTGCCAGAAATCAAAGTAGGCAGGCTGGGGAGTGGGAAAGTTTCAAAGTGAAAAATAAGGAGAGCTTCCAAGACGCTCCGAATGCAAGTTTTTGGAATGGGAAAGTAGGTGGTGTGTTACTAAACATAAGTGGGGTTCTACTGCCTGCTGCCACCCTCCAGGCAAAATCCTGGAGAGCTTTCAGTTCACGGGCCAGTCCTCCATCCACTGAGCCACACAAGCCAAGGCAAAGCCAAACTCTTCAACACCAGAGTTCTCCTATCATTCCTTCTGTTGGTTTTTAATTATTTTCATTTTACAAACTAAAACAACACGAGATACAAAAACTACACAATTTTGGAAGGATGGCAGGCTTCTGTCTCAGAGCTCATCCCCTCTAGAATACCCAAAGAAGAATAACCCAGCCACCCTCTGTCAGGCCAGCCCCATCCTAGGCTGAGCCCAGAGTTCCTTCTTCCCATCCAAAATACTGTCTGTTGGGAAATGCAGGCAGCTGCAGCCTAATCACCCAGGCATCCTCCGGGCAGAAGAGAGCCAGACAACCAGAGAGCCCTCCTTGTATTCTAAATCTTCTGGCATATAATTTCAAGGGCCCTGGAGACATTCAGCTTTTCAGCTAATTCTATCTTAGCCTGTTTATCATTGCCTCGGGCAATCTCCTCCTATGGCTCCTTCCTATTCCACCCCAGTGTCCTGATCAGATCTCTCTGTATCAAGAGGTCATTTTATATATGGTCTGGCCATTGTCCTTACATTAGGTCTCTTACCCAATGTTGTCACTGTTTATCTTTTAATCATTTAAAAAATAATTTTCTTAAGCTTTACCCAAAGATATGTTTATTGATTTTAGAGAGATAGGAAGGGAGAGAGAGAGAAACATCAATCAGTAAACTCCTGTAAGAGCCCTGACCAGGGATCAAACCTGCAACCTAGGTATGTGCCCTGATTGAGAATTGAACCCACAATTTTTTGGTTCATGGGACAACTTCCAATCAACTGAGCCACCCAACCAGGGCTACTTTAAAATAATTTTTAAACAAAATAACATCCAAGAAATCATCAAAAAGAGTAGAAGCAAGCTATAAATTCATGCCTCAGTAGTAATTCTAGAATCATTTATATTTTAAAGAAGAGCATTGATTTTCTGGCCTAAAAGAATGCATTATCTTGAGACATGTTTCATCAAAGTAGTCTCAAAAAAATCCTTTGATTATGAGCTGGAAACAAACACTGTCCAAATAGTATATGTTTAGGTTGATCCAGTTTCAAAATAAAATTATAAATGAACAAGTGGTTGGTCAACTTTTCCACCAAACAGGTATTGGAAAACAAATGAACAAGGCCTCCAGAATTAAAAAAAAAAAAACCATAGGAGCAAAAGGACGAGACAAGCAGACTAAAAAGGTGGTTGCAAGGGTAATGAACAACACAGATGTGATAAATGCATTGTAAATTAAACCAGCAGGACTTGGAGATTGACTGGATATGGAGAAGAAGAGGAAAGTAAGTTCTAGGATGACTCCCATGTTTCTGATTTGGCTGATGTAGATTATGAGAGTATTAGCTGAAATTGGGCACACAAGAGAAAAAACATTCAGAGGGTATATTCAGGGAGAAGAAGAAGGAAAAAAAAGAAAACAAACAAAACTCCAAAGCTCTAGAGGAGAGACAGAACTAAAGATACAGATTTTGAGTCAGTTATTCAACACATATTTTTGAGTGGGGAATTTAAATATTAAACAACTAACTAATTGCAACTGTAATAAGTACTATGATGGAGCCAAGAGAGCATCTCACAAAGGGAAACACCGCTATTTTGGAGAATCAGGAAATGCAAAAGTAATACATAAATGGTAAGTGATATGTGTATTAGTGGGAGTTAGCTCATCACTGGGACAGCAACTATTCCTGGGAGAGGGAATAGTGTGCACAAAGGCAATAAGACAGAAATAAGTCTATTCAAAGAACAGAAAGGAAACTGTTGTGGCTGCAGTAGAGGAAATGGAGGGTTGAGTGACTCTAGATATGATTGATGAGATAGACATTATATTTTACAGGACCTTGTGATCCATATTCAGAATTTGGGACATTATCTTAATACAGAGGGAAGGGCTTAAGATAGAAGAACTACATGAACAGATTTGCATTTTCAAAAGATCATTTGGCAACAATGAAGTAAGTATTGAAGGAGTGCAAGAGCACATGTAAGGGACTAGTATAAAGACTATTAAAATAGGCTAGGTGAGTGGTAACAATAGCCTGAACTGCATAATCATACATGTAAAGGAAATAGGTTAGTTTCAGAAATCATTAGAAGAAATATTGGAACTCTTGGTGAGTGGTTCAAAAGGGAGACCAAGGACCAGAAGATGTCAAAGATAATCCCCAACTATCTAGCTAATGTAATTGAAAAGAGAGCAGAGTAGTTTTCTGAGACAAAAAATAATAGGGGAGAGCCAGGTGTGGAGAGAAAATTATGAGCTTGGTTTTGGAAAAGTGAAGCACAGGATGCTCATAAGATAAACAAGTGGCTAGGACAAGGAGGCAGTTGGTTCTACAGATCTGGAGTTCAAAGAGTTAAGAGTCAACAAGGAAAAAGCAGAGTTATAGATGGCGGTTGAAGCTATGGGAACAAAAAGTAAGAAACGGACCTAAGATAAAACTTTTAGAAAGATCAACTATTTAAGGCCAGTGGCAAAAGTGAAGAGGAGGAGAAAAATCCAAAGAATGTAATGTCGCCAAAGGCAAAGGAGTGTTTCAGTAAGTAAGGTGTAGTGAACTGTCTCAGTACTCCTGTAGGAACAAGTAAGGAAAATTTTAAACAAAACAGCATTGTTTTAGTGATATGCATATCATTAGTGACTCTCCAGGAGTGCTTTCAGCACTGCAGTGATGATAAAAGCCAGGTTGGAGTAGGTTCAAGACTGAGCGGGATTTGAAAAAAAATGGGGATAATCAGCATAGACAATGCTTTCAAGAAGGACAGAGATGAGAGCTGGATGAAAAAAGTGGATTTGAAAAAGGTTTTGCTTTTATTTTTAAAATTGGGAACTTACAGCCAAGATGGAGGGGTAGGTAGACACACTGTGCATCCTCACACAACCAAAAGAAGGACAAAAACAAACTAAAAAGCAAAAAATAACCAGAACTGCCAGAAAATTGAACTGTATTTAAGTACTATAACCAAGGAGTTAAAGAAGAAACATTCATCCAGACCTGTAGGAGGGGTAGCAGCTGAGCAGAGAGGATTCGCAGCAAGGCAGTGGCTGGAAGACCAGGGTGGGAGAGGTGGCAGCTGGCAGAGTGGTCCGTCCCACATTTGTGTGCAGATAAACCAGGAAAAACAACTGGGGAGCGAGACATATCCCACAACCCAGGGTTCCAGCATAGAGAAATAAAGCCTGAAACCTCTGACTAAAAAAACCTGTGCCAGTTGAGGCAGCTGGAGAAACTCTCAGCCTCACAGGTGAGTTCATTAGAGAGACCCACAGGCTCCTAGAGTGTACACAAACCCACCCACCTTGGAATCAGCACCTGAAGGGCCCAATTTGCTTGCGGGTAGCAGAGGAAGTGACTGAAAGCCTGCTGAGCACCAAGCAAGCAGCTAGGACCCCTATTCTACATACAGCACCACAATGCAGTGACCTCAGTTGCCCCACTCTGGCAAATATCTAAGGCTCTATCCCCTTCTACATTAACAGGCATGCCAAGCCAAAAAGAAAAGGCCCAAATGAAAGAACAGATCAAAGCTCCAGAAAAAAAAATACAACTAAGGGATGAAGAGAAAGCCAACCTATCAGATGCACAGTTGAAAACACTGATAATCAGGATGCTCACAGAATTGATTGAGTATGGTCACAAAATAGAGGAAAAAGTGAAGATTATGAAAACTGAAATAAAGGAAAATGTACAGGGAACCAACAGTGATGGGGAGGAAATCAGTACTCAGATCAACAGTTTGAAATGGAAGGAAGAAATAAACAGTCATCCAGAATGGAATGAATAAGCAAGAATTCAAAAAAAATGGGGAGAAGCTTAGGAACCTCTAGGACAACTTTAAACATTCCAACATCTGAATCATAGGAGTGCCAGAAAGAGAAGAGGAAGAGCAAGAAATTGAAAACTTATTTGAACAAATAATGAAGAAGATCTTCCCCAATCTGGCGAAGGAGATAGACTTCCTGGAAGTCCAGGAAGCTCAGGGAGTCCCAAAGAAGTTGGACCCAAGGAGGAACACACCAAGGCACATTACAATTACATTACCCAAGATTAAAGATAAAGAGAGAATCTTAAAGCAGCAAGAGATAAGGGGACAGTCACCTACAAAAGAGTGTGCATTCAGCTGACTGGGAACTGATATCAGCTGATTTTTCAAAGGACACTTTGTAGGTAAAAAGGGGCAGGAAAGAAATATTCAAAGTCATGAAAGGCAAAGATCTACATCCAAGATGACTCTATCCAGCAAAGCTAGCATTTAGAATGGAGGGGAAGCTAGAGTACTTCCCAGATAAGGTCAAGTTAAAGGAGTTCATCATCACTCAGCCTTTATTATATGAAATGTTAAAGGCACTTATCTAAGAAAAAGAAGGTGATCAAAAATATGAACAGCAAAATGACAACTCTCAACTATCAACAACCAAACCTAAAAAAAAACCAAAAATAAAGCAAAACTAAGCAAACCACTGGAACAGAAATAGAATCACAGAGATAGTGATCACATGGAGGTTTATCATCAGGGGAGGGAGAGAGGGGAATGGGAGAAAAGTACAGGGAATAAGTAGCATAACTTGCAGGTAGAAAATAGACAGGGTGAGGTTAAGAATAGTATAGGAAATGGAGAAGCCAAATAACTTATATGTACAACCCATGGACATGAACTAAAGTGGGAGGGATGTGGGAGGGAGGGAGTATGCAGGGCAGAGGGGAATAAAGAGGGGAAAACAAGAAAACTGTAATAGCATAATCATTAAAATACATTTTAAAAAATAAAATTGGTAAGGCTACAGCAGGTTCAATTGCTACTAGGATGGAAGCAGTAAAGTCAAAGGGACTGAAAAAATAGTTTTGAGAAGGGCTAATAGACAGAGTAGGATTCTTGAACAGAAGAGTGGAGAGAACACCAGTGGAAAGAGGGAGTCACTGGCATACAGTGATGTCAAGTAAACCACAAGGTTGAGTGCTCAAGAAGTATGATTATCTGATCAGCATGAGTGGATGTAGATCTACTATGTGATCTCATAATCTTGATGGGAGGGACTACTGTGTAAACCACTTCTGAAATTGAAGCCTCAGAACTGTCCAATTCATTATTTAAACTTTGAGCTCTGTTCACCCACTTACCTCCATTTATTTTGTACAGCTGAATACTCTATCCAGGTACACTGGGAGTGTGGTGATTTTATAGTGGCAATAGAAAAGTGAAATGGACTTTAAAAATTTAACTACTGCAAAGTTAGTCAACAACTGGAATCTCTTGTATCTCTCAATTCTGCCCTTTACATTTGATTGCACAGCGTTCTGATTGTGCACCAGAAGGAATGTTCTGTCGTAACCATATACCAGAAACAACACTGAACAGGAGGCAGGAGAATTGAATTCTCTCTCTACTTCTCACACCAACTCCTCCACCTTTGAGCAAATCACAGCCACTCTGGGGACTTAACTAAAAGATATTTAAGAACTCCGACAGCTTAGAGTCCATTATCCATGATGAGCTAATAGCTTGATATGGCAATACTTATACTAATGAAAACAATGTGCTCTGGGGATATCCTTTACCAACTGGAAACTCTTAACTAGAGGAGAAATCATCATCATAATTCTGATTAATTGAGTCCCAAATGATTCTTATTATCAAGGATGTTTAGTAAACACTCTTCTCAGACATCAAAACGTTGGTGAAGGATAAGAACAGTAGACTAATATATGACATAGTGTTAAATACTAATTTTAGTCAGACTCCAAGGTACAGAAAGGTATTAAAGCAAGTGAATTCAGGGTAAAGTTGGAAGGTAAAGGAGGTGGATGTGAAAGCTGATCTCGGTAGGAGCAATAGCATGGAGCTCATCAACCAGTCAGTCCTCAAAAAGGCCATGAAGCAGACCAAAGTGTCTTCCTCTCCTCTCCCACTCTCCCTCTTCCTTTCCTCCTCCTCCTCCCCCTTCTCCTCCTCCTCTTTCTTCTTTTTCATATTTAAAATGTGGGCTCATTGAATGGTCTCCTAATTTAACTTAATCTCAGTTTTCATAAGTTTTGCCTCTTCTTTGTTATCCTTACAAAATATTTTCCCCTTGGTTCTGTTGCTAGAAATTCTGTAAAAGAATGAAAGCTGTTTAACTATTTGAGTTTTTGTTTAAAGAAAAGATGAAGCCATCATTTTACATGCTCTGTAAAATGTTAACTATCAACTTCAGATAAATAGGAGACAATTTAAAATAGTATATATAAAGTTTCTATAGGAGGAAGATGTTTGTTTCTCCATAGTGTAATAAGAATTCACCAACCACTTGAGTTTTCAGACCCCTTTGGAAAGCAATCCAAACCATGTTCCTTAGTTTTCCATTACAAACATCTCCTCAAACGTGTTATTCTCATATCAGAAGCAGAATGACAACCTCTTATATTCCACTTAATGCAATCATAGTCCTCCTACCAAAAAGAAAAGTCAACCTCAATATATCTAAAAGCTCTATAATTCTAAGGCCAATAATGAAGTTTTTCTTCCTAAGAAAACAAGACTCTGCACTTTATCTGGGGGTGGGGCATGGAAATGGGCCTTCAGGTTATCTATGGCTTTCTAAAATATATAATATATTTTCTGACAAGTTCATTTGTAACTTACAATGCACATGGATAAGCTATCAGTCATGTGAACATTTGAAGAAAGACAAAAAAACAAAAAAAACTTACTGTTAAATGAAAATCATTAATCTTAATCTTTTATAGTAAGGTTTCAAAGCATATATGAGCATAATTTTTTCCTGTTCACTGAATGTTACATTGATCACATCTGGTCTTTGGGAGACAATGAATTATTAAGTCCAGGTTCCCAATAAATAAAACAAAACAGAGTGTCATTAAGCTCAGTAAACAAGTATTTGGCTTGAATAGTGTATATACAATAAACCACATTATTTCAGGAAGTAACTCAGCTGATCTAATTTAATATGTAGAGAAAATGCAACAACTCTATGTCATCGCCTGTCTAATGGCCACTAAACCACTTGACTATAAAGAGCAAGTGTAATATTCAGAATACAAAATAGTTCATTTAAACATATCTGACATTTCCATTTTATCACAAAAGCGAACAGTGTTAAGTCCACATGTGATACATTCATACCCATCTCCATATAAATTTTAACTGAAACAAAATGAAAGAAACAGGAAATTTAAAAATCATCTCAAACACAAGATATGCATCTTCTTGATTAGAAAATAAAAATGAAATACAAAGCAGTAGATGGGGTTAGTTTGTTTCAGAACTGAATGCAGGTTCAGACTGCTGGCAGGTATGGTTCCAGTGGGTAATAAAAACTAAAAATGTCACATATGATATGGGACAAAGCCAGAACTCACAGCCTAACACTAAGGGCTGCACTGGGGCATCCCTTGCCTTGAATGGAAGCTCACAACAAAGTACTTACTGTTTTCTGAACGAATGGTCAAAGCTTTTATAATACAGCATCACTAGAGGGACAAGAGGAAGTAAGTAAAGCCTAGAAATCAGGGCAGAGACTTCACTATTCACAATCTTGGCATTGAGATTTGCACTATTAATAGTATCACTATGGGGTAGAACCCCTAAGAGATACTAGAGAGCAGGACAGTCTTCTGGTCAAGATAAACCTGGGAACCAATATTTCAAAATTTATGAAAAACTAATTTAGGAACAATAACCATGAGGTGAATTCAATATAATAAAATTAAAATTTAATAGAGCACTATAAAAATCAATTTAAAATATAAATGTTAAGTATCCTCAAGAAGATCCTTAAAAAGACAAGGGTCCACTGGACTAAAAGAAAAATATATAGACTAAGAACAAAGAAAACAGAAAATAAAAAATAGGGAGGTAAAAATACTACAAATGAATAATACTGTAATAGAAATTTTAAAAAATCAAAACCAGAAATATATTTTACTACAATATAAATGCTCATTTTATATATACTATCTTAGATTTACTTCACTTAAAGCTCCAGTTCTCCATCCCTCTCTGTATGTTTTCCCTGTGATAAGAAATTTTGCAGTCTGATAAAAAGGAGTACGTATTCCTAGTCAAGGACTTTGGGTTCAGTCATATGACTTACAATGAACTATTATTGGGTATCATGTGACCAAAGACTTGAAAAGCGCTTTCATTCTTGAGCTAGCTCTCTTGGCCATTTGCCATCACCATGAGAAGAACATGCCTGGTTGAGCAGAATTCAACCACCCCAGCCAGATACAGGCTAGATAAGCTAACCTCCAGCTGTACCCTAGACAGGAGCGAACCCAGCTGGGAACAAGAAAACCACCCAGCTGAGCCCGCAGGTCAGTGAACCCACAAGATGGTTGTTTCAAGTCCCTATGTTTTGAGGGTAGCTGGTTATGCAGCATTTTTGTGGCAATAGCTAACCAATACACATTGCACTCTTTTCAACAATCTCTTATTCAGCCAAAACTTTCCACCAACAACTGCTAATTAGAGTTTTTGGCTTCAGCCATAATTTAATAGCCAAAATAAATTTAACAAAATCAAAAACTGAATCAAAGAATATAGAGTTTATATTTCCTACATTAACAAAAATGGGACTAGTAATTTTCTCTTTCCATTTCCTTCAATTCAATACGCTAGAAAAAAAACAACAGAACAAACATAAAGGAAGAAGGAATAAAATTATAAAGAGTAGAAATGAATGAAATGGAAAGCAAAAAATAAAAAATGATTGAGATCTTAACTAAAACTTTAAGTTGATTGTTTAGATAAATTAACAGCATAAAAACATTACCACTGATTGAGGGAGGAAAAGGAATTCCTTAAAAACATATAGCAAAGAACAGAATACAAATGCAGGTATAGTAAAGAAAAATAAATTACTTCAGTAAAGGGATAAAAATAGCCAGTTAAATATTTATGAAATCATATTTTCCATATTCTTATCTTCACATATACTTCGCATTACTAAACAATCTCCCTTATGTACATACGTTTAATGACTACATATTTTCTAATAGTTATAAAATTATTATTTTCAGAGCACACTCAAGATTCAGATATAAAATTCTGATTGTCTCTTACTAGACAAATATAATTGGATGTAAAACAGTATCTCAAAATCAGCATATTGTTCTATTAACCTTTTCAGCAATCATTTAATAAATTTTCAGTCTGAATTTCCAACTGGGTTAATGAAATGGCCACCTGCCCAGGTACTAATAAATAAAATCTTAACTCCTTCTTTCATTCCCACTCCATTAGTTTGGAAATTTAGTTCTATGAATTCTTCCATTAGCTTTCAAGGAAAAATATCCAATGCTTAATAATCTATATTGTGACAAACATGTAACAACACTATGACAAGTTTCCTGATGATAGCCTTCAATATCTTTATGTTTTATTAATTAGTACAGACTTAATTTAATTTTTATTTTCAAAAATGCATCATTTTGCTTTCAACACAGTAAATGGCATATTAAAAACAAAAATAATCAAGTTTATGTCTTACTGATTTAACCTTGAATATGTGTGATAATCCCTTCACAGATTATTTGTAACACTAAATATCCCTTCCATGATTCCAGGATTCGGAAACGGAAAAGGTATATTGAACTACTTTAAACAAATTTAGAAGAGCAGTATATTTAGGGACAAAATGTTTTCTGTTGTTCATTTATTAATAGATTTTTTAATCTATTAAATTGAACTTTCATTCAAAGTCAGTGAACATTATTCTGTAGATATGGAAATTACATCTGTGGAATAATAAGAAATACATATATTGGTCTCCTCTCCCTGTTCCTTGCTCATAGCTCCTAAAACTCTTGTAATTTTCTAAGACCATCATTTGTTCTAACACTTGGTCTTTGAGATCCTTAATCCCTTGGAATTTTCTTGGTGATAGAAATGTCATTGTTCTAATGAGATGATTCTTGGTCGACTTTTGGTTAGGAGCTTATTACCAGAAACACCAAGTCATGATTGGAATATTGGAACTTTTAGCCCTTCCTTCACCCTTCTCAGAGGGGATGGAAACTGAGCTAATATGTGCAGTAAAAGAAAATAAAATAGGGAAAAAAAGAAAATTTTAATAAAAGCACTATAAATAGGGTGATTTAGGAGTCCTTTCTGATCAAGGGATATTTTAAGCGAAATCTTCAAGGAAGTGAAGGAGCCAGCCATGTGCATTCTGAGGAAAGAGTGTCCCAGACAGTAAGGTTAGTAAGTGCAAAGTGATTGGTGATTGGCATGTTTGAGAAAAAGCAAGGCAGTCGGTGTGGCCAAGAAGAATGAGTTAAGGGAGGTGAAGCAGGAGATAACTGGTATCTACCCAATGGGCTGGAATGACTAGGTAAATCCAGTAAAGCTTGATAGACCTTTGTAAGAATATTGCCTATTTCTTTGAGTTACATGGAAATCTATTGATGAGACAAATGCAATTACTTAGGGCATTCTATGTGAATTATCAGAATGAAACCAGATAACCAGCTAGCTATTTGAATATCCTTGAGCATACATTTAGTATTTTAAATGTAAATTTATAATTACATTTATTGACTATAAGAAACTAAAAACATACTCCTACAATCCAAATGCAACTTTTATAACAACAAACTGTTTTTTTACTAATGATAACAAGAAAATGTTGAATAAAATTCATAATTTAGGGTAGCTATCCATTAAAGCCACCAAGTCTTTCTTTCCTAAAAAGAGCACATAGAGATGCATAAAATGTAAGATCTAAATAACAACAACAATAATGAATATTATTTTTACAAAAAGAAAAACTTTACCAATATGGTATGCCCATATTTTACCTCATGTGAGACAAGGTCATAAATTCAGATTAAGGCAGCTGACCATAGTACTGGGCCCTGACTGTACAATAAGACTTAAGGTAAGCAGACAGCAGTGAATCTGAGTTACAATATAGCCTGAAAGAATGAACAAAAAGAGTTGCATGCAAGTAAATTCATAACAGGAAAATAGTACTTTTTAATAAAGACAAAAGATATTTCTTGACCTATTTCCCAGACATTTTAAATGCTAGGGAAATTGCATGGATCTAATTCAAAACCAAGTATTGGGAGATCTACTTTAAAATAATTCTTGAATGCATTTGCTCTTCACCAACCACTTCCTCATGTATTCTATTTCAATAGGCTCTTTGTCTGTCCCCTCATCCATCACATTACACTAGAATATTCTCAGAGGTAGTGAAATGTAGTGGTTAAAAGTGAGGGATCTTAACAGATACAAACTGCCCTGGTTTGAATGAGTAAACTTCGGACAAATTCCTGACTCATTTATTTGTAAAGTGTGGATAATAATAGTATTTCATTCACAGTATGATTTGATAGTGTATTTAAATTAAGCACTCATAGATAACTTGTTAATGATGATTGCCAGAATAATCTTCTAAAATATGAATCTGACCCTGCCTTTTTCTTGGCTAAAAAATAATCATTCGGTGTTTGAGATGCACCGAATCTCAAGAGATGCAGAACTCCATCACCAAGAGATGCAGAACAATCCCATATAGCATTCAGAGCCCCTCATGACTACTTGGCAGCTTCTTTTTGAGGCTTAGTTTCCATTGCCACCCCCCCCTTAACCACATTTAGCCATACCAAATTACTAGTCTTAGACGTCATCACTCCATGCTACCTTTTTACATACCATTCCCTTCATTTCTACTGCCTTCTCCCCACTCTGACTTTTATAAATGGCAAAACTAACATTAGAAATTTAATTCAACTTCTCTGGCTACTGTAGCTCAGTTGGCTAGAGTATTATTTCCTAAATTGAAAGGCCATAGGTTTGATTCCCAGTCAGGGCATATGCCTAGGTATATGGTCCTGGTTTGGTCCTGATTGGGGCACATACAAGGGGCAATTGATTGATGTTTCTCTCTCGCATTGATGTTTCTATCCCTCTTTCTCTTTGCCTTCCCCTCTCTTTAAAATCAATAAGCATGTCCTTAAGGAAGATAAAAAAATTAGCTCAACTTATACTCCTTCTCACTGAGAAGCTCTTCCCGAAGAATCAGGGATCTCTCTCTTTCTCTCTCTCTCTGGGTTCCCACAGACCTTTGTACATCTACCCTCATTTATGACAAGGAATTAACATGGTGCTAGTTGTTGACCTCTCTGCTCCCCTCCACTGTCACCACTACCACCAGATGGTGATCTTTGGGGCCTTAGCATGCTGTGTTCCCCATTTCCACACCCTCACCCACTGGTAGAGTGCCAGGCATGTACTACACCTCTGATTATTGTTCATTGAATGAATTTAAGCTTCAAGTATGTTTTTTTTATAAAGGGAAGTTTTTTTTATAGTGCTATTAGAACTCTGAATAATTTTAAAGATGTTTAGAATTTCAGTAACCATTGTGATATGTATGGTGATGGAAATGATAAAACAATAACAACACATTTATTCTATGAAACATAAAAAATAATTTGTGTAATAACAGGTATGTCTAAACCAATGACTATTACTGAAAGTTGCTTAAAAATCTTAAATATTGCTATAGTTTTTTAAAAATTTTTATTTATTTTTTTAGAGAGAGGAGGAGGGAGAGAAATATTGATGTGTGAGAGAAACATTGATAGGTTGTCTCTTGCATGCCCTCAGTGGGGGAACTGGCCTGCAACCCAGGCATGTGGCCTGACTGGGAATTGAACTAGTGACCTTTCAGTTCACAGGTCAGTGCTCAATCCACTGAGCTTCACCAGCCAGGGCAATATTGCTATAGTTTTGATGAGTCATAAAAATAAAGTATAAATTGACTGAATGACAGAATAATTTGCACAGTTAAATGATATAGTCACTTTTTTTTTACTATTAGTTTTAGCAGTTACTTAGACTTTAAAGACCAAGCTTGGTAGACTGTTTTGTATATAGCATCAACTTGTAGTCTTTAAAAATATTCTGAAAGTGTAGTCAGAATAGTAAAATTCAGAATAGTAAAAATCAGAATAGTAAAAATCAGGATAGTAAAATTCAGAAGCTGTCTTTTTTTAAAAAATGTATACTCTAAAAGAACTTATATAGAAAATGAATTCAATCTTAACTGTTTTGCTGGTCATTTTTAAAGTTTCATGAAAGAACATATATTCAAAATAATAATTCCTCAAAATTTTCAATATGTTGGCTTGATTTAGTGACATTAAAATTTTGGATGTATGATGCCTGGAATTTTTAGATTTTATAACTGTTCAAATGTTGACTAACACAGATTTCAATATTGAAATAAGCTCTAGTGTTTAAGTAGTGTAATGCAGGAATTTTCAGAGTGCATTAACACACATAAGAGAAGATTCTGGATCATCATACAAGAGATGTCCAAAACCATAGAAAAGCATCCCACTATAAATGCCATAGTGTGGGAAGACATCCAGAAGCTCTTTGGCTCCTTGGCCACCCTGAAAGTGAGTTTGCCCAGCCAGAGCAGCAGTTAGAAGCACTCAACTTTCCCTTCCTCATGCTTGTGTAGTGGTGGGCTCCCGGCTGCCGCAGCTCCCTTTGCCTTCCTCCAGTCTCAGGAGAAGTAGAGGGAGCAGTGTCCTGGAGGAGTGGACCTCAGTTCTAACACCACTCCTCAAACTTCCTCTGCACCTGCAGTGCACATCAAGCTGGGTATAAAAGGAGACAATGGGGAACTGCAATTCACTAAAAGACCATTATACCTTCCACTGAATTGTAAAAACATATTATATGTTGTGTATTGAGAAGTAATCAGTACAGAGATGGTATACTGGTAGCACAGAGGCAAAAAGGAAACTGGAAATGAGAGTTCTTACAAGTTCTAGTTAATGCTTATTCCCCATGTGACATATGCTGGCTATATTGTGTTTATGTTGACACATCTCCATCCAGTGATTTACATACTGATCTTAAATTGAGTTAATTTTACCTAAGTTAAAATTTTTAGCTCTTCACATGTACATACAGACATTACACTGTGAGAAAAAAAGGAATTTTTTATGTTTGTAAATGATAATATCAACAATAAAGAAAATTTCTTTTTTTTCAGGTAAGACTAGTCATTAACTTTATTAACATTTTCTGTACTGATTAAACTAGCTCCCTTGAGTCAAGGAAAATGTTTGAATTTTATAAATACATTTCAATTTCACAGCCTTGCATTTATCAATGGGTACCAGGACTCTATTCAAAGTTCTCTTTGAACAACCAAGACACAAATAACAAACATATAGCAGCTATGGTGTAGATATAACCCTCTTTTCTTTCAATATTTTAGGTGAGTGTTTTAGAAAATGTCTTTTTTGAATGAGCAGGCAACCCACCAATACCATGTACATGCCATCCACACATGAACACCTGTCTTTGTACACAGTTTACAAAATAAAATCTATTCGTGGTCCTCAGATAAACAGGGTTTCTTCCTAAACAATTCCGTCACCATTTCTTGAAACTCACAGTCTGTCGTCATCACAATGCTCTGCATGTTCAGCCTTTTTTCTGAACATTTTTCTTCACCTTCCTGCTCTGAAGGAAATCTGGCTCTCCCCTTACATTCTCTCCCTCACTGAGCTCTCCAGTGGAGTTTCTCTCTCCCGCAATCTTCTTGTCTTGGGATCTGCAGATGAGTACGTGTAACTCTTGCTCCTCATCGCCCATTTCTAGATGCTTGCCCTTCCTTTTCAAAAAAACCTCATTTTTGAAGCTTATGTCATCATATTAGAAGATTCATCACTGTGCTTCTGTTAAACATATTTACAAATCCCTGGGCTCTTCCAATTATCCTGAAAACAGAAAAGTTGGTGTTTGTGCTGCCTGTTGCTGCCAGAACCAATGAGTAGAAATAAGGATGGGCGCTTTTCTCTGATGCTGGTGATCTGAGAAGATGGTGGGTTATGTACCCTCAGAATCCATCTTAACATCTCATCTCAACCTTTTCATCGGGAGAGGGCCAGAGTAGGTAAGGGGTTTGGGAAAAGATTAATCAGATAAGAGTTGCAGTCCTGTCACCATTTTCTTAGCATTTCTTTATCTGCTGATCAACCCTTCTTCATCTGAGTCACAACAATGTTTACTCCCTGGAACACAGTGGCTCAGATACCATCTGGATCCCCTGCAAACCCTCTGGGCTACAAAGGTTGAATTGCTTGTCCACCTCCTGGAGTCACGTAGGTCTTGCTGTCCTCTTCCTGGAATAACAGCCTTCCATGTGCATTAGTCACTGAAGCCTCTTAATTGTAACTGAAGCTAAAATCTGTAACTCTAGAG
Source organism: Artibeus jamaicensis (assembly GCF_021234435.1). Classification (NCBI taxonomy): domain Eukaryota; kingdom Metazoa; phylum Chordata; class Mammalia; order Chiroptera; family Phyllostomidae; genus Artibeus; species Artibeus jamaicensis. The sequence continues at coordinate 22,849,953 of NW_026521823.1, read as the reverse complement.
TTTCCTTATCAATCCCTTATTAGTTTTTAAAATTTTTTAGCAGACTACTTGTCACTATCTTATAGGATTGTCATCATTCTTAATGACTTCAATACTTACATGTTTATCATTTTAAGAAACTTCCAAAATGTTTTCCAACATGGTTATATGGTAGTTCCTTCTCATCCTTAAAAACACTTGGTAGGTCCGTCTTTTTAAATTTTAGCCATTCTTGTCAGTGTATAGTGGTATGTCCTTGTGGTTTTCAGTGGCATTTACATAATAATTAATGTTGAGCAACTATCTTTACATGGGTTTATCTATCATCTGTATAGATTCTTTGGTGAAGTGCCGGTTCAAACATTTTGTCCATTCTTTAAAAATGAGTACTTTGTTCTTTTAAAATTCCACTTCGAAGAGTTCTTTTTATACTCTGTATACATGGCCATTATCGAACAAACATATGATTTGCATATATTTTCTCCCAGTGTTTGGCTTGTCTTTTCAAAGATTAGAAGTTTTAAATATTGATTAAGTCCAATTTATCAATTTGTTCTTTCATGGATTGTGCTTTTTAGGTACTACAGCTAAGAAATTCTTGTTTAACCCAGAGTCATAAAGGTTTAATCTTATATTTTCTTTTAATAGTTCTATACTTTTATGCTTTTTCTTCAGTTTATTACCTAACTCGAATTAAGTTTTGTATGTAAGTTATATTAAAAGACCATCCTTTCTCCTCTGGCTTGCCCTCCACTTTTGTCGGAATCCACTTTTGTTTATGTATGGTTCTATTTCTGAACTCCACGAGATGTTCATTGATCTACTTTTCTACCTTGGCACAATGCTGTTCTGATTTGTGTAGACTTATAATACGTCTTGAAAGCAGGTAGTGTTAGTCCTCTACCTTTGTTCTTCTTTTTCAAAGCTTTTTAAGCTGTTCTAAATCCTTTGCATTTCTGTATTTCCAAATAATTTTGTCAGTTTCAATAAAGTAGTTTTTTAGGAATTCCATGTGAAGTGTATTCAATGTAGATGTAACTTTAGAAAGAATTACAATATTTTGTTTCTGATTCATGAACAGGATGTATCTTTACATTTATTTTGTAGTTTTTGCTATGGTTAGGTTCAAATCTTTCATCCTGCTGTTTTCTGTTTGTCCCATTCTGTTCTTTGTTCCTTTTCTTTCTTTTTCTACCTTCTTTTTGAATAATTGCATATTTTTCATGATTTAATTTTACCTTCTTTTGATTGGTTTTGTCATATTAGTGGTTTGTTTAGGGTTAGTCTATATACTGTTTTAAGACTCATAGTTTATCCATAGGTGATATTCCACTGAGCACATAGTGTAAGAAACATACTATAGTTAGTTTTTCCCCTACTGACCTTTGTGCTTTTTACATATGGTGTAAGGCCCACAAAACATTCTTTTGTTTAATCTGTCAATTATCTTTTAAAGATATTTAAATAATAAGAAAAGTAGGAACTAGGCATCATTTTCTAGTGCTCTTCTTGCCTTGCGGACCTACAGATTACTGTGGTATCATTTTCCTTTCACCTTAAGGCTTCTTTTTAATACATCTTGTAGTGAGACTCCATCAGCAACGAGCTCTCTTGGCTTTTTATATCTGAAAACAGTCTTTTCTTCACCTTTATTTTTGAAAGATAGTTTCATTTAGTGCAGAATTCTAGGCTGACAGTTATTTTACTCCTTCATTACTTTAAACATATTGCCTCACTGTCTTCTCACTTGCAATGTTTTTGACCATAATCTGCTCTCGTGTTTATCTTTGTTTCCCTACATGTAATGTGATTCTTCTCTGTCTACATTGAAGATTTTTCTTCATGTCTCTATTTAAATTTTTGAACATACGGAATATGATTACAATTATCGTTTTAAAGTTTTTGTCTGCTGATTCTAACAACTATGTCAATTCTGGGTTGCTTTCAATTGGTTGATTTATCTCCTCATTATGAATGGAATTTCCCTGCACATCTGATAATTTGTCTTTTATTCAAGGCCCTTTGAACCTTGTCTTATTGAATGCTGGATATTTTATATTCCTATAGATATTCTTGAGCTCTGTTTGGGACGCGGCCAGGTTACTTGGAGACAATCTGGTCATGTTGGTCTCCCTGTAAAGATTCGTTGTATAGAGCTGGAGCAGTGCTCTGTGTAGGGCTCGTTGTTCCACACTACTGGGCCCTTCTCTTTACTTCACCAAATGTCTCATAAAACTTCAGATCTGTCCAGTCTGCCTGGTGGGCAGTTCTCTCTGGGTATAGGCAATATTCTAATCCTCTGGATGATTTAACACCTCCAACCTCTATCACGATGCATAGATGGACAGAACCCTGCTGGATACTCAAGGAGCTCCACCCGCAGATTTCCACAGTTCTCTAGCTGTGTAGCTCTGTCTTTTTAGGGAATCTGCCCTGAAACTTCTGCTTACCTTGGTCTTCTAAGGCTATCAGTTCCATCTTCTCAACTGAGGGAGTCTGTTGGCTTGTTCTCAGTTCCCCCTTCTTGCAACTTTGCTTGGAAACTCTCCCAAGACAGTAATCTCAGGAAATGATAAGACAAACCCTGTGTGTTTCTTATCTCACAGCTGTCATTGTCCTTTGTTTATTTTTTTAGTCGGCTCAGGTGGGAGGGTAAATACAGTTCCTGTTAGTCCATCTTGGTTGAAAGTGGATGTCTAAACCTCTAAGTTTTAAATTTCAATTGCATTTGGGGGGGGGTATCTATTAACAAATTTTCAAATATTTCTAGTTCTTTTTTTCTTTATATTTTCTAATTTCTTAATCAATTAAACATTTGCTTTTTAAATATTTCAAACTCTCTAATTTTATATTTTATATCCAACAAATTGATTCTTTTATGTTGCCAAAGTGCCAGTTTCCTTTTATCTATCCCAGGTGACTCTGCTTCTTGGTAGCTTCTTTTTTTATGTGTTTTGTAATTATTGTTTTTAAAGATGTTTTAGACTTACAGAAAAAAAGGAGCAGTAAGTACGGAGAATTCACATATGCTTACTCCCTCCACCTCTGTCCCAGCACGGAGTTTCCCATTATTAACATTGTATATTAGTGTGATGCATTTTTAAAAATATTCTATTTATTTTATTTTTAGAGAGAGGGGAAGGGAAGGAGAAAGAGAGGAAAGGAAAACATCAGTGTGTGGTTGCTCCTCACATGCCCCCCCCCCCCCCCCGGTGGGGAGCACCACTTGGCCTGTAACTCAAGCATGTGCCCTGACTGGGAATCAAACTGATGACCCTTTGATTCGCAGGCCAGTGCTCAATCCATTGCTCCACACCAGCCAGGGCTGCATTTTTTATAATTGATACAAGCACTGATGAATCATGACTCTCTAAAGTCCATAGTTTACATTTGGGCTCACTCTGTGTTATACAGTTCTGTGGCTCTGAATGTGTATGTCATGTATCCACCATGACAGTATTACACAAAATAGTTTCACTATTTCAAAAACTGTCTGTGCCCCGCCTTTTCATCTCTAGATTTCTCTCTTCCCCTGAACCTCTGACAACCACTCATCCTTTTACTGTCTCTGTACTTTGGTCCTTTCTAGAATGTGTTAAAGTGGCAATCATAGAGTATATAGGATCTTTCCAGAAATAATCCATCCATGTATTATGAAAAATAGAGATATTTATTGAAGATACAAGATACAAGAAACATTATACATAGAACAATGATGCCTCAGTCCGCTTCAAAGTAGGCACCTTGAGACCTCACACAGTTCTCCCAATCATCATCAGCTGACCTGTCATATTTTCCTGAATCTCATACACAGTCTGAAATCTTCCATTTCAAGGGTGATTTTAGTTTTGGGAAAAGCTAGAAGTCACAGGCTGACAAATCTGGGCTGTAGCATGGCTGAGTCACCTGGGTGATTTGATGTTTTGCCAAAATGTCTGCAAAAGATCTGATACATGAGCATGTATGTTGTGATGGAGCTGCCAGTCACCAGTCGTCCATAGCTATAGCCATTTTTGTTGTATTGCATCTTTCAACTGACGAAGAACACTGAGGGTCCTCCTTATTACTTGTTTGGCCTGAAGGGGCATACTCAGATGGACAACACCTTCTCAATCGAAAAACACAGTTAGCATGGTTTCAATCTTGCCGTGACTTTGCTGTGCCTTCTTCGGGTGTGGAAAACCAGGCAACTTCCATTGGGACTACTGGGGCCTCCATTTTTGGATCACAGTTGTAGACCCACCATTCATCTCCAGTTATGACCTTCTCAAGGAAATCTGGTTCATTGGTAGCAGTCTGAATCAAGTCATTAGCAAATGCAGCACGATGTTCCTTCTGCTCTAGTAGCAGAAGCCATGGAACAAACTTTGCCACAACACATTTTATGCCAAGATTCTGTGTCAAAATCTTGGACACAATGGTTTCAGGAATCCCCAGACCAGCTTCTAGTTCTCCCACTGTCAGTCACTAATCTTCATTGCTGGCAGCTGGTACTTGTTCAACATTCTCAGGTGTTCTGCTTATTTCAAGCCTTCCAAATGTGGATCACTTTCAACAGATTCTTGACAATCTTTGAAGAATTTGTGCCAAACTCTTATTTGTGTTGCACTCATTGCATCACCCCTGAAAGTCTTCTGGACCACCTGAATAACTTCCTCTTAGGAATGTTCAAGTTAAATGCAATATTTGAGGCAGATTTGTTTTTCCACTCAGTCATTTTAAATGTGATGGCCACACAGTACATGTGCTCACTCAACAGTGTCTATGGTCCATACTGACTAGTACAGTGAAGTCATTGTTCACACATGCACATTCCAGTCCACTCTCCTTGGCTGCTAGTTTACACTGATGTTGCACAAACCATTCTCATTACATTAACAATGGCTGGACTTTTTCTGGACAGGAAGTATAGCCTTTTTGGACTGGTTTCTTTCACTTACAGTATATTTTTAAGGTTTCTCCATGTCTTTTCATGGCTTGATAACTCATTTATTTTTATTGCTGAATAGTACCTCTTCGTATAAATGTATCACAGTTTGTTTATCCATCTTAGTTGCTTACAATTTTGGCAATTATAAATAAAGCTGCTACAAAGAAGTGTGTGCACATTTCTGTGTACTCATTAAGTGTTCAATTTATTGCGTAAACACATAGCGATGCAATTGCTGGATCACATGGCAAGACTACGTTTAGTTTTGTATGAAGCTGCCAAACTATCTTTCAACAAGGCGTACCATTCTGTATCCCCACCAATTACAAGTGAGAGCACCTATTGCTCCTCATCCTCATCAGCCTTTGGTGTTGTCAGCATTTGGATTGTCACAAATCTAATACACATAGAGTGGCATCTGATTGTTGTTTTAATTTGCATTTCCCTGACGATGATGATATCAACCATCTCTTTGTCGCTTATTTGCCATCTGTCTATTTTCTTTGGTGAGCTTTATGTTCAGGTCTTTTGTCCATTTTTTAATTGCATTGGTTGTTTTCTTACAACTGAGTGTTAACTAAATTGTAAGTTAACACTGTTCTTTGTGTTTTTGGATACGAATACTAATTTTATATTAAAGCTTGATGCTTTTAACTCTGTGGAGTTAAAAGGCTGAACATGTATCACTATTGACTGGAGTTCTGTTTGCTTCAGTTATACTCCATGGGGCACTATCAACCCTTAACCACTTAATTTCTTAGCTTGATCTTAGACGCATATCTCTGCTGTAGAAAAGTCAAATTCTAAACTCAACTAGGGGCAATCTGTGACTGCAGGTTTGGGGGGAAACTTCCCCCACCTTTCCTGAGCTGAGGTTGAGCCTGGTAACTATTTCTGTCTTTTCCCCCCTGCAGCAGAGGACCTTCTTGGTCCAGCCTTTCACCAAGGATGCAACCCCTCAAGGGCTTTGGTTGCCTGAGCCCACTGAGTTGTTAAAACCTAAGTCTCTGAGATAAATCAGTAAGTTTTACCGGGAGAGCTGCGGCCTCATGTACAACTTGAGTTACCACTCTTGTTTTCAAAACAGTCTTACGTTTGGTTTCTGAGGATTTCTCCAACTTCAACAGGAGCTCAGCTATAAAATTTAAAATGTAATTTTGCTGTTTAGCTTTCGTTTCTAGATGCTTATTGAGATTTTTTTATTATGTCTAATTGATATGTTGCCAGAAACAGAAGGTCAGTGGGGTTTAACAACATGCTTTCAACTTTGTTTTCACAAAGCAAGTGGTCTATCCAAATATGTGCTGGTCGTCTCCAAGAAGGAATTGATTGGATTCCACTAGAAGCAATAATGTTTTTCTCATTCATCTCTCATGAGGGTAGAATCTACATCTGCTTTCTCTTTGTATAATTCTGCAATTCTTACACAGAGTGGGCATTCAGTAAGCAAAAAATTAGTTGAGCAAAAAATTGTTTAATTGAATGATAAAATAAATGAATAATGTGGCTATTTTATACAGCTAAGCCTACCTAATAGACCGTTAACAAAACTCACATCTAAGCCAAGGGGTTGGATTTTCACTAGTAATTAAAAATCCAGCCTTCCAATACAGCTAGGCATTTCTATTTGGGGAAGAGCCGGTGAGGTGCCGGAAGAATGTCGTGCATTAATTCTCTGCAAACACTTGGTATACAACTACCATACAGGTGTTTCCTGTTGAGACTCCAAGTTTCCACACAAGAACTCCGAGGACAGCTGAGAAGAAAACTCAGGCCACTTAATGGCATTTACCCAGTGCACTGCATAAAAAGTCATTTGGCCAAAAATAACCTGTTTCAGTCATGTTCAAGTCAAGATACAAACCAGCAACGGTCAGGAAATTCAAAATTAAATCTGGTCTCCACCCTTCACTCTCTTCATTATGCCCAGGCTGCAGCAAGGCCAGAAATTAATAGGAGGCCCTGCAAAACACATGGCCTGCCATGTTTCAGCCCAGCGAGGTCACAAGGAAAACTTAGTTAAAGCCTTATTAGAGCAGTTTACAGGAGCACATTACTGTGAATATGAAATTAGAGTTTTGCCTTGATGGATGTGTCACCTACCCAAGGTAATTTCTTGAGAATAATTTGAAACTGTAAGTGAACATAATTAAGCTTCTGTTTTATGGTCGTCCGGTCATTTGTCTCCAGGTGCACCTGCCTCTGTAGATTTGACACTGCAAATGCCTAGAATATAATGAGACACATTGCAGCCACTCAATTTTAAGTTAATATTTGGGCATCTGTGAATTAAAAGAGGATCTTACAATTGATTTTAAAAGTTGTAATTCATATTTTTACCCATGTTTTTTACTCTGTAGCCATAGTATAAGATAAAATCTTGAGGGCAGTATCACCATGAATATCAGTTGCACTCCGCAGTACATTCCATATCACAGTCTTTCCCCAAATGAGAGATGCCACCCTCAGCTGGATTCACTAAAATATGTGGAGTATTCTCTTCCTTAGATTATCCTTTTGGTACATAACTTTCAGAAGTCTCTCTAATTCCTGAACAAACCACCAATTTCTTTCAATTTCATGAGAGACTATTGCTTAGTGTAAAGCTATTTCCCTTAAATAAAGAAAACAATATTTTTTTCAAGAAAGTGTAAGGCAAAGAGTAAACAGAAAAACAGCTGTAGAAGAATGTCAGCTAGTAACAAAAATGTTATTTTTTATTCAATGCTTAATGCTCTATAGTATGCTAAGTAAAGAATATAATTTAATTTATACTATAAAGATTCAAATATATGATAATTGGAAACAAAGATAAATATATCATTGATTCAAAATAGCTACTATTTCCTGACTTACAATTTGATATTTTTATTTCATGATACAATTTAAACTAAAATAAATTATTTTGAATAAATTATTTTCATTTTATAATAAAATAATTTTATTTTATTTAAATTACAACTATTTATATTTAGTTATACCTTTACATTGTTACAAAAATAGATTTATGAAACTTTTAAACAGACAGTAATTGATATTCATATTTATCATCTATCTTTTGAAGTGAGGTTAAACATTTCTAATACATTTGCTTTCCTTTGTAATTATCTGTGGTGTTGCAACTACCTATATTTCATGGCATGGAAAGGGAAATTAGCCAGAAAAAATACAATAATGTTGAATATTCCTTTAAAAGTCAGACCAATTATTATACAAGTAAATATGTTTTATTACTCTACAAGATATTTTTGAACATAAATCTAAACTTCTTTTTGCAACACAGCTGTTTACTTTTTACATTAGATGTATTGTTTTGACTTCCAGGGTCACTGTGCTTATTCTGTTCTCAAGCTTCCTGGGAGAAGGGCTCTTTATGAGACTGGGCCATGGGTTCAGTATTCAGATATCCTAGTTCTTCTAGTGGCTTTTCAGTTCTCTGGCTTTTCTGTGAAGTTTTTGTCAATAGTCTTCTATTCTTCTAAACAGCAGACACACACATAGTGCTGAACTCTATTGAAATGGCTAGTTCCCTCACTACCAGGGAATAGCCTAAGAACAATTCTGTATTCACCATTTTCAGGCACAAAGGAAGAACAAAAGCAAGCCCCAGATGTGACCTGCTGCACAAAATACCTTTTGTTATCAACTTAAGTGCTCTTCTGAATCCTCAAATCATCCATTGATAGATTTTTGTTTTTCCCACATACATAATTTATGTCATCTAATTAATCTTTCATCAGTTAAAAAAAGTTCATATTAGTTCCTGGCTTTCATAAATGGCAAAATATCTTTCCCCATATCTACTTGAAATGCATTCTTTCTTTCTCCCATATCATATGGAACAGAGACTTGAATATCTGTAGCCTTAAATTGAGCAGCAATCTTAAGAGAATCCCCGACCAGACAAAAGTTTCCATGCTACGAGCAAGTCTCAGCAGAAGATTGCTTAAGGGGAAATCCCACACCACATGATGTATCACTGACCTTTCTCCTCTGTCCTTGTTACACAGAGAACTGAAACCCTCCTCTGTCTCCATTTATAAAGTATTTGACAATGACCGATAGTTTTATTTTTTCATAGCTGTCACTGCATTAAAATGGAGTTGCTGTTACATGGAGCACTGGAGAGCAGAGTGACTCTGAACAGAGCTGGGGAAAAAAGTTGCGTAAAACCTTCATCTGCCAGGATGCCTTAAGATCCACCATCTCGAATGATGAGTAACTTTTAAACTCCAACACATAATAAGAATGAGGAACAATCATACGCCGCAACAGAGTTGTTTGAAATGCAAACTTGGACTGTTCTCCTGGCTCCTGGATTGAAGGGGGATATGAGACTGTAACAACAGGCTTTAATGACTTTTCACTTTACACATAAATCAGGGAGAGAAATAAAATCCTCAGCTTGGAATCAGATGAGGGGTTAGCATGAAAAAAAGCTGGTGTAGGGGCAGGGTTTGGTCTCCAGAGTTAAGTAGAAACCTAAAAGATGTGATTATAAAGTAAAAGAATACATGGACTCACCCCCTCTTTCTAAAGTCACTAAATTCAATTGACGTCACTTAATTATCTCTTAAATCTGTCCCCTTCTTCTACAATCCCGGCCTCCATTACCTGTTCCCTGAACTCCTCACACCAGGGTTACACAGACAGCTAACCTTCCAGCAGCAGGGAGGCTGGCCTTGCTCCCGTGCACGTGCAATGCCAAGTTTTCTTGTTTCGGGGCAGTCACTCAATAAAAACGTCTCCAATCATTATATGCATACATTTTTATCAAAATGATGGCACTCATTACAAAGTCTATAGCTCTGCTCTGGTTTTTTAAAGGCAATTTAAAACTGCGCACATTCACTGACTTTAAGTTGTGCGCTTAAGACCGTCACCCCACCTCAGGTGTGCCACTGTCAATTAAATGTCAGGTAAGATTCAGTTTCATCTTCTCAGCCTCTTCCTCTTTGTACATTGAGAACAGAACACGAATCTCCTACCTGGGTGTGAGTGTACTTGTTTGTGCTTATTGTAGACCTAAGAGACTTTTTTAAATAATAACTTTGAGCAAATGTTATTGTTTGTACGACATCCCAGCTTCAATCAGCTGTTCACTATCATTACAGACGAGTTTATGAATGTTATGTATCAGTTAGTTCTATAGCTTCCAAGTGTGTGTTGTTTCAGAAGTCAGGGGGAGAGAAGAAAAGGGAATGGGGGCTGTGGCTGCTCTTTGGACACAGAAGAGAAGAGCTGGTTGAGCTTTCCAAACAATCCATTTCCACCTCTTCGCTTCCCAGAGACGAGTGACTGAACCACCTGATGTCTGCATTCTGAAAGCAGGATTCATGCACAGCTGTCATTGTGCCTGAATGACACAGCACCTCACAGCAGCCCACCACAGTGCCCGGCACGTTGTAGGCAGACTAGTTTTCTAATTCTGTAATAAACTACCACAAATTCAGCAGCTTGCCACACTACCCATTTGTTCTCTCTCAGTTATGTAGGTCAGAAGGCCAGTGGGCTCACCTGGATGCTCCACTTGAAGACTCACACCACCAAAGTCTAGTACCAGACAGGCTGCCCCGCTGTCTGCAGGTTCCGGAGAATACCCTTTCAAGCTCATGCAGATTGTTTGTAAAATTCAGTCCCTTGTGGTCAGTGGGCTGTGGTTCCCACTTCCTTTGCGGCTGGCATTCCTTACCGTGTGAACGTCTCCATCTTCAAGCAGGCATTTCCTTCTCAAATCCTTCTCACACTTAGAATCTCTCTGACTTCCACTTCTGCCACCAGGAGAAAACTCTACTTGTAAGGGCTCATGTGATTAGTTAGGCCCACGGAGGAGTCTCCCTCATTTAAGGACAATGGATCCATAGCTTTAATCACATCTTCAAAATGTCTCTTCCCGTGTAATACAATCAAAGGAGTAACACCAAGCACAAAAGTCATGGGGCCACGTTAGAATTTTGCCTACCACAGTAGGGATGAAATTTATCATTCCTCTTGCTATCATGCTTTTTAGGGTGATAGACAAACAAGAGCTTCTTCCTGATGGCCAAGTGTTAGGTGTATGCTGTAAGTGCCTCTTCTGCCTTTTGTGGACGAACACTACGTATGCCCAAACAAGCATAGTTATGATGGTGAATGGGAAGAGGCCTTCTGAGTTAGGTTGGTCTTTCTATTCAGTTCTCATTGGTTCTACCTAGAGATCAATTGAGTAACACAAGTTTGAACAGCACGGGTCCTCTTACATGTAAATTTTTTTCAATAAATGTACAATTGCCTCTCCCTGTCCCTGGGTTTTACATCCATGGATTCAGCCAACCCCAAATCAAAAGAATTTTCAATCCATGCTTGGGACCTACAGATGCAAGGGACTGTATGCATTATTCTTACATCATTTTATATGAGGGACTTGAGTGTCTGCAGACTTTGGTATCCATAGGGGTCCTGGGACCATCCCTCAGATTCTGAGGAGCGACCGAAGTTTTTGAGGAATCAAAAGCTATAGGTGGATTTCCAACTACATGGTGCATTGACACCCATAATCCCCACATTGTTTAAGGGTCAACTGTATACACAATGACTGTACCACACAGTGCTGATTCCTTTTCTGAATTCTAGACTACTTGAAATACACACGTGCATATGTATAAGGTATATAATCCTTCACTCTTCATTCTCCACACATCCCAAACCTGTTCTTACAACTCAGTAATCGGTAACTCCACAACACAATTTCTCAAACCAAAGGCATAAGAGTAAGTCCCAATTTATCCTTCTCTCCCTCTTATCAAAAATTCTACCTGCTAGCCTTGCCCATATTATCTCTAGAATATTTTTTAAACAATCTACTTCTGAAGAAGAATTACATTATCACTATTTTGTACCACTGATTAATTAAGGCATCTAAGCAATGATTCTCAACCTTGGCTAACATCACCAAAGGAGACAGGTGACCTGGGTTTACACATGGATGCCTCCTGTGTAAGGACACTTACCTAAGAAGAGGAAAGAATCAAACTCAAATTCATTTAAACTTCTTGATCTAGATGCCATTTAGAGAAAATATAAAAAGTAAAGAAAAAATAACATGCTACCAGTAAAATGTAATTTGGAAAATCCAAACTGATGAACGCTTTTAAGAAAGTTACCCAATTTCTTCAATACATAAATTACAAGAAAAAGAAAAATTATTTAAAACAGAAATCATATCTGGTCTTCTTCACCTTGTCTCCTTTCATACCCTTTCCTGAGCCTCTCGTTCAATTGAACTAAAATCTAAACCCCACACCCACAAGTCTTTCGTAACCTGAATTCTGATCATCTCTTCAAACACAACCTGCATCACCTTCTCCGATGCCCATGGTCCTCCAGCCACCCTGAGGTCTTTTCTGTCCTTCAAATATGTCATGCTTGTGGCTGTCTTGGGATCTTTGTCTCAGAAATTCCCTCTGCCTGAAAGGCCCTTCCCCCTGGGCCTTCTGCTGGACTGGGTTTTTCTTGTTATGTGGGTTTTAGGAGGACAGCCTTAGCACCACAAAGTGCAAGGAGATATTCTGTCACGGCCTGCGACGTAATCCTGTTTCATCGATATCATGTTGTCACTGATAGGTCGCTAGCTTGTTCATCAATTACCATGTCATCCAGTGAAGTGTAAGCTTTATGAGAAGGGGCAGATTTTTTTTTCAATATTATGTCCCCTGTGTCTAGAACTGCCACTCAACAGTCTTATGTGAATAAATCAATGAGTTAATTTACATAGAATCTAGGTTTCTGTTTCAGTGCCACATTGTATAAACCTTGCTTCCATGAGTATGTGATTAGAAAGACTGAACATAACAGAGTGAACTGCCCATGCTGTAGGTGTGTGACTTTGGGAGTTACCCACCCTAAGCCTCTGTCTGTCCCTCTGTAAAATGAGAATCCTACTAACTTGTCAGCGTTGACTGAATCAGTACTCCTCCTCCTTCTCATGAGGGTCTGAGAGACCAGTTTCTCGACTAGTTTCTACATTTAGTCTACCCCATTCTTCAAATTGCAGCCAGGGTTATCTTTAAAAAATCAGATCATGTCATATCAGGACTTACAAACCTTCAACAGCTTCCTGTTACTTCTTAAGACCCTCTGCCAGACACTCAAGTGGGGCCTCTTTCCGCATCCTCAGCCCTCTTTGTGGAACCCTTTCCAACACCTCTCTGGCTCCCAGATCCTTCAAGAACCGTCCTCTGTCTAGAGGGCCCACTCTCCTCTCTTCTCCAAGCTCTTTCCTGCTCACACCTCACATTTCAGTGCTCTCTCACACAGGCAGGGCCCCTCGCACTCACCACATTTTTACTTACATGTACATGCATACTTATTTAAATTGTATACACTGTAGGATTAACATCTGTCTCACCTTGCTAAGACAGCAAAGACCATGTTGTTTTACTCATCATTGTACCCTAGTAACTATCACAACATGAGGCACATTCTAGGCTCAATACCTGTCTACGGAGTAAAGGAATGGATGGACAAATGAATCCCTGCACTAGGTTCTGGGCCATAGTGAAGCCCTCTAGGGAAACTTTTATTTTAATGATAGAAATGATGGTAGTTCCCTTAGCATTAACCAGAAGGATGACATGGAGGAGGCTCTACGACCAGAGCTCCAACATTGTTATGTGTGTCAGACGCTCCTGTTGCAGGCAGAAAACTGGATGGTGGCTTGCCACACATGCACCGTGAGCCCCTGGGGCTACTGCCCCTGGCGGGACGGGCTGAGTCTGTTTCCCTCTGTCTCTGACCTGCCGTGGCCACCTGCCTCCACCTGCCTCCACCTGCCTCCACCTGCCCGTGTCCTATGCTCTCACTTCCTGCTTGCTCACTCCGTATTATGCCCCGTCCTGACTTCTGTGTTATCACCTCAGCCCGGTAACCTAAAAAGGACACTTCTCTGGTGACCTCTTGACTTCTAGGCTTTAAAATCCTGCCCTAAATTCTGACTAAATAAGTGCACTTCCAGTAACCCGGCATGAATGATACAATGAAAAACAATATCTTCCTGTCCTAATGTAGAGCCACAGGAAGGCTTCCCGTGCCTCACACATTTGGAGGACCACGGTATTACACCAGCATAGTTCACACAGTCATTTTACTCATACATCTGATTTAGTTCATTAAAAACCAAATGTCTTCGGTTATTCTCCTCCTACTATACTTGTGTTTAAACTTTTTTATCTCCCATGTGCCATGTCTTGGCTCTCACTAAATGTATTCTTTTTTAGAGTAACCAATTTTCTCACAATTGTCTTGCATTTTATTCCTGGTTTCTAAAACATCAAAATTGTTACTTAGTCTAGTAATATCTCAATTATATATTCTGAGATTTTTTCATTGCAATTTTCATGAGTTTGACCAGCATGTCTGCCTAAAGTTTAGAGGTTAATTATGTTAAATATTTCAAATATTTGAAAATCGTACTGGAGATTCCTTCAACAATAGTAAAACATAGAAATATATCTGAATTTGTTTGTGATCAGAGACTTAGGTCTAGACCAGAAAAAAAACATAAGAAATATATTTAAGGAATATTTTTATCACCTATAGGATTAGGTTAATTGACACATTACATGTTTGTTTGTTTGTTTTTTTAATTCGTGATTTTACGAGGTCTTATTTACATAATCTATAAGATTTTCAGTCCAAATGCAATTCATTTATTTGCAACCAAGTTATTCTCCTTTTTAATACACCGCAGTTTTCACCCTAATGTAGCATACTGATTTAACATTCTCTTAAAATATAATTTTAAAATTTGAAGTATATAAAGAAAAATAGGTGTAAAATTTTAATCCTGACTTATACATATGTTCCACTTGAAATTTATATGGAAAACAGAAGAAAAAGAGCTCCTTTCACTTCAGAATTGTTGCCATGTCTTTGATAAAAAACCAAGAAGCCAAAGTGCATCCTGGGATGTGGCATGTTGGAAACAGTCCAAGTTTCCATCCACTTATCTGCAGAGACACACAGACCGATGCAGACCGTCCCACAGCTGAGAAGAGCCATCTAGAGAATCCTGATGGGGCCCTTGCCCACAGTCTGTGGGGTCACAGATGACCTCTGACCTTGCCTGACAGCCAGGCCCCTTGTCCTCCTGCTGTGCAGCAAGTCGAATTAGGCTCTAATTACTCTGCAGACAACAGGCTGCAATTATGCATTCAAGTCCCAGAGTCTGGAAGGGGCAAGAAGACTGGGCTGGAAGGGGATGAGGAGAAGTCAAAAAGTCACAAGACAAACCGCTTTTTGATACTTTTCTCTGAAAAAGCGTGGCTGTACTGTGCGGGCCTTGAACAGGGGCTACATCACACTGGAAAGCAGCTGTTCTCTTATTCAAAATACCACGAAGACGTGACTTTCCTCAGCTTTAGTAGAGGACTGCACTGAGGGCTGTGTGACTATCTAATAAGTAGAAGGAAGGACAACTCTAGTTCCCAGAAGTTCCTGTGCAGACGTTGTTTACTGTCACTGATTTGTTTTAATTACACAATAAATTAATCAATAATAAGGGACCACATCAGGACTTGGAATAATATACACACAGTCATAATTATCACTATGTTTTAACAGACCAACTACTTAGTTTTACTGTTTATTGATAATTTCTATACAGTCTAGGGACTGTTCATTGGCGCAAACCACAGGCATTCTGGGTAAATTTATTCTTGATCCCTATTTTAAAATATGAAAATATTTTGCACCAGAAAGTTAAGTAGGCTAAAAACAGCATAGAAATACCAGTGGAAATAGGTCTTCCCTGGCTATCTTTGAGATTGTCTGCAAAATTATTCGTGCTTTCTACCTTTTCTATCTAAAGTTATAGATTCACTATGTAATTTAGAGTTTTCTCACAGATGAGGTAACTCACATTTGTTTACCAAATTCCTGACATTTGCTTGTTGTGTGTCTGTGTGAGTCTCTAGGGTTGAACACCACCTCCTAATGAGGGACACAGCCCTCCAAAAACAGTGCCATTAAAATCATCTTCTTTACTCTAAAACAAAGTATTTTGCTTTTGTTATCTTTGTGTACTAGTCTGTGGCCACACTCTACTTAGAAAGACTTTTAATATTTGAAGATAGTTATAATGCTACACCCTCCTGCCCCAAACATTTTTTTTCCTCTATGACATGATTAGCAATTACATATAGACACAAATCCATATATACTGTAGCACCAAGAAAGTAAAGCAACATTCCAGAGGTGTTCTGACAAATGTGGAACAGTCTGGCACTGCCCCCTTCACAGTTCGATTGTTCTATTAATAAGCTTGTGATCACAAATGTTCTCTGAACACTAAATCAAAACATTTCCTCTCTTGGAACTTACTATGAACTAAAACCTCAAAGTCTTTTTCACATATGCTCTGATGTGTGCTTTCAATCCCACGCCACAGAGCAATTAACTCAATTCTGACAGTGTATCTGGAAATAGCATCAGATTCCAGATTAAGGGCTCAGTTTCACAACACTGTCCCCGCTTGAGTGCCAACTGCATGTCCAGGTTCTGTGCTTCTGACCACTGGCTACACGAGTATAAATTGGAAGCTCCCATGACTCCTTCCTGGAGGTTGATTACTTTGCTAGAGCAGGCTCACAGAACTCAGAGACACATTTCCTTACATTTGCCAGTTCATTGTAAAGGGTACTAAAAAAGGTACAGATAAAGAGATACACAGGACAAGGGATGTGGGAAGGAATAAGGAGCTCCCGTGTTTTCTCTGGGGGCACTAGTCTTCCTGCATCTCCACACGTTCACCAGTATAAAAGCTCTCTGAACTCCAGGACCTTTTGGTGTTTATGGAAGTTCTATTACATAGGCACTATTGAGTAAATCATTGGTCATTAGCAATTGATTCAACCTCCAGCCCCTCTTCACTTTCCTCCCCAGAAGTCAATCACATGGTTTGGTTTCCCTGGCAACAAGCCCCCTTCTTTAGGTTACCTAGGAGCTTTCCAAAAGTTGCCTCATTAGCATAACAAAAGAGGACTTTATCATTCTCATCACCTAAGAAATTCCAAGGGTTTTAGAAACTACCAAATAAATATGAAATATGTATTTCTTACTATAAATCACAGTATCACACTTGCTAAGCCACACATACTGTTTTTTCTTTGAGTGTTCTTACCTTGCTTTCTTGGTAATAGCTAAGTTCTTACATTTGGGTAATACTCAATAGCCAGTTCTTACATTTATCTTTTTTAAATTTTATCTTATTCATTTCAACCAAAAAATGCCAATTTTCAATATCATTCTAGATCCTGGTTGTGTCACTCAAAGTACATAAGTGACCAATAGTTTGTTATTAGTGAAATAAATTAAGCAAAATACCATCAATACAAATAAATGTTCTACGATTTCATATCAATAGGTTTAAAGTTACATGACAATACAATTACATCATTGGAGCTTGCCCTCCGTATTTCATTCAAGGAAGGCAATGAAAGTGAACTAAATGGAGCCAAGCTGAATCCTAGACTCTTCCACTAAAATTATACGAATCTAGTGGTGCATGACTTTAGAGTCAAACAATTTATATGAGGTCTGTAAGGGAAAAAGCCCAGCCATTGTTAATTTAATGAGCATAGTTTGTGCAACATCAGTGTAACCTGGCTTGCAAGGAGAACAGACTGGGATACACAAGGGTGAACAGTGATGGCTTTACTGTACTCGTCAGTGGGGGCAGTGAACACCACTGAGTGAGCATGTGTGCTGTGTGGCCACTGCATTCAAAATGACTGAGCGAGTAGAACAATGAATCTGCACTGAATTTTGTGTTCAGCTTGAACATTCCTCTGTGGAAACTGCTGGAATGAATCAGAAGACTGTAACTATGGGCAACTGGTGGTTAGCAGCTTCATCACAACAACACGCCCACTCATGCATCACGTGTTATGAAAAGTTTCTTGGCAAAACATCAAATCGCTCAGGTGACTCAGCCCCCCTACAGTCCAGATATGGTACCCTGTGACTTCTGACTTTTTCCCAAAAGTATAATCACCTTTAAAAGAGAAGAGATTTCAGACCCTTGATAAGACTCAGGAAAATATGACAGGGCAGGTGACGGCAATTGGGAGAACTGTGTGAGGTCCCAAGGTGCCTACTTTGAAGGGGACTGGGCATCACTGTCCTTTGCACAGTGTTTCTTGTATTTGGTATCTTCTTTAGTAAATGTCTCTATTTTTCATGTTACATGGCCTTACCTTTTGAACAGAACTTGTATTTATATAGGCACCATCTTTTGCTTGTTAAGTAACCTTGGAAAAATTTACTTTCTCTTTACCTGCTGTTTTCTCATCTATAAAATTGGAATATACCTCTTATAGCTTACATTAAATATTAAATGACATACTGTATATGCTTAGTATAATACCTGGCACATAGAAGGTATTCAACAAATGATAGCTATTAGGTTATTATATGAACAACTTTTGAATAAAATCATTCCACTCTTTTCAAATCTATTTAACTGGTATAATCTAGTCCACATTTTCATTCTCTTCCACTAACACCTCACAAGAAAACTTATGAAGTGCTTTGCTAATGCCTCTACACATTTGTCATGTATCATATACAAATATATATATATATATATATTCCTAATTATTCAGTCATAGGAACCCATAAAAGATGAACATGAGCTTAGTTTGTTATGATTGCTTCCAAATGTCTTAAGAGAACCCATGTGATATCCTAGTAATGGTGCTTAAATATTAATAGTCTTTTAAATATTCATTCCAAATCTTGCTCAGAATGAACATCAAGCTCATATATTTGAAATAAATATCCTTACAAGAAGTTAAAGTTTAAGGATTTTTTCTAAATATTTATTCTCACTTAGAGCGCTTTAACCAAATATCCTGAAAGTTACTTTTAATGACAGGAAGCACTAAAAGAAGAGTAAGTGCAGAATTTCCTAATCACCTACTATTCAATTTTCTTACATAACATTATTTTACAAACAGATTTTTTTATTCTCAAATCCAAAGTAAGTGTCCAACTTGGACAAATATGTCAATTAGCAGAATTAACTTAGGGGTTAATTTCAGGGTAATGAATTCATCCTTAACGGAGTAAAATCCAAGCCTCAAGAATATTTAATGTCATATAATCAGATAAATATAGAACTATATGTATTTCTGTCTCTGATAAACCTAAAAAAAACTGAGGAAATGTTATTGCCATGCACTGGGATGGGCTCCGATTCACAAGGTCAGGGTTAGCCACTGGTTAGTGGTTAAACATCAGTTGGCTTTAACATTACTTCCCTCTGAAGCTTGTATTTCTTTCAATTGACTTTAACATTATTTCATCTTGAAGCCTCATATTTCACATCTACTAAATGCAATGAGATGTGTGGATGAGATGGAACTGAACCAAATACCAATATTAATGACTAAATTATTAATTATTGTAAAATTATTAAAGTCTCCTCCAACTCCAAAATTTTGTCTCTGACATTGCGACTTTTATGGGCAAAACAGCTCAAAAGTAATTAAGCACACATTAGCAGGCATCTTCCATCCTGTTCAACACTGATATATCAATGTTAATGTCTCCTTCCCTGACTACTTAGCAAAACATATGCATGTATAAAGGTAGATAGTTACAAAAGAGAAAAAGTAAAAAAAATGTTGAGTTTTTAATTGCGGAGCTCCCTCTGTTAATCTCCATTACTCTTCTCTAGTGATTCTTTACATTCCCAAAAGTAAAGTTCAATAATATCCCTTTGTTGTCTTACCTTCTCTCCTTCCATCCCCTTCCCTATGGCCACGATTTCCATTCTGAAGTGTAGAAAAATCAGTATTTATGGAAATGGTACAGCATGAGTCAGTGAAGATCTAGAATAAAGTATAAAAATGAGTGAATTGTCATGAATATGATTTATTTAACAACAACTACAACAAAAAGGGAGCGGTGGGTGGGCTCATGTGGCAAAGCCTTCAGCTGTAGTCGTTAGTGACTGAATTCTCTACAGGTGATAATGGCATCTCACTCTGGCAGAAGGAAAAGCTCATCCACTCAGTTAATTTAATCGACAGCAAACTTCAAGTGAGACAGCTATGAAAACCTGCAAGCTGGGGGAAAGGCTGTGAACACAAGCATAGCCTGTAGGGTTCATTGATTTTCAGGACCTTTATAAATATCCGATTGGAAGGTGAATGAGAACACAAGCTCTCCATCATGTGCGATTTAACGATGCTAACACTTTAGAACACAGGTGGCTAACACAAGTCCCTTAGGCTGAATCTGCCCCTCCACCTTGTTATCCAGCCTGGCACCTTGTTTCTACACGGTGGCAGTGCCAAGGTCTTGGTGAACTGTTAAAGAGAATTACATTTATACAGTCCTAAAATTACCCTTTGAAGGGTAATTTGGAGGCAATTTATCAAATTACCTTTGATAAGTAATTTGGCCCTTTGAAGGCAACCACAAGGCTGATGTGGCCCCCCATGAAAATGAGTTTGATACCCCTATTTTAGAATTAGGTGAGTCAGTTGTATGGTCATTTTGAAAGTTCCTCAAATACAATCACCTGAAAAAATGCAGAAATATAAAGCAAGAATGAAACATGAAAAGAACCATCACTAACCAAATTATCTTAGATTGCTACTAAGACACAACAAAAATTGTACATTAAAGATTGTTCAGCTGCTACTTGACTTATGCCCTAGGCAAAGATCAAGCCAGTTTTTAATAATTGCCAGAGACATAGCCTTTCCTATGTTTCATGTACTAGCATGCTTGATGTTTCTTCTTGATGCTGAGATGAAGTACTGTGGATCTAAAAAACTAAAGAAAGAAATAAAAACAAGGTGAAAGTGAGCCACTGATACCAAAACTAATTGGTATCAAATCACAAAATGGACGATGCGGACATATCAAGTTCCCATTTAATCCTCCACATGCATTTATTTTAACACATTTTATGGATTATTTACTCTCTATTATGCACTGTCCTGTGACCTCTGAATAATTGGTAGGAGAAGAGCCCTGTCCTTAAAACCTTATGATCTAAGCAGAGAGCTCAATGTCTCCTATGGAGTAACACTGGCAAAATCAGCATTTCCATTTTGATATAAATAAGAAAAGGACTACTGACTTAGATGAGGCTTTTTTGATTGCAAGAGATGGAGATTCACATAATAAGTTAATAAGCAGAATGGAACATATTATAAAGGTTCACTCTAATCTCTGAGTCCATACCGGCAAGAACACAGGGCTGGCCAAGAGCTCCAGCTAGAACTGGGCAACTCTCAGGAACATGGGTTGTTCTTCAGAAGTAAAAACCCATCTATCTCTTTCCTCTTGTTCCTAGTTATCCTGCAACCTGCTGAAGACGATTTCTCTCTTCTCGTTTCTCAGAGTGCTCTGTCCCAAAGTGGGTGCCCAAATGGCCACCTAGTCCCAGGGAAGGCCCCAGCCCTAGGTTCTTGGGTAATTCAATGTCTGGCACCCACAATTGATCTGAGTTGCTGTGTTCCAGTTCCAGAATCGGGGGCAGGATGTAATCAGCAGGGCTGAGCACATGTTGCTATATTCCAGTCATCTGTTAGGAGGGGTAGAGTCACATATCACAAATGTGGCTACAGGGACTCACCCTGTGTGGATGGCAACTCTTGTGGAAGTAGTAAGAACTGGACAGGCAACAGAGATTGTCCGAGTGCTGTGTCCAATCTCCACAACTTCAAAAATCTCCTTCGATAAATAATGTTTATTACCTATGTAGTGATATGCCAACTCAGTGTAGGCTGCAAAGAAAAGAGAATAAACCCAACTTGTTTAAACCAAAGTACTTTTAATTTCCTCATCACATAATGTTTTCAGGCTACTGTTCACAATTGAAACTGTTGAAAGATGAAATCTCATGATTTTAAGCTATTAATGAAAACAACTTTATTCTATTAGATATTCAAAAATAAGATTAATTACTAACCAAGATGAAAGAATTTATGATTATTCAAACTGAAAATATGTTCCTATGTTCTACAACAGGTTTTTTCCTTAAATGCTCTGATGACATATGCTGACACACTCTGCATCTCTGGAACCACTGCTACAAACACATTCGAATAAAGTACTTATCACGGATCATTGTGATATGGCAGTGACTTATTTTTGTGCAACATATTTACATTTATATTTCTCTCAGTAGTGTTCAATCTTCTATAGAGTAGTGCCAGTTATGTCTATAGAGTTACTCTATAAAGTTACTCCTATAGAGTAACTTTAACATAAGTTACCTGTAAATGAAAAATTATGCTGATTCAAATAGACTTATTACTTATTCCAAATTACGTGCTATTCCTTTTCTATCTGGCAGAGAAAATTTCCAGTAACCTCAACCACCTATGATCCTAAAAATCATGGAAAAACACACCTGTCCTTACTGGTAACACATAGAATTAATAAGGTGCATTAATGTGTTTCATTTCATTGGAGATAAGTAGAGGTGCTCCTTTCCTGTTCAACTTACTACCTTAGCATAATGTGTTAAGTTTTCAACCCTTGCAGATATTTCAACGGAATTTGAAGTTGCTCTGGATGGCAACCAGGCACAGGGGTAAAGTGTAAGCAGCATCAGTAAAGCCAGGGACTTGAGAAAGCAGCTTTAAAAGTTGGTTTAGAACTTTTAAGTTAAATTTTTTTAAGTCTTTGTAATATTTCACATTTTAAAGTAACTACTAACAAAAATAACTTTAGTTTTGATATTTTATTTTCCAAAATAGCATACAACTATAACATTTCAGAGATAAATATACTATTTGAGAAATGGGTTGGTTGCATAGGTATTTGAGTAAAAGACTTACTGTAAATTAGTTGAACAGATAAGGGCTTAGGACCAGCTTTCAACAGTAGTAGCCTCTCCAAGGAGACAGGCAGTTTTTTTTAAATCCATTCTAAATTTAGACACTGGAAATATAAAATAGAAAGAGGAATGCAAAGTTAATCATCTCATATTTTAGTTTTCTACATAGTGACTGACATTTATTTTGTATTTTAAATACCAATTATAATTCTGATGATGTGGAATTGAAACAAATAAAAAGTATAAATAACCAGAATGGAATTTTATTTTGTTCCACTCTTTTATAGGAACACCACAAATTAAATTAAGCTCACATCAGGATCACGTTAAGAAAAGAACCCATAGGAGAAGTGTAATAAAGTTCACAGAGACTATTCCTTTCCTTCTCTGTCCATGTAGGACTGTCAAATGACAAGTATTGCCAAAAGGCCATAGAAAATTCAAAAGTGACTTTCAAATAACCAAAAGGCATTAAACTAAAGTTAGTAGGGTTTTACTTTCCAGCACACCCTTGTTTTTTGCAGTCTATATACCCATTATGAACGTATGAAAATAATACAGAAAATGGAGAGAAAAGGATCCAAGATGGCAGAGAAGGTACAAGGCACACTCACCTCTGCTGGAATAACGACTAAAATATAGAACAATGAACCAGAATACCCAACTGAAGATTAGCTCAGCAGAAGTCTTATAGCCAGAGAGAGATTGGTCGGAAGGGTGGAAACTCAAAAAGGCTGGCCCCACTCCCACAGGCATCAGCTGAGATTCCAGAGGGATGTCTCAGCCGCAGAGGTTTCCCCCCAGAAGCGTGGGGTCTCAGCCCCACACCAGGATCCCCAGCCCAGAGCACCACGGCCAGAGAGAGGCACCCACATAACATCTGGCTGTGGAAATTAGCAGGGCTTCTGTCCACCAGAGAGAGACAGGAGTCCTCTAGAGACACAATCACACTTGTAAAGGGCCAACACACAAAATTTCATTCTCAGCTACTCACTCCGACCTCTGGCAGAAGGAGGGCGGGGTGGGCTGGAGTTGTGTGAGGAGAGACTGGGATTCGTGTCTTTGGGGGCCAAGCTGAGGGGACAGCTACCAGGATCCTGGTGCTGAGTCTGTCTCCCACCCCACAGATGCCATCTCTGTTTCCATTTATTTCCAATTATTTATTATAAGCCATACTGTGATCAACAGCTTTAGACTCGATGTTTTTTCTTTTTTTTTATTTTATTGATTATGCCATTACAGTTGTTCTATTCCCCCCCTTTATTCCCCACCACCCTGCACACCCTGCCCCCATTCCCCCCTTTAGTTTATGACCATGTGTCTCAAGTTCTTTAGATTCTATATTTCCCATACTGTTCTTGGCCTCCCCCTATCTATTTTCTACCTACCATCTATGCTATTTATTTTCTGTACCTTCTCCCCCCTTCTCCTCCTCCCACTCCCCTGTTGCTAACCCTCCATGTGATCTTCATTTCTATGGTTGCTACTGATCTAGCTGTCCTTTTAGTTTGCTTTTGCTTTTGGTGTGGTTGTTAATAACTGTGAGTTTGCTGTCCTTTCACTGTTCATCTTTTTTATCTTCTTTTTCTTAGATAAGTCCCTTTAACATTTCATATAATAAGGGCTTGGTGATAATGAACTCCTTGAATCCACTCCTCACCCGTCGATGTTTTTTCTTTATCATTTCCTAATGGTGTATTCTCAAAAGTGGAATTACTCGGTCAAAAAATTTTTTGAGGTTTTTGAATTAAAGTAACTCAGAAGAATAAAATGAAAATACATCTTAATTGAAATTAAGAGATGTAGGTTCTAATTTCAGCATTTCTTCTAAATTACTTTGTGACATTGGTGAAATGAGTTTGCTGTGTTTTTCCTCACTTTCCTCACCTGTAGTATAGGATGGCTGAACTAAGTTGTTTCAGGGTGCCTATTTGCTTCATCTATGACCGCATGACAAATTACCTCAAAATCTAGAGGCCTAAAATAATAATCATTCTGTCACTTCTCATGGTTTGTGGGTTGACTGGGACTTGGATGTATGGTCCTCCTGTTAGTCTTTCTTGTAGTTCTAATGAAGCTTCAGTCGGATGGTGGCTGCATATTCAGTGTCCAAGACAGCTCTATTCATGTGTCTGGCACCTGACATGGATAGCTTGGCTTAGCTGGGAGCTTGGGATAGCTGTTTCTATCTCCCTCTCTCTCTCTCTCTCTCTCTCTCTCTCTCTCTCTCTCTCTCACACACACACACACACACACACACACACACACACTTTCTCTCTCTCTCTTCTCTCAGGGTATCTCCTTTTCATATAAACTATAAACCATGGGACATAGTATCTGCATCTTTTCTCTCCATGTGGCCTGTTGTCTAGAACAATAGGACTTCTAGAAGTTCTGGCCCTTAGAATGCAAACACATCAGCACTTCTATCCCATTCTTTTGGGAAAGCAAGTCCCATGATCAGCCCAGCTTCCATGCAAGGGGGCAGCCGGTGAGCATGGATACTGGGAGCTGTGGGCCGTTAGGCGCCATCTCTGTGAGTAGCTACTACAGTGTATCTGACTAGACAGTGTCTTCAGAGCTCTAGGAATTATTTGAAATTCTGTAATCCATGTATGACAAGTTCTATGATAGCCTATGCATCATATTAAGGACACTATATTGTGTCTCTATGGTCAAGGATGCTCATTTTGCCAGAACACTCAATCCTCAACTCTTCTGAGGAAAAAAAAAATGTAGCTTGCAATTTTCTCCAAATATTTACACTATCTTCTTTGTGCTAACAAGCTCCACATTTACACGCAGCCATCTGCTGCAGAGAAAATATAAATAGGTTGAGTCTCCCTGTTTCCTACTCCAAGGACAGTGTGTGAGAGGAGATTCACCAGTTTCTGAGTTCCCTCCTGTGGACTTTAGAGAAAGGTAAATGGGACTGGATTTTACTAATCCTGTTCATGATTTTGGAAATCAAAAAGAGAGCAACCAAAAATGAGTCCCTAGAGCAATGCAAAATGAATCAGCTTCGCCTAGCCTCTCCTAATAAAAGATTATACTCCTTTCGATAGATTAATTTTATTACTTATAGCTGAATATGTTCACTAAGTCCCCCAAAACTGAGACTTCCAGGCTATGATAAAACCAAGTAACCATTGTTATGAACAGATAACAAAGCCAGACTAATAACATTTTATGAATCCTCAATGCCAAATTACATATGCTGAAGAATAAATATTTTTTTCTCCCACACTATAGAAAGTGGCTGCTTTTTATTAGGTCTATCTCTTAAAACTTAAATATTTGTTCTTTCTCTCTACTGCCTAACAGTGAGAGCTAAAGCTTCTGGGGGCTTTTATTTATTTATATGGCATTTAACTTGACGCTTTCCAAGTAATAATACATAGTAACAGAGATAAATGGGAGTTCGGTATCATCCTTTCCCTCAGGGCAAGCTGGGCACAAATAGACCTCTAATGAAAGAATCCACAGAGCAGGACAATAAATAACAGGACATAAAATGGGGGTGGAGGGAAATGGTTTTCAGGCACAATCTTTATAAAAAAAATACAGAATAGAACAATATTCTTCTCAAAGTGAGGTAAGTCCTCTTTGACTTTCACATCATATAGTAAATTTTAGCTTCATTACTAGACATTCTTTCACACTAGCCAGGTTATTTCTAAATCTACTATTACTTTCTTTGGTTTCAAGAAATAGTGATGACTTTAATGGTGCTTCATTAATAAAATGGCATTTGTTTCTAACTAGTAGCTGACATTTAGAGGGATCTTTCAAGAAAATGCAAATATAATTACTCAAAGCCATGCTTATTTCCTACTAAACAATTATGCACTTATTCAAAAAATACCTTGTGATGGCCAACTCTGTGCCAGACACCACACTAGGTCCTGGGAATACATGAATGAACAAGATATGGTTTCTATCTTGAGGAAACTTTAGTATAGAGGAGGCAATAGACCACTAAGCAGGCTAGAGCACAAAGAAGTGGTCTCCGGTCTGTCTAAAGATTAATGGATGATGTATATAGTATGAGATAAGAAAGGCAAAGAGGGGTTGATCAAGGAAGGTGAGGGAGTGGTATTAGGATTCTATAGAAAAAGAGAACCAAGAGCGTGTATGTGTGTGTATACACACACACACAGAGATATTTATTATAAGGAACTGGTTCACAGGACTTTAGAAGCTGACAAGTCCCAAGAACTTCAATTGAACAGCTAGAGACTCAGGAAAGATGATGTAGTTCCAATCCAAGTCTGAAGGCCTGAGAACTGGGAGAACCGAGAATCTATGTCCCACCTCAACCAGTTAGGCAGGAGCTCCCTCTCACTTGAGAAAGGGTCAGCATTTTTCTTTCATTTGGACCTTCAATTGATTGGATGAGGCCCACTCACATTAGGGAAGGCAATCTGCTTTACTCAGTCTACAAACTCAAAGGTTAATCTCATCCAAAAACACCTCCCAGATTCACTCAGAATAATAATCGACCAATCTGGGTGACCCATGTGATCTAGTCATGTTGACACATAAAAATAACTATCACAGAGTGTGCAATAGTAGTGCAAGGAGAGTGGCCGGGGGGCCACTGGCCTTAAGGGAGGGCTTTCTATGCAAAGGAACAACACGTGTAAAGGCCATAAGGACCAAAGCTTGCACTATGAGGCCTCTAGACTTTTGAGATTCAGAAGATAACACCTACCAGTCTATACTTCAGAATACTCGGTCCCAAAAAGAGCCCTAAACACCCCATTCTTTTGTGCATGACCTTCAACTTTTGTATCTTATACATGAACTTGTGCTCTGCCCGCTTGTCCCTCACCTGAAGTCCACCCTATGCAGTTATTTCTGGATATCCTCAGAAAACTATCCTTATGGATCAGTGTTTCTCAATCAGGGATGATGTTGGTCCCCTAGGACATTTGGCATCTATTGAGTAGATGCCAGGGATGCTGCTAAATGCTCTTCCATACATAGGGCATCACAAAGAATTATCCAGTCAAATAAGCAAGTGCTCTCAGCCACCACTGGTACCTCGGCAATGATCAGCCAAGTCTAAACATGGAACCTCCTCTTAGGTGACATTCCAGCTCTGGGCTGGTTTGGAGTTACTCCCCACTAAATCCAGCGCTATAAGCATTCATTCTTGATAGTTCATATTTTGTGGTCTTCTTGACCTTGACTTCCTCCAGTAGAGTCCACATCCTTTCTTCCCACAGGTAGTCGCTTGCCCTGAGTACCTGCAGTTCTCCTTGGTAATGTTTCCAAGTGTACTATTTTAAGATGTACAATAATTAGCCCTTCAAGGGCATGTAGAAAATTCTGTTCTAAGTGTTTTATAGACATTGTTTCATTTATTCCAAGAGAAAAACAATGTTTTACTTATTTTCCAAATAAACCTATAACTTGATAGAAATCAAGCAGCTTTCCTAACATGCACTGCTAATTTAAAAAAAAATGGTTTAAGATTAGAACCAATTCTGATTTCAAAACTGTCCTCTCAACCAGTGAACTAAACTGCATGAAACTCAGACAGGTGGCTACACGCTCCATGGCCTGCTGTGGCTTTGCCCTGTGTCCATCCCGAGACCTTCTCTCATTCCCTAGTCCGTCGCCCTGACAGAGATCCAGCCTAACAAAACATGAGCAAGTAACATAAGTTTGTGGAAAATGTTTATCACCGTAATTTTTAAAAATTTCATTTAAACCATATTTGTTTTCCTCAAGTCTCCTTTTCCAATGCAGGTTTCTCCTCATCTGTCTGCCCAGTACATGTGCAATCTCTATAATTTCTTTTGTTGTACTGAGCAATTCAGCTTTCACACTCAGTTTGCAAAACCCAATAAAAAAAAGGGAAGGAAATCAGAAGTTATATGTTCTTCCCACTTAAAAAGGCAAGAGGAGTCTTAAGAAATAATAGAAACTCTTGGGAGTTTTAGTCTCAGAACTTTATCAAAGTTCATTAAAAAAAAATCCCTTCATAGGATTAAGGGAATAGGGGAATACATTTGTCAAAACACCTCAAATTTATACTTGAAATACATGATTTTTTATTCTGTGTAAATTATTCTGGAATAAAACTGATTTTTAACTGTCTACTTAGAAAAGTGCTCTCTAAAACAATATATACCTAATACCTAAATAAATTACAGTATAACTCTTAATCACTGAAATGTTGTCAGCTTGAGCCAAAGTCTCTTTTAAGAATTTTAATTAGGAAAGTGAAAAAAGAAGCAAAGCAATGTTTATACAACACGATTTTTTAAATCAAATAAAATATCTGGAGGAAAAAACAAAAATAGCCTTCATGGTTGTTTCTCAATGTCGCATTAGCAGTAATTATAATTTTTATTTGCTTTCTCATGTCTTTCCAATTTTGTAGAATGTGTTTGTATTACTATTTTAAGCAAAAATAAATGAACAGAAATTTTCAAAAGCCTTTCAAGAACCTCTAGCTTACAGAATGAAAAGAAAATGCCTTAGCCCTTCCTTGCATAAGCAGCCTGAGGTGACCTCTGAAAACAGTTTAGATTCACTTGACCCAGAAAACCCCTCAAAATCATGCAAATCAAGAGACTTAAAATTTGTGTTCACCTTAAGAACATGCATGAAACTGTCCAGGCCATCAAGGGCATGCATATCCGAAAAGCCACCAAGTAAGTGTCGGAGGGATGCCACTTTACAGAAGTGTTGCATGCCATTCCATCATTACAAAGGAGTGGGCAGACCAAACAGGGGTGCTGTATGTAGGGTTGGTGGCCCAAAAGAGTGCTGAATTTTTGCCACACATGCTTAAAAACACAGGGATTGATGCTGAACTTAAAGGTTGAGATGTAGATCTCTGGACGTTGAGCGCATCCAAGTGAAAAAAGCTTCCAAGATGCGGTGCAGAATGTATAGAACTCAGGGACAGCTTAACCCATCCATGAGCTCTCCCTGCCATGCTGAGATGATCCTTACTGGAAAAGAGCAGGTTGCGCCTGAACTAAAAGAGGAGTTTGCACAGAAGAAAAAAAAAAAAGATATCCTGGAAGAAACTGAAGAAACAGAAACTTAACAGCATGAAATAAATTCTGCATAAAAGAAATGCTAATAAAAGTAAAAATAAATAAACAACAAAATGCCTTACAATGGCATGGAAGGCCCTCCACCCCCTAGCCCTGGCCATTAGTCTTTGTTCCTCAGAAATCGTGCACCTTTTTGGTCCAATGGGCTCCCTTAGGCTTCTTGGCTTTTGCATGTGTTTTTTGCTCTGTGGGGAAATGTTTGTTTTCACATCTTATCCATCTCAGGCCTCCAGTTCCCTTTAAGAACCAACTTAAATGTTCCCTGTTGTTCTTTCAAAGAGCTTTCTGCTTCCTACTATTAGTATATGCAATCACATTATACCCTAGAGCATCACCCATTTCTTTTTCTACATTAGTTACAGAGGATGAGGCTATATATAGTAGGAAGAAATAACTCCCAAATCTCAGTGGCTTAACACAACAAAACTTTGCTTCAATGGCCCATGTGAATCTGTAAGAGGGTCTACTGTGCAGTCTCGCAGGAACTCAGACTGCTGGGAGTTCCACCACCTCATAGCTGCGCACGAAGGCAGACGGCAACACCAAAGAACCACACATCATCGTATTAATGACTCAGCCCATAAGAGACACAGGTCATTACTTCCCACATTTCATGGCCAGCCATATCCCTGGGCCTGCCAGCCTGTAAGAAGGCTGGCAGATTTAGGAAAATATATAGTGAGTTTGATTGTCTCTAGCACACCCCCAACCTCTGATGAGCTCTCAGATGATTGGGACTGTTCTATAGTCCACCTCGTATCTCCTGCACAGAATGCAAGGCAGAACCATTGGCTGGACGTTCACCACATGCCCACTCATCTGGCCTGCGTCACCACAACTCCTGGCACAACTTGCTGCATATGAGTCATGACCACTGTCATGAACAGAATCTGAGGCTCCAATTACACAACTTGTAGTGATGGAGTTAGCACAAGTCTTTTGGATTGCGAAGTCTCTAGAATATTTTCCTTGAGGAAGTGGGCATTGTTATTTTTGAAATAAGTTGAGGACCAGTGATAGAAAGAAAATGAGAGAAATGAGAAACTAGAATAAATTTCTAAACCCTGCAGCAACTGCCCTCCAGCCTAGCACTTTGCAGGTGCCTACTTACTTGTTGAATTCAATTGGTAAGCTCTGACTGACTTTAATTCCTTTGTGATTCTGCTGTGATAAGGGACTCCCCCGAAAATGATTTGGTTAATTAAATCTTTAGCATAAATTTTTATTCTGACAAAATCTGCAAACTGATCATCCTAGAATCTCTTTTGAAGCAATTTCTAAGAATACTTTACCCTACAGTTATCTAGCACAGAAGAGAGGTAATACATCCTCAGTGGACTTTAAGAATATGGATATTATTCTTACTTATTATCTGTAAAGTTCAGAAAATGTGTGATTTTAGCAGAACAAAGTGATTACTCTTTGTGTTAAACAGTTACAGGCTGAACTAGGAAAACAAAACAAATCGGACCCCAGATATAATGCCAGGGGAGTGGCTAAATGCCAGAGGGGCAGGTGTAATTATTATCTATTTATTTTTCCGGCTCTGCTGTGGGAACTTCAGGTCTTGGTCCCTCTGACTTTCAGAAATCACAATCTTCAGGAAGAGAGTCCAGCCACACCTCTCATCCTAATTCCTAATTTAGGTCAGGAAACCAATAAGCTACAAATGGACAAGCCAGGATGTTTTCTTAACCCTCAGCAGGGTTGACGCAAAGGCGAGCATATTATTCATCCCCGTGTTCCTCCTTATGTCCTGTTGGGGTTCATACATCTGACACGGTGTCCTTGTAGCCCCACGATAGGCTCATTTTCACTGGCAACTAAATGTGTTCTTCATTTTAATATAAATATAGTAACACTCCATCCATGACCAAAACAGAGAAGTTTGGTCCTGGGAGACCCTGGGAAAGAGCTGGGCAGGGTATTACAAAGAAGAGAGAAGGCACGTATTTTAAGGAGTCAACAGATGAATGTGTTTTGCTCTCAGGTAGCATTTTGCTGGCAGAAAAAAAAAGTTTAATTCCTATGCCTCCCCAAATCAAAGAAAAAAATTTAAAATCTTCCTATCAATGAGTCTAGATAAACCATAAAATACACTTTGTGTTCAAGGCCCTAACAAAAAAACAAAATCTATACTTTAATATTAGTCATTTTTTAAATGATCTTTTAAAAATAGTGAACTACTGGCATTTAATGTTTGCATAATATCCTCAAAATGTACTATGAATATTTGAGGGAAAAATGGTTGGCAGGGCTACACTTTTCCTTGACGTAAATCATATGTACTTTTAAAAATAACTTAATTTTAATTTTTTATTTGTCTACTTTTTATAGATTTTTATGAGTCATTTTACTTTTACAATATTATGAAATACTTTTTAAAACCAAGTTGTCAAGTTTTTCAGAATTTTTAAAGGGTAACCAAAAATGTTAAGCTTTAAATCTCAAATCTACAATATTCAGTGACCTTTTTACAAGTCAAAGGCTATATAGCCTTATATGATAGTCAACCTTCAAATTCTGAACTTCATAAAAAAAGTTATATATGTGTATATCTATCTGTGTATATACCTCTGGCTACTCTTATCTATAAGCCAGATTTTCTTGCTGACAAATCTCTCTAACACTATCTGAGAAATTATATCTGATAATAAGTTTATTGAACTATGGTAGAAGTAGTTATAGACAAAAGGAAAATTATCCAAAATTATTTCTTTCCATTTGAATTACCTGTAAATTTGATATCTGGACATATAAAAGAGATCTAATTTTGATCAGCTGATAATCAATCTTGGATTAAATCAAAATTGCATATTTTGGAAAGGGGGAAGCTGTTACAAATCCTATTCAAGAACAATTAAAATTATAGTAAAGCTTTTTATATGTGGGCAATTAGCTTATATTTTGACCAAGGTTTTGCTTAACAGACTTTTTTAAGCATCTCTTTCTTGTTTTTATAGTCTATTTAAAAAAGAGAGAGCTCTGGCTGGTGCAGCTCAGTGGATTAAGCCCCAGCCTGTGAACCAATGATTCACTGGTTCAATTCCCCATCAGGGCACATGCCTGGGTTGCTGGGGCAGGTCCCCAGTAGTGGACACCTGAGAGTAAACCACAAATTCATGCTTCTCTCCTTCTCTTTCTCCCTCCCTTCCCCTCTGTCTAAAAATAAATAATAAAATCTTTTTTAAAATAAAATAAAATAATTTAAAAAATAAAATAAAAAAGAGAGAAATGTTGCCTCTTATCCAAGATCTCAGTGTATAAAGAAGTCAACCACTCAGTTTCTTAGAAAAAGAAACAGATGCAGCAAAGCAAACACAAATGTCCAAGTTTTAGTCACTAAGAGCCATACCTGGTATGTAGACAGAAATAAACATGTAATAATGTAAACTGATGTTATAGTCACAGAACGAATAAAATATTTTGGGAGGGCTTGGTTCATGTCGTAGTGTTGGTGATCATTCTTAGTAGAGGCCCAGACGCTGTTTGTGTGTTTAATGAAGAGAGAGAAACGTGTTAATATGACGACAGCAGGTTTTCTTTTCTCCTCGTGAGACAATCATCTCAAGTGACTTCTCCCTGCTACTTTGGGGGATGAACCGATCCTACAATGTTGGAAGGAGAACACAGCACAGGGTGTTAAGGAAATGTGGACGGAAGTGATGTTCCAACCAGTGTACTAAAAATATTTCCATGCTAGGAATTCCTTTTTTATCAAACAACAAGGGGGCCAGTTTCTTATCCTGGGAATGCCTGTGAGCACTGTGGGAAACAGCCTACCTTTTTTACATTTAAAGCTTATATTGTGCTTTAGTTGGTAATCTAAACAAAAAGTGCTACTCAGTTAGAACACACCTGGAATCCTCTCTCCTTGAAATAGAGGAGATGGCTGTGATAAGCAAGGCCCGACATATTTTGAAGGAAACCAAATAGTCACACAGAAAAAGCTTACTTACACTCTCCTGGAGGAAAGAGGAAGTCATTTGGAAACAAATATTTTGCAAGAAAAGCAACTCACAAATCTTACCACAGATGATCTAGTAAGAATATTCTCTTTTTCTTGCACACAGAAGTTTATAATCATGACTTAAGTTGAAAAGAAACCTAAGGTTTATCTGATAAAATAAGATGAAATCTGATTAAAACCTGACTTTATTGTAGGAAATCTCTAGGGCAGAAAACTGGCTGCCCTGTTGATTCTAAATAAGAAATGACTTTCACACTGCAAGTTTGAAAACTAAACCAGAGCATTTGCATGTGAGAAGAGAATTCCCTAGACCCGGTCCCAAGGCAGATCTCACAGTGAGACAATCCGGTGCCACTCACAGGTTTGGCAGGGATGGAACCAGGTGCACTAGAACTTCCCCCACATTGGAGGGAACATGTCAGTCAGTGGGAATGGACTGAGTGCTGAGTTCTAAACTCTTGGTGCCACAGTATCCTTCTGTCAAATGACACCTCAAAACACAGAAAAACATATTCTCCCATGTGGGGAAAGGTTTTAATTCTGAACCGTAGTCAGAAGTGATAGTCTAAGAGACCTACTAAAGTTGGTTTCCAAATTGAAAAGGGAATTTATTATTTCTTCTTATTCCATGAAACTTTCAGAGACTAGAAATACAATTATTTTTCTTTGTAGGTTAGTATTTATTTTTAAAACACTGTATGAGAAGTGGAAGAATAATAACAATAACTTAATTTTACCAAATACTCTTCTATTCTAAGCTCTTTTTAAAGTGTTTCCACTTTTAATTCATGAAACCATCAGAAAAAGCTGATAAAGTAGGCCCAACACACATCAGCACGTGATGGACAAGAGGCTGAGGCAAGAGGTGGGGGCTCAGGCATCCCCACCTGAGGCTACAGCAAGGGCTCAGCGGCAAAGTCAGGCTTTCAAACCAGACCTTTTGGCATTGACATTGTGCTCATAACCACGGTGCCGGTCAGCCTATGACTTTTTAAAAGATAATTAATTCCTTGTTTTCTACGTTATCATATATTTGCTGTAAACCGACAGTTGTCCATTTTCTTTTTCAAGATGTTTCAGTTGAGTACGTATCCTGTGCTTCTGTCCTTCTGTTTACAATATTTTGTTTTTAAAATCACATGATTAATTTTAAACATGAAATCAAACATGATTTTGAAAATTACATTTTTTTTTTTACCCAAAGGGACAACATTATGGAAGGAGCTGTTGGGATCACACATTAATGTTTGCATTCTTTTCAATTTTTTTTGTAATGTAGTGTGTTACTCTTATAATAAGCTTTTAAAAGCAGTAAACTCAGGATTTTTTGTTGAAGAATGAGAGGAAAAACTCAACTCCTTGCATTTCTAGTTCCCACAGGTTTGCTTCTTTCTCTTTATAGCACACACTCCTGTGCTGATCGTAGA
Source organism: Artibeus jamaicensis (assembly GCF_021234435.1). NCBI lineage: Eukaryota > Metazoa > Chordata > Mammalia > Chiroptera > Phyllostomidae > Artibeus > Artibeus jamaicensis. Next base: position 22,814,729 of record NW_026521823.1, on the reverse strand, counting down.
TTTGAAAGGATTGTTGATTGATTCCAAGTGATTCACACAAAGGGGACCTTGCATTTTTCCTATTCCCTGAACAGATTAAGGGCTCCTGGGTGGGGACAAATAGGGAAAAATACTGTCTGTGGAACCTTGCCTAGACTGGCTGATCAGGAGGAAAAAGGGAGCTCCACCAGCTAAAACTAGTGACTGCGGTTTCTCCAAAAATGGAAGAGCCTTCTGTCGACAATCAGAATGGGCGAGTGTCTAGTTAGACCACCATGGAGGATGGATGTGGGAAGGAATTGCATTATGTCCTTCGACTAAATAAACATAAAGACTTGACTTTACTAGCATTTTGAGTACTTTCCAATCTTTAAAATACACAAAATTCCATCACCTAAGTTTGGGGATAATTTAATAAAAATTGCATATTCTTGTTCCTTTCTGCTGCAAATTAGAGAGAAAGAAAAATATGCTTGGATTAGAATGTTATGAATGTGAGGAAGTGTTGGAATCTTTAATAGATAAACTATTATTTTTCTGGTCTTTTTACTATTTAAATTCATCAGCAATAGTGTTAGAAAGCACATGAGTATAAATAGAAAGTGGTCTATACTAGCAGACATGTGGTTTATTTTCCCCTCTGAAGCTATCTTCAGCAACTGCAAAACACATTTTCCTGCATTCACTTCATTTGCTAAGCTTATAAACAGCTCATTCCCTCTTTCACGCCAGTCTGTCCCAAACTGCTGACTCGGGCTGTGTTTTGATACCACATGAGTGAGACTTGTAGAAAGGATAAATGGAGAGCCCCTTAAATGTGCCCCTTTTGTCAGTGTCTCATACCCCTATTCATATGATGCTCTGCTTGTGTTCTTCTGCATTTCCCTAAAGTGCTGGGAGTTTGGAACATGTGGCCACAGTGACAGAACAAGCTACTGTCCATCGTGCTCTTGAACAGACCTAATCCTGTCCTGGTGGGGAGCATCCTCATTCGTGCCCGGGACAGACTGCCATCCCATTGGCCCTCGTCTCCACCTGTCCCGCCTTGGCAGGGATGTAGTGCACTAGTGACCAAGCAACTGTGGCTGGGGGAAGGGCAGCTTTGCTAAGTCCACTCTTGTGGACATCTATCTCTGGCATATCATGGATATTTGGTGGCTTTTGGATATTTCAATACATGCCACAGTCATTTCTGTTTCTAAGAGAAGGGGACTCTTCTTCCACTAAGCAGGAGTGTGATGAAAGGGTGAGAGATAGGAGCACAGAGTTTTGGTGGCTTCTGTGAGGCATCTAGAGACAAACCATGAAGATGGAGACAGACAAGCTCTACGATGAATGGGAATGTTACTTCAGGATGTTTTGAATGACTTCTAACTTTTACATTTATTCAAGGCTGCCATTCTTCCCACACCTTGAAACTAACACTGAGAAGCAGGATTTAGGGACAATTCTTTAGGAAACACGTACTAAGACCTTCTTCGTGACAGCCAGAGGAACAAGGAAGAAGGAAAGACAGTGCCTGTCCAGGAGATTACAGTCTAGTGACATACCAAAGAGTTGAACTGAATTAAGGAGAATAAATTAAGCTTCTTATTTAACATCTGTGATAGTAACCTACAGATACATTTGAAAATCAGTAAGAAATACAGTTTTAGGTAATTTTTTAAACCCAACAGGCAGTAGAACATCACTCACCCCGTACTGGAACAAAGCCAGAGGCTAATTGCAGAGACACTAACTTCTATTTTTTCATCAGCTAATATTTCAGGGCAATAGCTTTGTAATAATATTACCATTAACCTAAAGCTCAGATAAGTGCTTTGTCTAGATGTCAGTAGCTGGTGTGAACAAAATGATATTTTAAGGAAACAATGAGGTATTTATAATATTTATAAATATTATATTTATAATATGCATACAAGCTATAAGTACGTATATGACATGAATGCACATACATTCCTTAGAATTCCCAAGTGATTATACGGGTGGTGTTAGTGAGGCTGTCTGCAAAGAGCTAATAGACTGATTTCTAGTTACTATGACAACATTCAATTCTCAGTTCTGCAAAATATTGTCTTTATTTTTTTAAAGATTTTATTCATTTATTTTTAGAGGGGGAGGGAGGGAGAAAGAGAAGGAGAAAAAGATCAATGTGAGAGAAATGCATCAGTCGGTTGCCTCTTGCTCACCCTCAACTGAAGAACCAGCCTGCAACCCAGACATGTGCCCTGACTGGGATTCAAACTTGCAGACTTTCAGTTTTCAGGCTGACACTCAATCCACTAAACCATACCATCCAGGAAGGAAAATGTTGTCTTTTAATTTAAAAAGCTTTCCTTATGAATATGTAGTTTCTGATGTTCAATAAAACAAAATTACTTTTAGTTAGTTTTTTTAATAGGTAAAATGTTTTACAATATGAAAGCTTATCTATTCAGGGTTAAAATTCTGCACACTTTGATGATAACATCATCTGAATGTCTGAAGTTGGCAGTGTCTGGGTGGCACTGTACCCCCTCTTACATGAACTACGGGGGCAGGAGGGGGAGAGGTGGGGAGGAGAGACAGGCTGCTCAGAGCACAGGCCACACTCGCCCATCCTGTGCCCCACATCCTAGGGGTCCACTTTGGGACATTTCAGACCACTCTGGCAGGGCTCCCTCGACCCCAGTCTGCTGGCTGCCTCCATAGTTGCCACCACCTCCCACATGCCCTGGAAGCACCCCCAAATGCTGAGAAAACCCTTCCGGAAGTGGGTTGCATGGGTGTCCACCAAGCAACAGCTGTCAGGAAATTGGTTGCCAACCCAACTGTGATTCATGCAGAGTGGATCCAAAGTTTTGAGGATCACCCAAGACCAAGGGTTGGTTTGTGCCCTTTGGACCCCAGAGTACCCAGAGCCGAGGCAATGCTCCCCGCCCTGCACTGTGTGCTGGCCTGGCCTGCCGGTGCCACTCTGTGGTGTCTGAGTGTCTTGTGGTCCAACTTTCCCACAGTTGCATAGAGACTGAGGGTTAATGTAGCTGGACAACGTCAAAGATCACACTGCAGAACTGATGCAGGGTTGCCTACAGCGAGGTCTCTGCCTTCGTCTTCATTTAGCAACCAGAGCCTAGCAAACCTCACTAGACACAGAAAGTTTTATTTTCAAAATGCTGTATTTGGAGAAAATAGTGTTCATTGAATGTGCCAGTGTTGGAAAGTTCTCTCTTAATATGTCGCAGCAGCTGCGGTAGTTTTGGTAAGTTATCTGTGCAGCTTTACTCACTGGGCGAGACACGTCATGCCCTTTCACGTAACACTCCAGAGTTCGAGACCTTTTCTCAAAAGTCCCTTTTCCCACGTGACAGCTCTCAATGTTGTCTCTAGGGTGTTCGTGATTGCAGCCTCAGCAAAAGGTTGTATTTTGGTTGATTCCCCAAATCCCACAGGAAAAGTATATCTTTTGTGCATATCTTTTTTGTATGCCATCAGAACAAAAAAGATATATTTTCTTGTTCTGATGGCACACAAACATGTACCTCTCTGAAGCGTCCTCAGGCTCCTTTCTCTCCATTCGCTCAAGTTAAACTAATCTTCATGATTCAGCCACTATGATGTTTCTCTATCTTTATTGATTTGAGATTGAGAGAAGGGAGAGAGAAACATGGATCTGTTGTCCCACTTATTTATGCATTCATTAGTTCAGTCCTGTATGTGCCCTGACAGGGAATCGAACCCAAAACCTTGAATATGATATGTAAATTCTATTATAGTATTTTAATACTGAATTATAATAATTTTATTTCATAAATATTTTTATGGCTCTATTCTCAACCAGGCAATTAGACATACAATGGATGTGAACCGGACAGGTAAGCATTCACGCACTCCTGAAGCATTATGATTTAGTAGGGAATCAAACAGTTAACGCACAATGCAGCACAGTGAGGAGCATGCTATAATACACGGACAGGGACTGAGAGCAGCCATGGGGAGGACCCCTTGGAGGAAGCGATAAGAGCAGACTTCAGAGCTGGCTGGTGTGGCTCAGTGGATTGAGTGCAGGCCTGCAAACCAAAGTGTTGCCAGTTTGATTCCCAGTCAGGGCACATGCCTGGGTTGTGGGCTAGGTCCCCAGCAGAAGGCATGTGATAGGCAACCACACATCGATGTTTCTCTTCCTCTCTTTCTCCTCCCTTTCCCCCTCTCTAAAGATAAATAAATTTTTTAAAAAGAGCAGACTTTATTGAAGAGATTATTTCTAAGTTGAACTTTATCAGTGAGATATTGCCAGGGGAGGGGCTAAGATGTGGAAGCTGGAAGTGACTGGTGCATGGAAAGAGAAAGCATTTTAGACAAGGAGAACATCAGGTTCAATGTCAGACAGTAGAGCATGGTAAAGAAAGCCACTCAGTATGGCAGGAGGTAAAATTTGAAGGAGAATTGCTGGGAGAAATGAAGCTGAATCAGAGAGCAGGGGACAGATCACAGACATGTTAGACCATCTTAGGAAGTTGAGATTTTATCATGGGCAATGTGGAATCGCTGAAGGCTTTTAGGCTAACAATGATAGGATTTGAGTTATATTTTAGAAAAATCATGGCTGTAGATGGATAGTTTGTGCCCCCTACACACACACCAAATACATATGTTAAAACCTAATCCTCAGTATGATGGTTCTGGGAAGTGGGCCCTTGGAAGATAACTGGGTCACAAAGACAGAGCCCTCCTGTGTGGGATTAGTGCCCTTACCGAAGGGACCCCAGAGACCTCCCTTGCCTTTTTCACCATGTGAGGACCCCCCCCAGAGAACACAGCCATCTCTGAACCAGGAATGAGCTTTCACCAAATTTACTGGCCTTCTTGCTGGACTGCACAGCCTCATAACTGTGACAAATTTCTATGGTTTATAGGACCACCCAGTCTATGGTAATGTGTTATAGCAGGTCTGAGACAATTACTTTGCAATAGCACAATTAAATCAAAGTTCTGAAGTCAGAGAGTTCCTCTGGGAGGTTGCTGGAGCACTGGAAATCATTCTGATGGCCACTTGAACTCTAACTGAGGGAGTCTGAACAGAAAGGAATGGATGTGTCCCAGAAGTATTTAGGAGGTAGCCACCTTGAGAATGGAGACTGGCTCCTTTGGGCCACTGGCTTGGTCATTGGATGCCACTGAGTAAAGTGGGGTCACAGAAGGAGAAACAAGTTGGGAGAGAGAGAAAGTCAATAAGTTTAGACTAAATATGTCAGGTTTTAAGTGTGAGATATTGACAATGTCCAGGAAAAAAGAGCCAGGGTGGATTTATAGTTTGGGAGTTAATAATTGGAAAAAAATCAAGGCATAGGAGACTGTAAGGTTATTTAAGGAAAATGTATAGTGTAGGAAAACTAAGTTGGTCCAGGAAAGACAAGCCCTCAAGTATTGCCTCTTACATATTGATTCATTTGTCATATTGCTTGGGTACAATTACTTAACTGAGTGTGATTAGTCAACAAAGATAATTACGTGAGTTGATAGAAGGAAAAACAATAGACTCTATAGAGGCCTCTCTTCAGTGAATTTACATTCAAATTTTAAAGAAATTATCAATAATGAGACAGTACCATCAAAGAAATACAAATATAAGTTATCATTAATAATAAAGTGCCGGATGAGTAGGACTGGCCAGTGGCGTGATGCTAAGATAAGAGGTGAACTTTTGTGGAATGCAGCAGATTGAAAATGCTGATGAAACCTGGGAGTCCTGACTGGGCTCCTGAAATCTGGGTAATAGTGATGGAGAAAGCGACCGCACAACGCTGAGAATGCCAGGGGTGTTTTGAGAGAGCTTGCGAGTGTCGTGGTTGGAACTGAGGATCCAGAAGAGGTATAAGGAGACACGTGGCTGAAACAGACTGGGACCCGACTGTGCACACTTGCTTATCTACCTTCATCGCCCAAGGAATCTTTGGCCAAGGAAGCACAGCATTCTTTCCTTCTGAAGATGAAAGACACTCCCTCAAAGTTATTTTCAGCACTGCTTTTGATGAGTGGTTCTCAAAGTGGGATCTGCAGGCCACTGGGTTCCCTTCCTACTCTCCCTTCAGGGAGTCTGCAAGGTCAAACTATTTTCACAGCCGTAAAAGGACACCCCTTTCTTTCTCCCTGAACTGACTTTTCCAAAGAAAAGAAAACTGCTAGCGTGTTAGCGCAGATCAAGGCAGTACAACAAAACTGTGTTGCAGTCATTGAATTCTTGACCACTGGGCACACAGAGGAGGAAATGCAAAGCTGGTTTAAATTGAGAATATCCTTGATGAAGCAGTAAAATAACTAATTTTATTAAATCTTGGTCTTTAAGGAGTCCATGGGATGAAATGGAACTACAAATAAGGCACTTCTACAGCCAACAGAGGTAGGTGGTCTCAGAACAAATCAGTCATGTGATTGAGTTGTGAGTTGAACCAGGTGCTTTTTTCATGGGACACCATTTTTATGTGAAAGTCACTTAACAGGGAAACTATGGTTATTCAGACATGGCTCTTTGGCAAACATTTTCTCAAAAGTGAAACAAGTAAATTACTTCAAAAAACAACTGACAATATTTCTGGCCAGTGACTGAACTGAAGCATTTAAGTGAAAGTTAGAATGTTAGAAAACTTATATTCGTGACCTTGAGTTAGATAGCATTCTAATACTTGAAGATTTGCTGATGAGATAGTAGTGATATTAAAAATCTGTGTTTTGCCCTGGCTGGTGTAGCTCAGTGGATTGACCTCGGGCCTGTGAACCAAAGGATCAAGGTTCGATTTCCAGTCAGGGCACATGCCTGGGTTGCAGGCCAGCTCCCAGCAGGGGACACACGAGAGGCAACCATACATTGGTATTTCTCTCCCTCTCTCCTTCCCTTCCCCTCTAAAGATAAATAAATAAAATCTTTTTAAAAATCTGTGTTTTTTAAAATTTTGTATATGTTAAAATTGACTAATAAATGATGTTACAAAATAATGCATGGGTAAAAATCTATTTAAAGAGAATTTAAAGTGATATCCATTTAAAGTGATATATTTTTACTACTGTAAAAATAGTTTGACCTTGCAGACTCCCTGAAGGGAGAGTAGCAAGGGACCCCAGTGGTCTGCAGATCCCACTTTGAGAACCACTCATCAAAAGCGGTGCTAAAAATAACTTTGGGGGAGTGTCTTTTGTCCTCAGAAGGAAAGAATGCTGTGCTTCCTTGGCCAAAGATTCCTTGGGCGGTGAAGGTAGATAAGCAAGTGTGCACAGTCAGGTCCCAGTCTGTTGCAGCCACATCTCTTCTTACTCCTCTTCTAACAAATTTAACATAACGATCAAGAAAAGGTCATTGACACAGGTTCAGATTTTACACTGCACCTAAACTATAAGAAGTTAGCTTATGAATCAAACAAGAATATCCCCAATTAGCCAAAAGAACTAATACATATCTGTGTGAGGCCAGATATTCTTATTTTTCAACCAAAAAAAAAAAAAGAGTTCCACAGACCGAATGCAAAAGCAGATACGAGAATTCATTAAGTTGGGTATTACTTCACATATGGGAAAATGTAAAATAATACCATTCTTTATATGTTGTTTTATTTGGAAGAGAATTCGTTTGAAAAATATAGGTATTTTATATGTGTAAGATATTATATTATCATGTAATGGTTTCTCTTTTTTTTAACAAATGAATACAGAATGGGGCAAAAGTAGGATTACTGTTGTGAGTTTATTCTTTTATTATTATTTATTATCATATTTTTTCCAATGAACAACTATAAACCTACTTTTGCCCCACCCTGTATTTTAAATTTTTTTCTCAATATTATTTTTTAAAACAACATACCCCATAGACATAACCGATACCAACAAAAGATCTTTGGGTTCCTGAATATTTCTACAGTGTGAAGGACTTCTGAGACCTTAAAATTTAAAAACTGTCACTGAAATGATGTTGTATAAGTTTACTAACAATATGAAAGAGTTAAACCACTATCTCTTAAATTTATATACTATGTTATCATTGAAAAGGGCTCTCACATCCAGTAATTTGAACTACACAGGTTAGGAAACTGAGAGTCAGAGAGGTTAAGTAGCTTGAAAAGATAACACTGCCAGTAAAGTGTGAGAACTCAAACTAGTTCAGTCTCCCAGTGTGAAGCTCCTTCTACTATATCCATTTATCTCAGGTTTAGATTAAACATACTTTTTAGGACTCTCTGGGGCTCAAAATCTTCACTACTCAAGTGTACCTTTGTACTTTCATTGTTTTTGCATTTTTTGTGTCAACTTTGCCAATGTCAGTGGGCATAACGCCTTTTAGATAATGTATGGTGTGGACGCGTATCTCTTCCTCCAAGGTCCCTGTTGGTCTCAGTCCCACACCAGTGCTTCCAGATAAACACATCCCAGTGATCTAAACAGGCCCCTTTTCCTTCGGCCCTATCTGGAGGAGATCACCAGTTTACTTATGTAAGCTTAGTGTTCCTACTCTTGTAAATCAGCCCAGACCAAACTGATCTCATAGTACCCCCAGGCTTCAAAGTTCTGGTTTGAGTTCAGTTTAGCACCAACTTGGCGTGATGTGATTCTATGAGAACTTCTTATAATTTGTTCTGGATTTGCTGCAACTGATAGTTCAAATGTTCTTCAGTTTGCTCAAGAGTTCTAGTTTGCATTTATTGTCCTCATGTGAAGTGGTTGAGCTAATTCTGATACTATTTCTCAATATGGTTTTTGTTATTCTGATCATCTTTCAGTATCATTCTGGTTTTCAGAGTAGCTTCATCTCCTCAAAACTTCTAATAATACTTTGTAACATCCTCTATTCAAGCTTATCATCCCGAATTATTATTTGTTTAACCGTATATTTTTAAGCACTTTAGAATAAAAACTGCTTTATTTTTGTGTGCCTAGCATTGAGCACTGTGACTTGAATCAATATTATTATTCAAGGTCATCTTTGAATCAATATTATTCAAAATTCTCAAAATATCATATGTAGAGGTATGGATGAAAACATCTCAATACCCTGGACTTGTTTATAATAACATTTTCAAAATAAAAAATATTTATAAATAAATCTAATAAAAGATATGTAAGACCCACTACACTGTAAACCAAAAAAAAAATTACTGCTAAAAAAGTTTAAATAAATAATGGGATATATCATATTAGTTCAACTAACAAAAAAACATTTTTCCTACATTTATCTATAAACTTAATGTAATCCTAGCCAAAATTCTAGCAGCTATTTTATGGAAGTTGACAAGCAATTTCTAAAATGTGTTTGAAATTGTAAAGGACCATGAGGAGCCCTTGACCAAGAAGATCCCTATAAGAATTCAAGCCTTATTATAAAGCTTAGTATTTAAGACAGTGTGATGTTGGATCAAGGGTAAACACACAAGTTGGACACCAGTGGAAAAGAAGAGCAAATCTAAAGCCTGGCCCATAATTAAAACTATCACCTGATTTACGACAAAGGTGACAATGCGGTGCAGTGGGGCAAAATAGACTTTTTAAATAAAAGGTTTGGGGTTGTTTGAATATCTCTGTGGAAAAAAGTGAAGTATGACCCCATCCCTGGCCTCATAAAAATAAACAAGAATGAGTTTTGGATATTAAGGAGATCTAAATGTTAAAGTAAAATAATGAAACAGTTAAAAGAAAATACCCACATCTTCATGACCTTAGGCTAAGCAAAGATTAGTAAAATAAGATACAAAATGCACTAGCCATAACAGAAAAGATTACAAATTAAAATGAATTATTAAAATTAAGAATGCATGCTTGTCAAAACATGATTAATGACAGAAAAGGCAATAGAGTGGCAGAAGGTATTTTTACAAATAAGAATATCCAAGTGGCCAATAAACATATGAAAGATAATCAACTTCAAAAATCGTCAAGGAAAAGCTAACTCTACTAACACCAGCATCCCATGTACATTCCCACCAGAACAACTACAGTGAGTAAGACCATACAGCATTTACTGAGATCAGGAAGCAGCTGGACAGCCCATATCCTGCTACTGGCAATGCAAATCAGTATAACCAACTTGAAAAACTATAGTATCTCCTGAATTCTAATTTACTCATATCTAATAACCTAGCACTTACTCTTAAATATATTAATTCACAGAAATGCTATTATAGACTAAACTGTGTACTCACTCCCCACCCTCCTACCCACCACCACCCTGAATTCATATATTGAAGTCCCGTCCACTAAAGTGACTATATTTGGAGATAGTGCCTTTAAGGAAGTAATTCATGTTAAATGTGGTCATAAGCATGGGGTCTAATCCAACTGAACTGGAGTCCTTCTAAGAAGAGGAAGAGACCCCAGGAGTATAGGTACAGAGGAAAGGCCACTTGAGGACACAGCAAGGAGGCACTGGCTGGCAAGTCAAGGAGAGGGGTCTCTAGAGAAACCAAACATGCTGACACCTTGATCTTGGATTTGAGCCTCCAGAACTGTGAGAAAATAAATTTCTGTTATTTAGACTACATAGTCTGTGTTATTTTGTTATGACAGCTCTAAAAGATTTAGGCATTTGCATTCAGATGTTTGCAAAAAAAAAAAAGTGTAAGAATGTTCCTAGCAATACTCTTGAGAATAACTAAAACCTAGAAACAGCCCAGATTTTCATCCAGTGTAGAGTGAATAAATTGTGGTAATATATACAATACAATAAAATTAGGCAACGAAAACCAATAGATTATGGCTAGACACAGCAACATGAATGAGTCATCTAAACATAATGTTGAGCAAAAGAAAGCAAGTATAAAAGAGTCTATATTGAATGGTTCTATTCATAGAATGTTCTAATGAAGCAGTCAAAAAATCAGGACAGTGTTGAACCAACAGGGCAGTAACAGGAAGTGCGTGCATGGGGCCGAGATGTGTGTGATTCTCTGATTCTCAATTGCTGTGAGTGCTGGTTTCAGGGATATGTTTATTTCATGAAAAATCACTGAACTGGAGCACTAAGCATACAGTTTTTTATGTGTACGTTATGCTTGAATGACAACTAGCAACTGGTAATTGTGGGAGTCAAACCCTGCTTCTCTGGCTCCAAATGTTTTGATATTTCATGACACTATTAAATAGTTTTATATTCCAATTGGAATATAGTTTTATATTCCAATGTCACGTTGTCTTAGATGTCTGTGTGACAGTTCTCCATAAACTATGATGACAACTCATATGATTAAAGATCTAGAATTTTCCTCTGACTAAACGTTCCCTGTAACAAGGTTCTCTTCACCAAAGCCCCCCCTTTATTTCTGTCTGTCAGAACATTTTTGTCCCCACCGATTCAGAGAGCAAGTATCTCCCATAGTCATTGTTTCCTCTCTTGAGGCTCAGAAGCAGAAAGGGGCTTGCCCCACACAAACCTCCCTGCGCACTGACACCGACTCGAAGTTTCCCAGGCTGAGTCACCCTGGGAATGTGGCGAAGCTCACGGCTTTCGAGGTTCTCAGAAACCATTTAACCTCCAGCTCACCAGACACACACACACACACACACACACACACACACACACACACACACTCTCCCATGTGGCAAACGCAGGACATGGGTTTTCTCCTGTTACTTTTAGCTCATAGCTTTCCATTTAAATGGCCTGGTTTTTACCCTTTCCTTCAATGATTTGCCTTTGGATCTAACCAATCTTCTTCCCCATGAGGAGTCATCTGAGTCATGTCTCTCCAAAGTGGCCCAAAGCACAGGAAAGCGCACATACATACCCGCCACGTCTGCACATTTTTTCTCTCTTTCATTTAAAATTAATTAAACCCCCAGGATGTTCAACTTGATGGCTTTAATACAGCTCATTGATTATCAACTGTTTCAATTTCTAAATGTATGTTACTTTATGATTCTAAATAACTTTTTTATCTTAAAGAAAATACAATTAAAAAAAGAAATATAATAAAAAACTTTTGGTAAGTAAAAATATATATTCGTATCTTTTTTCTACTTATTTTCTATTATATTATGCCACTTCATTAGTTCCATTTGAAAGAAAAATTTCAAACCTCAGAATTTGCTGAGTCAGCGTTTCTGCTCCTTCACCACCTTCTTACTGGTGTTTTACTGTTAACAGTCATATTTGCCTCTCTGCCACATTCTCAGAAAGACGTTCACTCACACACATCCTCTCTCAGCCTCCGCACGGCCGGCTTCCAGGGTTCCCCAAACACTGCTGCTGGAAGTCATCTTGTTTCCCCTGATCAAAGAAGGAAAATGCAACTCATCTCTTTCTTTCTCTCCCCCTTTACTTCTGGAAAACAATGACACAGTTAATTAGAGAGACCCAAACATAAGATAGTTTCCGCACTTAACGAGAATTATAAAAGACACATTTTTTTCCTTGAGATACATAGAACAAATGGATTTTCATGTGAGGAAAGTAAATGCACTGAAATATTTTAAGAAAAAAAATAATAAAATTGTAGCCTGGACCAGACATTATACAAGTCACAGATGGGATTATACAAGACACAGATATAGTCACACTTGTGACTATAACTAGGGGCTGTAACCTATGGGTTTTTAGCCCTTTCTAAAACACATGCTCACTCACTGTTCCAAAGTTTATTTTCTCGAACCACTCTTCTTGTTTCATATCTCACTCTTCTTGTTTCACATCTCATTATCCTGTTTATTATGACTGCCTTTGCTACAAAAGTCATGGCCCAAATTACCATGTTGTTTCCCCTTATCATGTCTATCATCAGAGAGCCATTCCATCAGTGAGTTGTCAAGTATTTATGAAGAGCCTACCATGTGCCAGGCACCGTTTTAGGAATTAGGTTCTACAGATTTGAACAGTACAGTTCAAAAGAGTCATACTAATAAACATATAACAACATCAGAGAGTGATAAAACTAAAAGCAAATGTATTGGTGCAAGAATAGAAAGCCAAGGGCTGAGCAACTACTTTAGAGAGTACCATAAGGATGCCTCTCTAAGCAGAAGACATGAGAAAGGGGATCTTAGTGAAGTTGGGGATGAAGACAGTCTAAAATCTGGAGCAGTGCTTTTTAGCCTGGGGCTGTGGAGAGTAGCTCAGCAACAGCAATGCCCCAAGGAAGGATTGAGTTTGGGTTGGTCAAGGATCAGGGAGGAGGTCCGTGTGGCTGGAGTCGGGTGGGGGGAAGGGTAGGAAAGGCGATTGGAAAGGGCTCATCAAGTCAGATCATTTGTATCCATTTAGTCAGTGGCAAAGAGTTAGGAATTTATTTATCATTTTTTCTTTGAAATTATATTTAAAAATATATTTGGACTTTATTCAGTTACTGGAAGACACTGGAAAGTATTCAGCAGGAGAATAACTTGAACTGACTTAGATATTTACTTGGTTTGATTGGCTGGGCTGTGGGGAATTGACTGTAGGGGTAGCAAGAGCTCGGTAAGACTCCTCTGGCACCCCTGTCTCTCCTTGTCACGCAGCCTTAGATGTTTCTCAGGTGTGGCTCCAACCCTCCATCTTAGCAGCTCACTCTTTGGCCATCTACAGTGGCAGCCCCCTGCCTTACCTCTCCCACCTGACTCAAACGCAGGACTCTGCCGTCCTTCTGCTACCTCAGTGGGGCCTTTCTTTGCTGGTGCCTGACACCTGGGGAGCAACCCACACCCCACAGCCAATTTGCACTTAAGGGAATACACTCTACAGCCCCATCACCAAGGCACTGGAATATTCCAGAATCTTGGCTTATTTCTTACATTTGACTATCCTTGTTTTACAATGGACCTAGAATTTCAAGCTCTCTACAGTTTAATCCACTCAAGTTCAATGAGCATGCATATCAATCAGTTTGGTACTGGTATTAACTTTAGAAAAGTTGTAAATAGTGTAAATGTTCTTTCTTAAATTTCCACATCGAACAATCTTCATGAGTTGCACAAACCCACTAGATAATGGAGGAGACATTAGTTCCTGAAAAGTCTTGGAACTTTACCTTAATCCAAAGCTTGAAAGGCAAGTGGAAATATTACAGAAACATTCCAGTTGATTTTGCACAGGTCAAGGAAAACCACGTTTCTTCAAACATCTGTAAACATCATGTGCCTTATTTATTTACAACGCCAGATACGCGCAGGCTTCTGGTGGTGGTGGAATGCAGCTGACCTCAGAAGAATTTCTGGCTGCTCAGTTACACTTTGAAGTTGTTAAAATTTTCCAGAGCAAATATCCCAAATTTCTGATAACATGAGGTATAGTATGTACAGAAAATGCACTGAGTTAAGAGTCAAACTCTTGGAAACAGGACGCTAGCCTTAGTCATAAAAACTACTCCTATTTTCCCTGCTGAATGAAATGAAATTGGTAGAGGTGGGGTCTGGAGGCTTTGAAAGCAGGACAAGTGTTCCTCGTGACTTTCCTTGTGAACAGGGGCCTCAGATCAGCCTGCAGTGGACAGCAGAGAGATTCACGTTACCCCAGTGTGATAAATAATGAAACACAATGCGTAATTGTCAACAAGTTCTTAGAACCCACTCAGGCCTGAGCTACCGTGCAGAATGCATTACCTCAGGCTCCACGGGGTCATGAGGGAGGTAACCAAGTGTTGGGACAAGTAAATAGACATATTGTACTGAGCTCCTGTCTTTACAACAACCCCTGAGAAAAACTGGAATTCCATGTTACTTAGCTGCTTTTCCAGCTCTGTTGGGAAAGATTAAATGGTGTTAGCAAAACAGCTAGCTTGAGCTTGCTAATTCAGCTTTTTTTAATCTTACGGTTGAACCATAATACACCTGGCTATAGAATTCACTTTTGGAAGTAACATTTTATCGTTTATTCTTACTTAAAATATTCCTGTAATATTAAAAATGCTAAATGACATGTTAATATTTACAAAAGAGAGGTAATGACACAGAAGGCCCAATTATGTTGCAGATATAAAATCAGCAGGGATTCTGGTACCACAGGATGGAAGTGGAACTCAGCGCTTCTAATAAAACAGGTGTCAAACTCTCCTACTTTAGGGACCAATGAGATGCTGCTTCAGGACACCAAGGACTACAGTAACTCTAAGGACATCCCAAATTGTAGAAGCATGAGTGAAGACTGTCTCCTGTTACTCCTATCTGTTATTCAATGTCAAGGGCAATCTGGGCCCTAAAATGAATTAATGTCATTTCCCCAAATGCCTAACTAACTTCTTTTCCAGAGCAGTTTACAGTTTTGCCCATGTATCTGTATACATCAGTTGACAGGGCACCAGCTTACGAGGCAGAAGATACGAGTATGGCCTTGACCTACCAATGGCCAGTTGACTATGTGACCAAAGCCCTCAGCTCATTGCCCTATTTATTTAATATAATTCTCTACCCCCCCTTACCCCCTCAACATGCATTTTTTATTTCCTTGGCAGCAATGAATAAAACTTACAATTATTGTTATTTCTTATTTATTTACTATCTCTACTATTATCAAATAAATTACATAAGGGCAGAAAACATGCCTGTCTTGTTCAACTTAGGGTTCCCCAGGACCAAGCATTTATCTGATACAAAATAAAAATATAGTAAATATCTGTTGAATGAATGAGGGCATGAGTCTTTTATGAAGTAAATGTATAATTAAAATGAGTCATTGTCACTATTTACTCCTCAAAGAGATCTACTAATTCCAGAGAGAATAGCATGACTTTAAATGACATAACATTGGTTTCAGTATAGTGTAATACCACCTGGAAAGCTAACTTTTATCTGAGTTCACACAACTTCTCATGAATTGAGGAAATAAATTTGAACTCTCCACAACACAGTATCTTTTTGTCTCATATTTATAAGAAAATGTATCTGCATTCCTTTCTTATTAGAAATAAGACATTAAATTTTATTTCAATACCTCTTTGAAAAAGAAAGACAATAAAAACAATGACATTGAAATAGAGAACAGGGGGACAGTGACCAGAGGAGAGAGGGAAGGGAATTTCAGGGGAAAAAGGGGAAGGATTTACAGGAACTAGTATAAAGGACACATGGACAAGAACTAAGGGGGGTGGTAATGGGAGGGAGGTGGGTGGCACGGGGGCGTGGGCTGGGATGGGAGTAAAAGACAGAATACTGCAGTTGAAAAATAATTAAGTAAAAATAAATAAATAAATAAAAATACTAGCTGAAATATTTAAGCCACAGTTGTTAGTGCCTGGACTATTTCGAGAATTTCCTAAGAGTCTTAAATAATAAGACATGTCATCCAAAAAAATATTTTCAGTCCCTTTGGGAATTCACACTGTTTAGGGTTACATAATACTACTTCCATACATATGTAGCTTACTGCTAATAAACTGCACAAATGTCACCAGTTCAGCTAGACATTCTCAGAAGCAAACATAAATATAGAGATAGAAAAATAATTCTTTTGCCCAAACAACCCCAGCCAGATCCCATGCTTATCTGTGTTGAAAGACCAATTGCGTAAAAGAAGTTCCAACTTTTATTTTTAGGAGACTATGAGAAAAGCATCCAAAAGGACATCCAGGGGACATTTCTCGCATGTATTTATTTAAAATTGGCATTTCATTGCTTAAGCGTTCAGTTGTTTTGTGTAGTCTGGATAATATCATTCTGAGAGATGCCTATGAGAATTAGTTATAGTTTGTCATTAAAATCTAGTTCAGATCAATTCCATTTCATTCAGCAGACACATTGGTTGAGAGCTTCATAGGTGCTAAGCACTGCTTTGGACTCAGGGGAAGCACAAAGAAGCTTGCACTGTATTGGGAGAAAAAACACACACTTGATGTCATGACAGGAGTTTGTGCAACGTTGGAAGAAGGACAAAATGGTTTTGGAGGGCACAGGGAAAGGTCACCACCTCAACGCCACCCACCTGAGCAAGCAGGTTGAAAAACAAGTCCAGGGGCAAAGAGCCCCATCCTGCAGTCCTGAGGGCAGATCCTTATGGAGCCCTAGCTAGTCATTATAATCAGCAATCCCATTGTTTTCTCTTCATTTTAGGAAGCCAGTTTCAGTATTTAGATCTTCACATTTTCCCTTCTTGGGTTTTCCTTCCCTGTGTAGTCACGATATTTCCAACACATGCCAACAAATAACTTGACTATTCCCTTAAAGCTCCCACTTTTCACAAAAGGACCTGAAAGAACAGAACATATGTAGGAAAAAGAATTTTAATTTACCTTTGTTCTTCTTGTTGTTATTAGGTTGCTGTAAACTTCAGGGCAAATAAGTTCTGGACAATAACAGAAGTACATTACAAAGCCTCCATTCAGTTAGCCCTCTGGTCATTCAAATCTCCATCCTCCCCCCTCATGTGACTATTTTCTTCACCTGCTCTAAGCTTTGATCATTCTGTCTATTCCAAACCTACAATGTTTTGGTTATTTCTTAAGCTCCTAGAGAACAAATTAATGTAAATGAAACATAAAAAGAGCCTTTTTAACTAAATTTTCACACTTATCTCTAATGCTTACCTTTCATAAAAACTATGATCAAGATATTCCTGACTCTTGGTGTTTTGCACAGCTACAGCTACCAGTAGTAACAGCAAGAAGACTGAGAAGAGTAGCCAGTGATTCGGGGTTGTGAAGTACTGGGAGGACTGTTTTAAAAAGAAGATATACAAATCTTTTTGTGTCTGTGGACGAGTGCATTTTTCAGAGGAGAGATGCATTGCTCTCATCCTGAGTCAGGGATGTCTAAGGCAGAGGGAAAAAGGTTAAGAATCATTTGATCAGAAATAACAGTGATACATAAATAAGGGCACTTAAGCAGGTGAATTGTCATAAAGCTAGTCCATCTCTCATTAAATTCTCCTTCCAGTTTCAATTCTTATTTATTTTTCTCTCTCTGATTTTAGCCCTTTGTCCTCTACCATTCATGAGAACCAGTCCAGAAACCAAATGAAGTTAAGAAATCACCAGGCATGAGGGGTATTGCCAAATCTCTGTGACTTACAAGTAGTGATGGAGGACGACAGGAGCAAGCTGAGTATAGGAGGGGCTGTATTATCCATGCTCATCGTCTCCCTCAGTAGCCCAATAATTAGGGAGTCCTGTGGAGGATAATGCACTCTGGCCTCCTCACCTCCACATTCCCCTCCTCTCCCAAACAATGCTTTGCCAGCACAGAGACTGCGCCATCTTGTAAATCCACATCCGACACCACACCCCACTCAAAGTGCTCAGATCAGATGGGACATGGGAGTAAAAAGTCAGTGGTGTTTTGGAAAACACACTAGGACACAAACTTTTCCATTTCCATGAAGTTCTTCCTTCACAGCACTCACCTGAGGATGACTCACTGCTCAAAACTCCTGTAGAGCGTCTTCAGATCTGGTTTAGCTTCCTCAGTATGAAGCAGAGGTTCACGATGTTGCCTGCCGTTTGCAAGAACCTGGGGAAAATTAAAAAGTACTGATACCAATATTTCAACATGAAGAGTCTGATTCAATTTGGCTAAAGCAATGGCTCTTACTCTGGGCCATGCATCAGAATCACCTGCAGGTATTTGTAAAGATACAAATACCTGTTCTCTAACTCTAGACAACTAAATATGAATCTCTGGAGGGGAGATCTATACAACTGAATTTCAAAACCTTTTCACGCGAGTCAAATATATAACAAGGGGTTCAGATTCACTACTCGGCTTTCACATTTCATCATTGGTCCAAAATATTAATAGCCTGCTTTATTCAATAAGAGGACTTCTGCATGGATCTTAGCCTTTTCCAAAAACTGAATCTGCCCCTTAGAATTTTTTAAAAATGTGTCACAAACCCTAGCAATACAGTGAAAACCAAAAGGTGACCTTACCGTGAATCCATTTACAATCCTTTTGATTTCCTTTGAGGGCCAATACTCCAGGTATTCTAAGTAGATAATCCTGGAAAACAGGCATCCTATTCATGGACACTGCCAAAATATATGGTTTCTTCCACGTGAAAGAAAGAGTGGAAGTTCATCCACTAACCAGTTCATCCCGAATTCCTGACTAGCAAATAAAAATAAGAGCTAGTAATTATTGAATGATTATAATGTGCATAAGTTTCTCTGAGAACTTTATGTGCATAGCTTTATTTTCACAACTTTTTCCTGGAATAGTGTTATTATTTCCCAATTACAGACTGAGAAAACAAGGCTCAGAGAACTGAAATGATAGTTCTGCTTATCAGTTTCATAGAACTTTGATGCCAAAGGAACATGACAAATTACTGCATGGCACTGAGTATCAAGGCAAAACCAATTTGTGATCTTTATGATCATAAATTACCTTCATAATTACGATCTTTATGGCTATCAGTGCCAAGACTTTACTGTTTGCATTCTAGTGAGTATGTTAAAACACCAGTCTGTGAACTATTTCTTGTATCATGTCAATCCTTTGCCTTTCAAACCTCAAAGTCTATGGTAAGAACATTTCTTCTCAAAGTACATTTTCTTGATTCTTTCAGTGGGGCTGCTTAAGCTGAAGTTCAAAGAAAACAGACAGTGACTCAAAATTTCTACAGAATAGTACATTCATGGTTGAAGAAAAAACACACACTCTGTAGTAACAAAATTCATTGTTCAATGATTTCTCAATATTGTATTATTATAGTTGAATATATGTTGATTGATAAAAGTTTCACTCAAATCACAAAGACACTGTTAATAGGCAGAATAATGTACCCCACAAAGATGCCCATGCCTCATCCCTGGTACCAATGCATATGTAACCTTACATGGCAAAAGAGAAGGACCTTCAGGTGGCAAATTATCCTGAATTATCTGAGTGGACTAAACCTATTCACATGAGTCATCAAAGAAAAGAGAAGAAGGGGTCAGACAGGTGTGGCTTGAAAAAGAGTCTACTCGCTTTTATTGATTTTAAAGATCAAGGAAGAGGAACATGAGCTAGTTAAGGTAAGAAAGTAATGTTCTCTTACAGCCTCCAGAAGAAAACTCAGTTCTGCTGACACCAGTTAGACCTGTTTTTGACTTGTGATTTAGTGTACATTAATAAATTTGTGCCAATTTAAGCCACTAAATTTGTGGTAATTTAGTATGACAGCAATAAAACTCTAATAGATACAGCCCATTAAATCACCTTTAATTGTGGAAGAAGTATCACCATGCCTTCAACTCTAAGTGGACAAAATGTATCATTTTTCAAGAGTAAATATATCTCTGTCATTGCTTATGATTTTTTAAAATTATATGCTACTCTTTATATTTACTTAATAGTATCACCAATAGTAATGTTGATGGTTATATTGTAATCTGTTTAAATTCAGTCACTATTTGAATTTCAACTGTTAATTAAATAAATGTTTACCAGGGGTCTGCCCTTGCATTTCAGTAGATATTAAATAAAGATTTCTTACCTTTAATTAAATATTCTAGCTATGACTGTTGCATGTTTATTACCATATTTTTCAGACTATAAGATGCAATTTTCCCCCTAGTCTGAATGTAGCTTACTTGGATTGCTGTGGATGGGGAGTGGCAGTGGAATGGGGTCACAGGTTATTAAATACGTTACCATTTTTTGCTGTGAACTTTTTTCCTATTTTCCTCCTCTAAAACTTAGGTGCCTCTTATGGTCCAGTGCATCTTATAGTCCTAAAAATACAGTAGTTTATTCATCTTAAATCCTTATTTAAAATAAGCATATACGTTATAAGTAAAATAAACTTATTTTATACCATTGATAAATTTTGAAATATAATAAAAATGCAACAAGATTTTGAAGTAAACGTTTAATAAAATGTACTATGACCACTGTTAAATATTAGTATGGCAAATGATATCTAAAAAATAAGGTGAAATAGGCAGAATTGTGGATAGGGGCAGGGTCAGCTGTGCATTGATATTGGGTGACGGGTGCCTGGAGGCTTGTTATAACCTACCTGCTTTTGTGTGAGTATGAAATTCTCCATGATAAGAAGTTTGTTTTAAAAAGACTGCACATTAGACTTCAGGCCAAGATGGAGGCACAGGTAGGTACACTGCACCTCCTTACATAACCAAAAGAAGGACAACAACAAATTTACTTTGTTTTTGTTTTGTTTTTAAATTTTAGTTTATTTTTAATATAGTTTATTGATTATGCTATTACAGTTGTTCTATTCCCCCTCTTCATTCCCCTCCACCCTGCACATCCCCTCCCCACCATTACCCCCCCTTTAGTTTATGACCACATGTCTCAAGTTCTTTAGCTTCTACATTTCCCATACTATTCTTGCTCTCCCCCCTGTCTATTTTCTACCTACCATTTATGCTACTTATTCTCTATCCCTTTTCCCCATCTCTCCTCTTCCCACTCCCCTGTTGCTGTCCTTCCATGTGATCCCCATTTTTGTGGTTCTGTTCCTGTTCTAGTTGTTTGCTTAGTCGGAAAACAAAAAACAACCAGAACTGCTAGAAAATCAAATTGTATGGAAGTCTGACAACCAAGGAATTAAAGAAGAAACATTCATACAGACCTGTAGGAAGGGTGGAGAAGGGCAGCCTTCAGAGAGGACTCGAGGCAAGGCAGCAGCTGGAGGAGTCCCACATTTGCTGTGCATATACCAGGAGAAACAACTGGGGAGCAAGACAGACCACATAACCCAGGGTTCCAGTGTGGGGAAAGAAAGCCTCAAAATCCTCAACTGAAAAAACCTGTGGGTGTTGTGGCAGCAGGAGAAACTCCCAACCTCACAAGAGAATTCATTTGAGAAACCCACAGGGTCATAAAGCATACACAAAACCACCTGTTGGGAACCGCTCTGCCTGGTTTCAGGAGTTGTAACTGCCCCCCATGGATAAGGCTGAGTGAGCCACCTCCAGACTGTGAGCCACTAAGGAGGCAAAGCTTATCTCTGGCAGCAGCACTGTTTCTGCTTCATCCCCTGCCCCCAATGCTCGGTTGGTTAGTCAGAGATGGATATGACCCCTCAGAGGAGGGGCAACCTAAGCCAGATGTGATCACTTGGGAGGCCCTCAAGAAAGGGCTCAGGGGGCTGCAGCAAAGAGGGAGTGATGGACCCTCGACCCCTGGCTATTCTGACATAGCCTGAGTCCCCATTTCCATCTGAGAGAAGTATTTCCTGGCTCTAATCCACTTAAGCTGAAAAACCTATGACTGGGAAGGCAGTGCAGCCCTTTGCCAGCTAGAGCGGGTTCTGGGTGATCAGGCCTAAGAAAGAATATCTAAAATCCTGTGAAACCTTTGTTTAGAATGCTCTCATTTAAATAATAAGGGTCTAAGCAAGAAGTGTGTTCCTCAAAGTTTTATGGCTCTTTAGCTATCTGACCCTGACTGAGAATAAGCCCTCATAGTTCTTTGAATGCTATCTATTGTTTGATCCTTACCTATATTCTTGTGCAAAATGAACCCAATAAAAGCCCATTGAGGAGAAGGCTCTTGGTCCTTCTCCTGTGAGAGATTGACCACCTCTCCTCCTCAAGCAGATCATGTCTTGGTAGTTTCATTTTCATCCGTGGTGGACGGGGGCGACTTGCTGGCAAAGTTGCCCCCACAACCACCCACCTGGGAATCAGCACCAGAAGGACCCATTTTGCTTGTGGGTAGTGGAGGAGGTGACTGAAAGCCTGCTGAGTGTTGAGCAAGCAGAATTGTTCCCTCTCAGACCCCTCCCCCACATACAGCACCACAATGCAGTGACCTCGGTTCCTCCACCCTGGTGATTACCTAATGCTCCTCCCCTTATTAACAGGCACACTAAGACAAAAAATATGGCCCAAATGAAAGAACAAATTAAAACTCCAGAAAAAAAATACAACTAAGCAATGAAGAGATAGCCAACCTATCAGATGCACAGTTCAAAACACTGGTAATTAGGATGCTTACAAAACTGGTTGAGTATGGTAACAAAATAAAGGAAAAAGTGAAGGCTATAAAAAGTAAAATAAAGGAAAATGCACAGGGTACCAACAGTGATGGGAAGGGAACTGGAACTCAAATCAATGGTTTGGACTAGAAGGAAGAAATCAACATTCAACCAGAACAGAAGAATTCAAAAAAATGAGGAGAGGCTTAGGAACCTCCAGGACAACTTTAAACATTCCAACATCCAAATCATAGGGGTGCCAGAAGGAGAAGAGGAAGAGCAAAAAGTTGAAAACTTATTTGAAAAATAATGAAGGAGAACTAGCAAATAGAATTTGCTAGTTCCTTCTCCAATATGGCAATGGAAATAGACTTTCAGTAAGTCCAGGAAGCTCAGGCACTCCCAAAGAAGTTGGACGCAAGGAAGCACATACTAAGGCACCTCATAATCACATTACCCAAAATTAAAGATAAGAAGAGAATCTTAAAAGCAGCAAGAGAAAAGGAGACAGTAACCTACAAAGGAGTTCCTATAAGACTATCAGCTGATTTCTGAAATGACACCTTACAGAGAAGAAGGGGCTGGAAAGAAGTATTCAAAGTCATGAAAGGCAAGGACCTACCTGCAAGATTACTCTATGAGGCAAAACTATCATGTAGAATGGAGGAGCCGATAAAGTGCTTCCCAGATAAGGTCAAGTTAAAGGAGTTCATCATTACCAAACTCTTGTTATATGAAATGTTAAAGAGACTTATCTAAGAAAAAGAAGACAATCAGAAATATGAACAGTAAAATGACAATAAACTCACAACTATCAACAACTGAACCTAAAAAAACTCCAACAAACTAAGCAAACAACTAAAACAGAAACAGAATCACAGAAATAGAGATCCCATGGAGGGTTATCAGTGGGGGAGAGGAGAGGGGGGAAAGGGCAAAAAGGTACAGGGAAAAAGAAGCATAAATGGTAGGTAGAAAATAGACAGGGTGAGGTTAAGAATAGTATAGGAAATGGAGAAGCAAAAAAATTGTATGTATGACCCATGGACCTGAACTAAGGTGTGGGGGGGATGCAGGTGAAAAGAGGATGCAGGGCAGAGAAAGGAGGATGCAGGTGCAGGGAAAAGTTGGACAACTATAATAGCATAATCAATAAAGTATATTTAAAAGAAAAAATAAAAAGACTGCACATTAAAAATGCAGTCCACATATACTTTTCCTTAAAGTCAATTTAAAGGGCAGTTGGTAACAACTTTTTTTTTCCTACGAATTGACTCTTTCTTCTGTTCTCTTCCTTTCCTTTTACCTGTTCCTGCTGCTCCACTTGAAACATTTGTTACTCGGTCCCTAAATCCTTGCGGTCAATTCCTCCCTTATACCCTTTACCACAACCTATCCCCAAATTTGCTCCTTTTCCCACTAGCATGCTCTTCCTTATGCCAGTATAATGCCTGTAAGTTTTTCAGGACATCTTGGACATAAATTCCTCTGCCCTATTTTTAAAGGTTTCCACTCTGTGGCCCAAGCTATTTAACTTCTCCTCTCTCTAACCTGACAAATACTAAAAGGTCCAGTCTCCTCATTCCGCAGAAGATGCCATGTTCATACTTGTGTCCATGGATTGCCCTTCTCCCCTTGATGAATCCCAATTCTCCCAGTCTTTTAAGATTGATTTACTTCCTTGAATATTTGTTTTATTTTAAAATATTGAAATAAATTGATTATAAAAGATATATAAATATTCAGGGTAGGGCAAGAGTAGGTTTCCAGTTGTGAATATGCAAAACAGTTTCTTGTACTATAATTTATTATTATATTATTTTCCATACGAATAACTGTAAACCTACATTTGCCTCCTATTTGTGTATCTTAATCTCAAAAAATACATATATAGTACACATATTTTTCATCTTTTTTTTAAAAGATTGTATTTGTTTACTTGTAGAAAGAGGGAAAGGGAGGGAAAAAGAGAGGGAGAGAAACATCAATGTGTGAGAGACATTGGTTGCCTCTCATGAGGCCCCCACCTGGGTGGGGACCTGGCCTGAAACCCAGGCATGTGCCCTGACTGCAGCCTTCCAGTTCACAGGCCCACACTCAGCCCACCGAACCACACCAGCCAGGGCTGTATCATATACATATTTTTCATCTTCATAGGCCTGTGGTGTTTTCTTAATTGGAATCACTTAAGAGTGTCAATTTCTTAAGAAATGATCATTTGAATACTCGAAATGAAAGAAGCTACTAAAGTTCCTTGCTTCCTCGAATCTAGTTTTTGTCATTAGAGCTAAGCCACATTTGATAAATTCTATCCTTTTGAGGTGTTGCTTAAGATTGCGGTTTACTTTTTGGATGTTTCAAAAGTATCTCTAAGGATAAACAACCAAATAATAAAGATGATGAAAAATACAAGATGGGTGTTCTTTCTTTCTCTTACAGTGGGAATCCAGTGTGTTTCTGAGATGTCTTTGTGTGCTGAGGACGCAGGCAGCCTAGAGAGCAGCATCCAGGGGCCATTGTCCCTTGTGCAGAGCTTTCCATAAAGCCTTGTCTGGGTTAACCTCAAAGGAATGTACTTTGCCTAGAGGCCAGACTCTGCAGCACATCCATGAAAATCAGCAGCGCAGCGTAGTATACAATCTATACTTGAATCTACAGAGCCATACAAGGACCCCTTGATGGGATAAACAATGTGTTAGGTCCAGGGCATCATGAGATGAAGGGTACAATTGGATTTCTACTTGAAAACTTAATCACATTATCTAATAAATGGCCTCTATCCTCATCAAAGAATTTGGGTTCATCCAGAATATTTCTACCCCCCCAAACACTAAATACTATAGTGTTTTAATTGCTATGGCGTTAAATCAGCTTTCTGCATGTGAGTTTTACCACCTCATTTGCTTTTCTGGGGGACTTGGTGACTCACATATAGGAAGATCTAGCAAACTTTGTGAATAACCTCAGAATCTATGTGTGAGTAGGTCACTGGGAAAACCTCTGTGGCGTCCTGGAGTGACCTCTACACGTAACTGGATGAGCTCCTCCCTTGCACCATGAAGCTCCTCTCCCTGTTCTCCCTTCTACCTCCGGCTTCTCATTCCACTCCTTTACACTGTTTGCTTGGGGTTTTTTTATGCAGTTTTTGACGTGTGCCCAACAAACTCTCTCACTACTTACTTTCAATTACTTTTCCATTTCGTTCAGCTACCGGGCCCCCCGTTTTCTCCCAAGCAGCTACTTCCTGGTATTATTCCCAGCAGTGTCCTTCCTTGGGCTCCTCCGGTACACTCTGGGACCCTCCACCTGCCTCTCAGAACACCAGCTTCTGATGGTGAGGATGTGGAGCAACATGAACTCTCATTCATTGCTAAAATGGATGCAAAAATGAAAAATGGCACAGCTGTTTTGGAAGGCAATTTGAGCAAACATTCCCCTACCATATGATTTATCAATCTCAATCTTTGGTATTTACCCGAATGAGTTGAAAATTTATATCCATACAAAAACCTATAGCAGACTAATTTCTAATTGCCAAAACATAGGAACAACTAAAATGTCCTTCAGGAGGTGAACAGGTAAACAAACTGCTACAATGGATACGTTATTCAGTGATAAAAAGAACCATCGAGCTATGGAAAGCCATGGAGGAACTTTAAATGCATTTTGCAAACTGAAAGAAAGCTGCATACTGTGTGATTCCAACTATTTGACACTCTGGAAAAGGCAAACCCATGGAGACACTAAAAAAGAGCCATCCTGGCCCTGGATGGTGTAGTTCAGTGGATTGATCACGGGCCTGGAACCAAAGGATGGCAGTTCAATTCCCAGTCAGGGCACATGCCCGGGTTGCAGGCCAGTTTCCAGCAGAGGACACAGGAGAGGCAACCATACACTGATATTTCTCTCCCTCTCTCCTTTCCCTCTAAAGATAAATAAATAAAATCTTTAAAAAAATAAAGAAAAAGATCCACCCCTGGTTGCCAGTGGCTGGAGGAAGAGGAAGGAGCGGGTGTAGCACAGAGGGTGTTGAGGCAGGAAAGCTAGTCCGTATGATACATTTGTCAAAATCCATAGAATGTGCAAGGCCGAGTGAGCCCTAATGTAAACTATAAACTTTGGTTGCTAACATGTCAGTGTATGTGCGTGGACTGTAACAAGCGTGCTAGCCTGGTGGAGGGTGACGGCGGGGAGGCGGTGTGGAGAGGAGGCAATATGTGAGCACTTTCAGCTCAATTTTGCTGTGAACCTAAAACTGCTCTAAAAAAATGATAAATGGTAAAAATGAAAATGGTCTACTAATTTTTTTTAACTTTTAAAAATCCACTCTGATCGCTACAGCAGAGAGCTGCTTACCACCACAGGGAAACCGGAGTAGCCACGCCTGCAGTCCACCTAGAATGGATCGTCTTCCACAGCAGGGCACCCAGGGCTGGTCTCCGGGTCCCCACTGGACCCCTTTGCTCTCTCTCACCTTCCCACCCCGACTACACTCTGACTTCTCTTAAAATTTCCTACTACATCTCCTTTCACTCCAAATATATTCCCTGAGAAAATACAATAGGTAAGATTTGGCAACAACTTTTCTCACGGGTAAGCTCTGAAGGCACCAACATCTGTTTCTCCTCCACCCCCTCATTCCTTCTGTCTGCGTGGAATGGGGGTCCTTCCTTCTATTCAGGTTAATCCCTCATTGGGGTGCTTTAGGTTCCCAACCCCTTTGCCCCCAGCAGCCACACCCTATCACTCCTATATATCATTTTACTGAATCCTTTGGTTTTTTCTCTCAGCATAGACATGCTCAAATCTTTCCCATATTAAAGGAAATTCTCCCTTTATTTCATTGTTCTTTCATTTATTGGTAAGCTACAAGCACCATTTGGCTGTAGCGGTCAGGACATGTTAGTGACAAGTGAATGAAAACCCAACTTGCACTGATTTATTAAAAGGGAAATTTATTTGCTCCTAGAACCCAAGGAAGTGGTCAACCCCCAAAGTGTGAGAAGAAAAGAGATTGGGCCAATACTCAGGAACCATCAGTCTCATTTGTTGCCTGGATTCTCTCCCCATCCTGTGGATGAATCTCCACCATCTGATGTTGAGATTCTCTCTCAACATCAACCTGCATTTGGCTTTATTTTCTCTTAATACAATTGAGCTTTCTTCACATGTTAAGAAACCAGGTCCTGAATTTCAGCACATACAGCTCTTATCATCTTAACAAGCGGAGGGACTCAGCTTTGTTCTCTGAAACTCACATTAAAATTCCTGGAAAAGGAGAGAGTGACAGAAGGAAGTCAGGACAGGCAGAGTCTCAGACGGATGGCAGTGCAGCTCTGAGAAAGTGTCGGCCAGCCCACCAGGGAGCTGCAAGGCAGCCACAGAAGGGCTGCATTGCATTGCCTGGTGCTACAGAGAGCTTCGTGCTGGCCAGTGGCCAGCCACACTCTCTGGGCAGTGTTCCCTCCCTAATGGCAGCTGTCCAGAAAGAGGGCAGCACCAGTTCAAACATGATTGGCAGATCCTAACGCTGCTGCCGCTGGAGGCTGCCACCTAAATACCTTCCTCGTCTCAGGTTTTCTCTTGAAGAGAAATGGAAGTGACACACCTGTGTGGCTGCGCCCTCTGTAATACTGTAGACAGCATAATATTGGCACTTGTTCACTGGTCTTCCTCCTCCGTTAAGTGCCTTAAAATAATAAAAAAAAATTTTAAAACAAGTGATAAACTCAGAAGGCATTAATTTAATTAATCTTGTTCATTTTTGACACAGGTAGACATTCCCTTATTTATCTCTGCATCTCCAGATGTGCGCTCAGTGTGTGCTAAATAAATGAGTGAATGACGGACCCAGTGAAGAACAGCGTGCCAATCTCCATGTCTTATCTCCAAAAGTAGATTTTTTAGCTTTGTGAGAACACGATAAATGATTTTTAAAAGCATATTTTCTTCCCTGATGTCCACTAGCATCAACTTCATCTCACATACTATCTGGCTGTGGGTTTGTCAGCAGCAGAGATGTGACTGTCACATGCCCTGAGCTTGTGACATGCCCTGAGCTTGAACAAAAGAAACCAGAACATCAATATTCTTATAATAAAGATATCAAGCCCCTGTAGACAGAGCAAAAAGCTATTCTAAACCTTCATTTCAATTTTCAATATACTTGATAGTCTTGCTAAGCTCCCACTTCACTGAGAAGATAGTATATCACATGTGAACATCAGATTCATTAATTACTACTTATTTTCAAAGCTCCTGAAAAACCACTAATATGTAAAGGCATGGAAAATTGCAGAAACATCAGGTTTGGAGCACCTTACCACGTACGAAGGCCTGCACTCTGTGTTTATCCCCATGCTTCAGGATGGATATGGGCCTCAGGGAGGACATGTGGGTATCTAAGGCCAAGTTCAATCCTATTTTTAGAGCAGAGATTTGAAGCCAAATTTTTTTGACTACCAAACCCAAACATGTTATTCCCACAGCACCATTGATTCTAGCTTTAAAAATCCTACTTGAGCCCCAAAGAAATCTAGTTCAACCCAAAAACAAACTCTCTTGCACTTCTCTAGAGGAATCTTGTCTAGCATATCAGAGACTTTAGGAAGAATTAGTCTGGTTGGTCCCTGAAAGCAAACTTGTTTCAGTGAGACTTGCAAGACATCATTAAGTAGTCTAGGTAAGGCTTACATGTTTTTAGGAAAAAAGCAGTTAAGTCTTCTCTCACAATTAGTACGCACCCCACTTTAATTGCTATTAAGAAAGTTAAAAGTTCACCAGATATGTATGACTGGGATGTGTTGAAAATGTTTTATAAAGCTAAAAATGAATTTGATATATCTCTAAAAGTTTAGGGGGTTGTTCAATCAGAAGTACAGTAAAAACCAACCCCTTTATTTTTGCATGAATACAGAGACAATATAAAATCAATAAAGCTTTCATTAATGTTGTTATTAATATACACCCCCAGTTTAAATACACTTTCTCTAATTGGTTATTCTTGGAGTTGTGAGCAATGTTGACTTCAATAAAATGTCTTTTTCTTTAGAAAGTTTAATTAAATGAAGGCTTTTTAAGAATAGTGTTAGATTATGTTCTCCATCCTGTATAGGACTTATTTGGATTTTTTTCTTAAGTAAATGCTTGCTTTAAAAAACCATTTTAACCCTTTCAAGTGTGGAAATAAATCATTTGTATAAACTTGAAACTGCCTAGTGTGAGTCTTCTGGAAAAAAACAATGGCGGTTCAACAATGGAAGTGAGGGTGGGCGCACCAACTGTTAAAAATACATCACCAATAACGTCAGTGTATTTCCCTTGTCTTTCCCACACCTCTCTCTGGGGAAATAGAAACTCTGTTACAGGCTAACTTGAATTCCTGTCATTGTGCTCTACACATCAGTCTTTTCTACTCTCAGGCTCAAGGCCTGTGGCTGAGGTTATCACCTACGGCTTCACACCCAGTCACTGACATAGCATTAAAATCAACGGGAAGTTTTTTTTTTCCCCCTTTGCTTATATAGAAGATGCAAATGATTCATGAGATCAGCAATAAATCATAGTGAACAACAAGCAGCTGAGCAGCAGGGCCAATCTTAGCTGGAAAAGCTAAAGATTTCCCGGGGAAACAATATTAAATATAAACCTTTTCCTAAGTGTTGATAACTATATTTGTTACAAGTTACCAAACTATTGAAAGTGATGACACATCCAGCTTTACACCACGCCCAGTGCATCATTTCCTTCCCTCTCTCTCCTCCCCACCCCGATTTAAGAAAACAGCTGAGGACAGCAAACTCGACAAGATTAACAGGGGCTTCCAGCCTTTTCCCATCTCTGCACCACGCTGAAAGAAGAAGAGCTGTCTTGGGCCGCACAGTAAATACACTGCAACATGTAATCACACACACCAAAAAAAATCTCATGACGTTTTAAGTAAATTTACGATTCAGTGTTGGGCTGCATTCACAGCCGTCCTGCGCTACATGCAGCCCATGGGCTATAGATTGGACACCCCTGCAAGTTTGGTCTGGCTTAGCCTGCGAGGTTTTTGGTATTTTCTTTAGCTAACAACTCTTTTGTAAAGAAACAAGTGTACGGTTTCCCTACAGGAATTCTGAATTTGGTGTCTGTGACATTTCTACGTGTCTACAATAGTACAGATACTTGCGGCTTTTAAGAGAGTCTTATTTTGTAAGTGTTAGTGCTTCAGACATGAGTCAGGGTGTGTGAGAGTCAAACTTAAGGAATGACTAAGGGTGCCAGATAGTGGCACAGCGTGACTGTCTTAGTCTGATAATCCCAACAGATGTGTCATATATGAGTCTGCTTCTGATGTCTGCTTTGTCTCTTCAGTTTGTACAGGGGTTTTTCTTGGCTGTTAGCATGACTGGTAGCATTTTGCAAAAAGATGCACATGGGCTATCAGACAATAGGAACTGAGAGAAATAGGGACTTCAGTTCGATGTTTTCTATGAATCAGCTTAGAAGTTGGGTTATGTTCAATATTTGCTGTAGCTATAGCTGCCGGAGGCTTAAAACTTTTCTAGCCTCCTCGATAGTTGTCTCCTCTGTTGACCTGGACTTCCCTAAATATTCTTCCTTACAGAGAGTGTCAGTCTGGCAGCTTTTAGCTGTAATCCGATTTTATAGTGCTGGAGCCTAGTTCACGAAGGTTCAGTCCCAGGGAAGCAGGTATTGGCTATCAACTCTCTGAATTTACCTGTGTCTCCAGATTTTGGGGTCACACTTTGCCCTGTGATTTCAGTTCTCTGAAAATTTGTTGAATTTCTTTTTTTTTTCATCTTTTTCTTGCTGTAAGAATGGGAGTGATAACTTGTAAGTTCTTCACAAAATGCTGGAGCCAAAACCGGATGTCCACATGACTTTGTTGGGAATCTGCAAATAGGTACATTTGTCAATTTGTGTAATCAAAATGAGCCCAAATGATTGTCTCAAAGATCTACATATTTTCAGCCCTGGCTGGTGTGGCTCAGTGGATTGAGCACCGGCCTGTGAACCAAAGTGTCACTGGTTTGATTCCTGGGTTGCACATTCCATTTCCTTTCAGGCTGTGTGCGTGGAAGGCAGTAGATCGATGTTTCTCTCTCTCATCGATTTTTCTCTTCCTCTCTTTGTCCCACCCTTCCTCTCTCTCAAAAATAAATAAATAAATATTAAAAAAAGAAAAATAAAACCAGTACTACTCAATATTTATGAGATACTTAAACTGGTAAGTATACTATCCAATATACTCACCTGAAAAGTTAACAGGCTAAAGAGCTTTCATAAAGTTGTAGATGAGTTCCATCAATGATAATGAAAAAGATGAAATCCAGGAGCCTTCAAGAACCCTTCGTTGTTAATGATTATGCCAACACACTTCTTTACTGCCGTGAGGTTTAAAGATGGTTGCAGTTCTACATGGATATTTAATCTGACGAGATACACGTAATTTAATAGGTTCAAGTCTATCTGTAGATTAGAGCAAACATAGGTAAATCACTATTCTCCATCATATCCACACAGCAAAATATTGCTCTACAGAACAGAGTGGTAAACTTTCAGAAAAGTTTAATCAAAGAGTAGTTTTGTAGATGAAAGAAGAGTGTTTAACCAGAATGTAACATCTACAATAGGCAGCAATTACTTAAGTTGGAAATTGATCGCTATTTTAGACTGCTGTTGCCTTAAATGGCAATCTAAACATTTCCATCAAAGGAATAACATTTATACTTAGCAAAAGCAATTTATAATATATTAGGCAGATCTTTGCAAAGACATAGTGCTCCCTGAATTAATATTATTCATATAATTAGCATAAAATTACAAGACTAATTGAGTCCGTTAAGAAAAAGTTTGTATAATTTAGAAAAGAAATAACATTTGCTTAATAACAATGTGTTTGAAAATGCCTGTGTTCTGTTTCCTTTTTTTTATTGACTTGAGTCAGCATTTTGTTAACCATCTAGACATCTGCAGTTAACAGAAAACAATAAAGATATTTTTGTTTTTATCTAGATGTGAGGTATGGGTAAATGTAGTCGTTCCTGACATTGGGTGCATTAACGTTTACAAGACCTTTATTTACAGTAAACACCCTTATTAATCTGTGCAACATGATCTAACCAAAACGAGGCACTATTACTAGAAGTCCATTTGACATACGTGAGAGGCATGCCTAACCTGGCAGCTAATGATGCCTGGACTCTGGTCTCAGGTTTCCTCTTTTTTCCAAACGAGCTTTACCTCTGTCTAGCCTTGGGCAAGTTATTTAATCTCCCTTCTCCTGAATTTCTCGTTTGGGACCAGCTGTCTCTCACAGTCATTGTAAGCATTAAATAAGGTAATACAGAACACCAGAAATAGGATTTGGTTCATATTAAACACTTAAAAGATATTATTATTTCAAGCTTTTCCTGTTAATATTACCAATAATGAAGTACTTTATATGACAAATTGCATTAAAATATTGAAATAGCCTTCTATTCTTCTATCTCTCTTTATAAATATTTATGAAATTGCAATGGAATACTGAACCTTCCCTATAACTCTATACTCAAAAAGGTGTTGTGTATAGTTATGTTGGTATTCCTAGCAAGGTTTCCAAGTATTGATTGAACATGCATCATATGCCAAATGGATTCCAGGGTGTAAAATAATTGTTCCTGTCCTACTGTCCAGACTTAGAAGGCATTCAATAACCGACAGCTGTTACTCTTTTTAAATAACTATGGTTCTTGTCATACACTGAATGTCTGCGCCCCCCTGCACAAATTTCTATTTTTTAAGCCCTGACCCTCAGTGTGCTGGTATTTGGAGACAGGGACTTTGGTAGGTAATTAGGTTCAGGTCAGTTCATGAGGGCGGAGCTCCCGTTTTGGGATTAGTGCACTTATTTAAAAAGGAAGAGACACCAGATCTTCCATCCTCATTCATTCTCTCTCTCTCTCTCTCTCCATTTCTTTCTCTCTGTCTCTCTCTCTCTCTCCCCTAACCAGTGAGCATTTGGTAAGACAGTAATCATCAGCAAGCCTGGAAGAAAGCTTTCACCAGAACCCAACCATGCTGACCCCCCAATCTCAGACTTCCAGCCTCCAGGGCTGTAATAAATGTGTTTGTCTAAGCCCCCTGGTCAATGGTATGTTGTTATAGCAACTGAATTAAGACACTTCCGTTCCAGCTTTCCCAACTATATCTGATGATCTGTGCCCACTCCTTTAACCTATTTACAAGAAACTTCCTCATCTATAAAATAAATATGAGGCTGTTGTGAGAAAAATAAACTAGCAAGTGTGAAAGGATGTTGTGGACATGTTGTACATGTTAGTTACTTCAAACTATTAAAAACACTAAAACACTAGTTATTAAACACTAGTTATTAAAAACACTAAAATAATTTTGACATTGCATAAAGAAAGACTAACCAATTAAGATAACACAGCAATTCAAACAGTTGCCTTTTATGGTGCATACTGGTCATTTCCAGATACTTATTTTCCTCAGAACAGAGAATAGACAAACTAATGATACCATCTCTTCTATCCTAGGATATTTTTTTCTAGAAATAACTGTGTGTCTATGGAGACTTAAAAACAAAAATTTATCCAGTGGACTTTTCAATTACCATCATAATTGAACCTTAGGACTACATCTTGACTCTCCCCTCTGCCTCTCTGACTCCCCTCCCACCTCCGTGGCCACTCCTCCCCCATTGTGTGTGAACGAGCTTCTCCTCTCACTCCCCACACCTACCCTGGATCAGAGCATTGAAACAGGATGCTGATAACCCCCATACATGTGTCTGCATCTAAAACGTGAGCCCCAGACTCACAACTCCAATTTTCAATAACATAGCACACATATATACCTCTCAGGCACCATAAATTTAACTGGTCCAAATTTAACTCATCATCTTGCCTCCAAAATTTCTGGGCCTCTCTAATGATAGTACTAAACATGCACCCATGTCAGAATGGCCCCCGGACTTCTCCTCTCATTCCCTTCCACTCAAATATCAAGAGCACAGACTGCAAATGCAGAGTCATAAATAACCTCCTCTACCTCCACCCATCTCCTCTGT
This sequence comes from Artibeus jamaicensis, assembly GCF_021234435.1. NCBI lineage: Eukaryota > Metazoa > Chordata > Mammalia > Chiroptera > Phyllostomidae > Artibeus > Artibeus jamaicensis. Next base: position 22,779,879 of record NW_026521823.1, on the reverse strand, counting down.
TGATATTTGAAGCCAAAACCTCTTCATGTTGATTCCAAACTTTGAAAATTTTTGCCTAAGTTATCTTTGTCCATCATGACTTAACCCTTCACTCACAATCCCAATTCATCATCAATTTGGCTTTGAAAGAAATTTTCTGGTCTAATCTGCTCATGACATTTACCGTGACACCCACATGCTCTCCACACCTAGGTCATAAATACAGTCCTCTGATGTTGGTGTATTAGAACTTTTAGGAACCTTTATGTCTACCTTAACAAACCGATTACTCTGAATGCCCCTCCTCCATCCTCCATTCCATCAATACTGATGCTGAAGTCTCCTGTGTATGTTCTAGCTTTTGTATATCAGGGAATTTTATTTAGCTGGTCCATTTTTCTGAAATTTCCTGCTTTCCTTTTTTTTGTCTAGAGAACATCTCTCACCCTTTATATCTCAGCTCAAGTGTGACCATCCCTATGAAAAGTTTTTAAACTCCTTTCTGAGGTTAGATTTAGTCATTCCTTCCTTTGTGCCTTCTCTCTGCCCTTCACACACCTACAATGAAACTCTTTTATGGTGACAATCATATCTATTTCCCATCTGTACTTCCTACCCCTAGAACCTACCATAGTGCCTGGAACATAGTAGTTAATAAATATTTGTTTTCCTAAATAAATTAATGCATTTGTAGCTGTAGTAATGGTGAATATCAAGGTGGTTTGCTTTCCATAAGAACATAGGTCTGTACATGAGAATTTTAAGTCCAACATGCTACCATAATTTAAAAAATGCATAGAGAAGAGAGTCAGATACCTTTATTGAGTGCTCACAATGTGCAAATCTTTCAGCAACATTATCTTATAATTTGCATAGCAATTCTATAAAACGGGCATCATGGAGCCCTTACAAGGGATGAGGCATTTTTATTTATGATCTCATCCAATCCTTCTAACCAATTTGTGAAAAAAGTATTATTCTACAAATACAAAATGATAACATTAAAGCTCAGAGGAAATAGAATTTTCTTAAGGTCACACAAGTTAGAAGTACCAAAGTCAAGTTTCCAATCTAGTTTTCTGCCCAGCAGAATAAATGTTCCACAAGTTAAATTTTGAAGTTCAGCCTATCCATGATATACCTGGGTGTTCTGAAATGGGCCTATGAGTTGCTATTACCTTAAGGTTGTTACAGAAAGAAATATTTCCAAATAAGGCTATTTGCAGAGTCTTTAAAATAGCCCTGTCATCAACATTTCTTAATTATATGCAGCACAAGGGAAATTTGCATGTTTTAATACTTGGCAAAACATCAAAGTTTGCTTCTTCAATGTGACATATATCCTTTAGTAGGTCACGACAGATTTATTGTAACTGGATGTCTTCCAAAAGCCATTATGCTTCCTGATTTGTTCATTTGTTTGAATCTTGAAGAGATTTGAACTTTAAATTTGTATATTTAAAATATTAAAGTTGAGCTCTGTCAAAAAAAAGGGATTGAAAGAAAAACTGCTTTGGCCAACACTGATCATTGGAACATTTCACTTAGTATTTTGGGTTTTGATCATATTCATTGTCTTTTCCCATCAGTGTGTCAGCGGTGGCAGACAGGGGACCTGTGAATGGGCCTTGGTGTTCAGCGTCAATGTGAACATGATCAAAACGTTTGGTTAAGAGCGTGGAATTGGAGTCAGACGGACCTGGTCTCAGGTTCTCACTCTTTCACTTACTTGCACTGTTGTGAGAGGCACAAACTTACCCTCTCAGAGCTTCAGTATCATCTTTAATGCTAGAGAAATACCTCCTTCACAGGGTTTTTCGACACATTTTAATGAAGTGAACATATACAGAAATTAAGTGAATGACACATTATTGAGATTTCACTCAATAGATGGACACTATTTAAATAGTAAATCTGGTCAAATAAGCAACAGAGATTGATGTTTCTCATACCTTTTCTATATGCCACTAGGTAGGTATGTCCTAATACATTAGATGCAGGGAAACACACTGCAAAGATTTGGGGAGAGGTTAAGACTGTCTTTGATGTCAGCGTTGCTCCCAAACTCTGAGCACCACTGGTCCCCTGAAGCTATGACATGGACGTTGCCTAAAATGCAAGACTTCTGTGTCCACTTTGGGTCTATCCATACTCTGTTCTTAGCTGGCTCTCTCCTCACATTTTTCTGATAATCTAATTCACCAAAATAATTATATCTGGTTATACAGTTGGATTCTGACTCTGATTTATTTGATCTTCGAATATCAGAAACAGACTTGAGTCTTTCAGAAAAGAGGCATATAAAAATTAGTTTGTGAGCTAATACTTTTTAGTAAAGAGAGCTGTTACTGTATGATTTGGGCTATGCTAGCCAATCTGTTTAACTAGAGATTATAATTATTAGATGAGAGGAAATTTAACTTATTTAATAATGACATGGTAATTACTTCACCTCCAGTAGACATAACTAATCATCCTATACTCCCAGAAAAAATAAACCCATAATGTTCTTCCTCTCACTTTTTCTTTCTACTCATAAGAAAGGACAGAGAAGATACTGAGAAAGCAGTGCAGATTTCCTAATAGTCAAATACCCGGTGGTTCAAACAAATGTCATCCATGTAAGTAACTCAGTTGAAGAAGAAAAATAACCGACTTATATTAGCTAAGGGAAGCAGGCTTTAGGGAGTTTGCTGTTACATTGCTCTAATGACTTGGGAGGTAAATTGCAATTATGACAAAAATTTGGTTCAAACACATGTTTCAGGATGAGTTTATGAAAACCATGCCTATCAACAGCCAAAAGATTATAGATCATAGTCAAATCTTATGAACAAGCTTGTAGTGACCAGGTTCTAGATATTTCTTAGATGTTTGTCTTCTTAAATATTTTTGTGGAATTTTAACACTTTTTTAATCCTCACCTGAGGATATGTTTATTGTTTTAGTCAGACAGGAAGGAAGAGAGAGAGAGAAAAAAGAGAAACATCAATCAGTTGCCTCCTGCACACTCCCCGACCAGGAATCAAACCCAAAACCTAGGTATGTGCCCTGACCAGGAACCAGATGGGCAGACTTTTGGTGAACAGGATGATGCACCAACCAACTGAGCCACACAGCCAAGGCTAAATACTTGTTTCATAAGATGATATTGTATGCTATTTTATGTTTTCTCTGCTCAGATGTTTAAATAATTTTATTTTTAATTTTTATAAGCTGAGAACAATTTATTATTGTATTTCTTATCTGAAAAAAATCTGTTAAGATTTTTTCAGATCTGTGACACTTTTATTTAGGGTCACAGATCCTATATAGTGTGTGCGTGTTGAGAATTCGAAATAAAATTCAAAGATGATAAGGAAACTTCCCCCTCTGAAAATTACTTCATACAAGCCTTTGTGGGAATTTTCATAAGAGTCCCCTGACAGTGGGATTATTAACATGTTTGTCAGTGGGCCAAAATCTTCCAAATATCATTTAGGTTTTTAAATGTTGTGGCAAGACAGGTCTCTGTCCCCCATCCCACCCTGATCATAACCACCCCCTTTTCAAGGTGGGCCCTAATCAAAGACCTCAAATTTTGATCAAATTTCCACCACAGGTTTAAAAAAAATTCAGATAAACATCTCATAATCTAAAACTCCCAAGGCAATTTTAAAGCATAGAGCATAAAGATGCCCCCCCAACATGAAGATAACTGGCCTCATGTAAATTGATTATCTTGGAAATAGATTGAGTTTTTATCAGCATATTTTAACAAGTGATCAAAGAATACACAGAATTTAGTTCTGGAAGAAAGCATCGTCCAACTCAACACAAACCCAAGTCCTGTAGCCGACAGTACGAAATAACATCCTTGTCAAACCCGTGAAATGACAGAACCTAATGGCCGTGGGAGTCTGCAAGCCCCTAACCGAGAGGGAAGCAGCCCGACATGAAATGTGAGCAGAAACAGGACACAGCTGAGCGCAGATCAATGGAACTGCAGTGTGAGGGCCCGAGGAGGCTGCACCAAGCCTGCTTCAATTTTTTCCTCCTTTGCTTGTGGACAATTAACACGTGTTTACTGAATATGTTATTAAAACAAAGACAGAAGAAGAAAGAGCCTGAGATGGCTGCATCCGGCCATTGGCTAGTGAACTATTGCCAAAGGTCACTAAAACACACAAAAGAGAGTGATTAAAAAAAACATGCGAAAACTTTTATCTGTGCATGTTTGCTGGTAGCTATAATAATTGGAGCTCTTCATAACTGGCTGCTTGAACATTTTCAGTTACCGATCCCACAATATAGAATCCTCTGGCATTTAGTTTTATTTTAAGGTGTGCCTTCAAATGTCATCATGTAAAGTACTTAGAACCAGGTAGAATCTTCTTGAAAGCTGGGTTTTCCCAGTAAAGAAATGACTGCCCCAAATCGCAGAGCGTATGATCCAATATAGAGTAGATACAGAGAGAAAGACGTGAAAGGAAACAGGTGAGGAAATGGTACCAATGAGAAACAGCTGCATAAATTCTTAGCGGCCTGACAGATGCTCAAAGTTTCTTGACAAGTGAATGAGTGAAATGAATGCATGGATTGTATCTAATTCAGCAAGAGCTCTATTAGGAATTTTAGCATCAAGGAAGAGAATTATGATATGGAGGAAAAATTACAAATAAAAAGTGTGGCAAACCATTCCTCCCTCAGATATGAAATGTTATTTTGAAAACTAATAAGTAAGTTATGCTTCACACACTGCCTGTTGCCCCTACCCCCATGTAGGGCGATGCAACATTAAAGCAGAAGATATTAAGAAAACCCTCCCCTAAATAACACAGCAACTTGAACAGTCACGCCTCAAGATCAAAGCCAGTTTCTCAGGATAGAAGTTTCCCTAAATAATTGTACAGTGAATTCTTTTCTGGTATAGATCTCTCGCTGTTGTTTACCAAATGCCTCTTCCCCTCATCCACACCAGGGTCATTGGCTTGTTAATGTAGTCATGTGACCCAGTTGGAAAAGTTGGTCCAAAAGGCCCTGGTTTTCTATGTATCTAATAAACACTGAGTCATAAATAGGTAGATTCTTCTGAACATAACCATATACCTCCCAAATTAAAAAACAAATATCAATATGTCCTTTTTTTATTTTTTACTGTATTGCAGGCTTTAGTTTATGTTTAAACTAAACAATGTCATTTATATTAGTATATCAAATACTAAACAATGTAATTCATATTAGTATATCACATATGTGTATGTCTAGTGTGTATAAACACACACATATAGAAGGCCATGTGACTATACATGTTATAAATATTTATATATGGCTATGTAAAAATAAACCATTTTACAAAAAGCAGTTGCTTTTCTTTGAATCGAAGTCAGAATCACTTCAATTTTATAAACAATGGTCCATTACAATGTTTCTAACTCAAGAATAATATTTATTCTTACGATGTTAATATATTTCTTATTATACACACACCTTCTGTATGACAGTAGTTTAGCTTCTCATATCTGTAGATGGAGACCACACATCATGGATAAAGCTGCTATGGATTCAATGGTTTTCAAAACTACTTTCCCATTTTTGTGTGCATCTATGTATTTTGAGGAATCAAATTTAATTTGGGCATTTGTTTAATAAACACTTACCTAACACTTTAACTAACTTAACTGTATTAATTACAGACTTCTATATACAACTAAATGCCAAACATTTATTAGAGGACATCATCTCTAAGGTCAAGAATCCAGAAGTGGTGTAGCTGGGTAGTTCTGGTTCAGGGTTCTCAGCAGGCTGTTGTCGAGGTGTTGACTGGAGATTAAGTCATGATCTCATAGCTTGACCTAGTCTGCAGGATCCACTACCAAGCTCATGCTCATAGGTGTTAATAGGCCTCGGTTGCTCATGGACTGTTGGCCAGAGGCCTCAGTTTCTCTATAGGAATAGCCATGGGGGTATTTACAACATGGTAGCTAGCTTCTCTTACAACAAGTGATGAGACAGTGACTTTTATGACCTAATCTTAAAGTGATGCAGACACTGGCCTGCAGTGTCCACGTCATTATGGATGAAATGAGACACTCACACAGACTGCCGAGTCCAGTGGAGGGAAAGGGACAGCATGGCTTTTTCTCTCAAGGGGAGCAAAAGCCTTGGCCCTTGCTGTGACCAGCCTTTACTGGGTTTCTCAGCACATTACATGATGGTCCTCATTTACTATGCACAGGTTCGCTTTAGGTGGTTACCTTTTACAGTTACAGAAAACAAAGGAGCCACTGCTGCTAATAACTTCACAGAAGAGGGATATTTGCAAATGAAAAGGCAAAAGTGGTCGAACCCCTTACACTCATCCTTGGAAGGCTTAGCATGGATTTTAGGAAGTTATTTTGCAGTAAATGTTTGCCACAAATCCAGGTGAGGGAGTTTTTAGCAAAAAGCAAGTCTCAAAGTGGCCTAGGCACAGTGCAGGCCTGATTCCCCAAGGGAGAACTCATCCGAGGGCGTGGGTCCTGTGAGTCTCCGAGTGGGGGCTGGGCCCACGCCGCACAGAACAGTCTCCTACATTGGAGGTCACATACTATGAGTTTGTCATGTGCTCTTGGTAACACAGATCAGCCCTGGTACAATGTAGAGAAAAACTGCACATAGATTTAACTAATTGCATAGTAATTAAAATATATTCTAAGTAATGCATACTTCTATAACTAAAAAGTTAGTCATTTATAACCTTTCTTTACACTTCACAACCCCAATATAACTATTATAAATGATTTGTTATGTATGGTTTTAAATTGTTCTTTATGTTTTTCCATATATGCCCATATGTCTGTACATATACATGTACATATACATTTCAAAAAATATTCCGAGCTATACATTCTGTTCTGAAGAATGTTCTTCCACATAAACTACTGTGGGCATACTCCCATATAGATCTACTTGATTGAGTCACTAGTGACTAGTATTTTACATTTTGGATATAATAAAATCACATTTTCACCAATTTTTAATGGTTATAGTAGGTTGCTTCTAATTTTTCTTCATTGAAGTTTACTTCAATAAATTTTTATTACATTAATCACAGTAGCATCTACATACATTTAAAATAGAAAATAAGCAAATTCAAGTGATTCGTTTTCCAAAAAAAAGACTAGAATTTCTTAAGGGAATATTTTAATTTAAGTTTTAGAGACATTAACCATATATTTCTACTTCAAACTCTGATACACAACTAAGTATATCTGTTCAAAAACGGTCTTGTTTTTATGCATAAACATGGCTCCTGATTTCAAGGGATCTATAATCTTTGGAAGTGGTGATAGTAATGGTAATGGCGATGGTGATGATGGTGGTGGTAGTAGTGGTAGTAGTGATGGTGGTGATGGTGATGGTGAATCTGATGGTAATGGTGTTAGACATGGTGGAAATTGTAGACGGCATTAAGGCAGGCAAGCAAATAAGCAAATTCAATGCAATGCAATTATTATGGTGATAAGAAAGCACTTAGAAGCACTAGCCTATTTGGGGTGTAGGGAAATCTTCCCCTAAAAAATTTCATGGCAGCAAAGACATAAAGGATATAGGTTAGCCAGGTCATAGGAGTCATCCATCACTAATGGAAAAGCTGGTTTCTATTTCCAATCCTCTTATTTTCTAGTTCATGCACACATACATACTCACTTTTTAAATCCACTAATATTTCACAGAGATAAACACCTCCTTCTTGCTCCTAGAAGAGAGATATGCTAATGACTACCAACTTCAAATTTAGGTAATGTATTCACTTACCAATATTTGTGGAAAGCCTGCCAGGAGCCTGTCACTGTTCTAGGCACAATGAATATGGTGAAAAACAAGATAAAAAGCAGTTTGTGCCTTTGTACCTTATAGTCCAATGGAGTGAGATGGATAAACAATCAAATAGTAAGGTATATAATTTTTCAGATTAAGAGAGGCAAGTGATGGAATCGGTTTTAGTTTAGATGGGTAGCTATTGCGACTCTTACTCATGCTTTTTGTACTGGTCATAACTATTTCGATTATTATACTATTGAAAGATGCCAAAATAAAAAAACATTCTTTTTCTTAGATATTCCACTATTTCAATGCTAAAAAAAAAATAGAGCTATAGTTATGCCTCAAAAACCTACACAGAGGGACTCAAAGTCAGGAGCTCTCCTTCACCTTTTTGGCTAGTTGGCTACGTTATCCTAATTGCACACTGGCCCTGCCATTTGATAGCGGTTATGGAATATTATTTTCCTGGTCTACTTTAAAAAATAACAACAGTAAAACTAGGAAAAAGACACTGATATAATGCTTACACCTCCCTACCAGTCAGCTGGGGCCACCAAAGCTTGGTCATAAGAGACAAAAATGGTCTTTTATGGGATCCAGCCCTGCACGGTCAAAACAGTTCCCAGGGAGGAAGAAATATGTGTAGGTCAGGAACTTTTTTTGAAGTATTAAAACAATTATAAGCAGGTTGATTAGAAGCTTTTTTTAATATGACTTGTTATATAAAATTTGAGAAATTCCTCAGCAATATGAGGAAAGGCAGACTTGGGGGCATGACTTTAAATATCAACTTGCCACTTCATCAATGTCCTTACAATATTAACGTTTCATTTTATTTTGGTCCCAATTATGTACGTAAGTGTTTAGGTGTATTAAAAATAGAAATCTGGCTTTATATAATGGCTTTAGGAAAACAGTCTGGAGTTATCTTAGTCAACATTATGATGACATTGGACAGCAACTATTTAGATGCTGCTTTTCAAAAACAGCATCTGGAGTCTAAATTTCTGTTTCTCTTTAGCTTGCAAAAATCATTATTTTGCTGCTAAGTATAGGCCTAAGTATAATACACATTTGGAGGATGAGTCTTTACCTTATAAGGTAAAAGTAGGTATGGAAGTGTCATGAAATAGACAGTGTTGCAAATTCCACTGGCACCGATAACAAGACCCAGCTGTTTGTGTTAAAATCCTCAAAGCCCAAAGTTTGGGCACTGAAAGTGTTTATCCAAGTCTCATTATTTCCAAGAACATCTCAGAATTTCAAAGAGTCCTATTTTGGCACGTAATGGATAAATCAATACATGCTGGCTTTAAATTAGCTTTGTGCATGTTCTTTTGAAAAGTTAACAAGTTACAAACTATCAGAGTTTCTGACCTGATTTTGGTCTCAGATCTGCAGTGATGTATGTGGAAGGTCTACGGTCACCATTGTGGAAGTTTCCACCCAAAACCTATTCTTCATCACAATGCTATTGTCTTCCTCAGAACAAACATCCAAAGAATGGAGAAATCAATTATGCTGACCTGTGGTACCATGTTACAAATGTTTAATAATATTAAATATAAAATTAAAAAGAAATATTCTGAAGTAAAATGTGGAACCGATACCACTGTGGTCCAGTTATCTACATACTCTTCTTCAAAAAATAGCTTACTGGGAGCATACTTCATGTATGAATTCTAGTGACTGAACAGATGTAGCCATCAACCAGTTCACAAATGCATCAAGTGTATTAGAAATAAGCCCTTGCTGAAGAGCCTCCATTGTTCAGTCTAACAAGCATACCCACCATAATATTTACCTTCCAGGAACCGGAAAATGTATTAATAAAAACTATCTCAGATGTTTCCTAGACTGTCATTTTATTTCAGGCTTTCTACTGAAGTTTTACAAATTTTATAGAATTTAACTTTTTCAAGAAGGTACTACTCTTATTGTCCCTATTATCTAGGAGATATATGGCAATATGATGATTCACCTGAGCTTCTCAGCTAGGTAAGTGGCCAGGATTCAGAGCTGCTGAGGTCCATACCCTTTTCACTTTTCTGGGACACCTTGCTTGCAAAAGGGCAGGATTCTCTCTTATTTATAGTCTTGTTTTCAAGAGGGTTTTGGATAATTTGTGTTCCATGTCCAAATCAGCCTTGTACAAACATCCTGTCTACTAAAGCACTTAGAGAATGAATATCTCATTGCACTAAAATAGATAAATATTTAGTCCAGAAAATTAATAGCAAATATTAGCCCAGAAGGAGAAGTCTATTAATGTACTTTTAGGAAAGTAAAGGCCACTAAAGATGATAGAAGCTATATTATAAGACCAAACTAAAGCCAACAGAGCATTTTTAAGTATCAAAGAATATATTCACACATGGATGGATGAAAAGGTACATTCTACCATAACCAGATCATATAGGTTCATCTTCCCCTCTTCCCCTTACATCATATTTGTGATGGTTTGGGAAGATGGAATCCTGTATATTTTGGTCTTCTCACTTGTATGCTGTGAGGATGTCTAGTAATCAAAACAGCCTGGGCTGGGTGGTTCAGATGGATGGGTCATGGTCCCATACACGAAAAGTTTGCAGGTTTGATTCCCAGACAGGGCACATACCTAGGTTACAGGTTCCATTCCTGACTGGAGCACTTGCGGGAGGCAACCGATGGATGTTTCTCTCTCACATTCATGTTTCTGTCTCTCTGTCTCTCTCAAATCAGTAAATATATCCTTGGAGGAGGATTAAAATAATAATAACAATAAACGGTTCATGGTGTCAGACCTATGTTATATTTGTTCATGTTACACAAACAAGACCTTTCCAGGTCTTGTAAAATATCCATGAGTATTTTCAGTGTCAATCACATCCAGTAATTTGCTGAAAGCAGCAGCATAGTAACAAGAAATGAGTAACACTAACTTTTGACCTACATCAGAGTCGGAACCTAAAATTTAAAGCTAATACATGTTTAAATACAACTGAGTTTTTCAAGTGAAAATGCTTACCACTGAATCAACCCTTACTGCTTTGGAGTCTACTTTGCCTTTTGCTTAGTATTGACTGAGGCTCTAAGTAAATTTGATACTTATAGAAATTAATTTAAAGGTTTAATTCTGAAGGAAAAAGGTCATTTTGTTTTTCAGGCAAATCCATTATATTTCAGATTAAGTCACTTAAATGTGTTTTTAGAGCTAATGTTAAGCCCAACACATTATTGATGCCTTCAGTGGTGAACATTTTAGAGAAAAGACATTGTCTTCGAAAACAAAGTTTCTTAAAATATCATGTGTTCTAGTTAAATTTATACACACACAACAACACTGTCATAAATATATATATATACACATAAAACATTTGGTAACAATACCCAAACCACCCTGTGGTGAACAGAAGGATGAAATATTTCCTCAGAATATTTCTTGGTGGTAAATGAGGACCACCAACAATCCAGTCATTTAGTTCTTGACATAAGACAGTGATTAACATGACAATTTAAAAAATATGATGGTATAATATAGTAATAAATACCCAACACATATATGTACATGTAACAAAAGTGATACCTTATTTATTCACAACTTTTTATAAGATAAAAGATTCATTGAATTTCTGGTCTACATACTTGAATATAAAATATTAAATATAACTGAGTAACAGTATTTTTACATAAACACTTAACTCCCTCAGAAGATGAATTATTTACTGTTAATATCTAGATGGACGAATGGGCAAAGGGGCTAGAAGACAAAAATGTGACAGCCTAAACATGTCACAGCTCTTACTCAGGATAAGTTCTGTCCAAAGCACTCCAATGATAATAACCATTCACCCACTTTTTCAACTTCCTTGGAATTGGAAAAATATCATGTAAAACTTTCTATCAACTTTTTGTTTGTCAAATTCACCCACATGCCAGAGCTAGTCTCTTTCACTATTAACAAAAAAGGATTTATTTCAAATGTGTTTGAGCACCTTTGCCCTTGTTTGCCCTTGACCTAGTTCCTCGACAGAGACGTCCCCAATCCTCACATCTCTAGACAAGTCTATTAATAGCTTTCTTGTGCAATTCAGGCCTACCCAGATCCTATACCAATCCAGAAGAAGGATGGATATAGTTGAAGAGTTCCACCTTCTTCTTATTTCAACTTGAAAATCTCTGAACTTGCTCAGTCTCACAGATCAGGAGCCTGAGGACTCAATGCTCCCACAGGGATCCTTGAATCCCAGATTTCTACCACTCAGAGTGGAGAATTAGATCATTTAAAACAACCTTTCTGTTGAATATGATAGATAATAGATAGATGAGAGATAGGTAATCTTATATGTGTCTATTTTAACTAGCCTGAAGACATTGAAGAGCTATAAGGTAATGAATTATTAGACCAGCTTCTCAGAGAAGTATGTTATTTTGAAGCCACTTTTGCTCTGCCCTCTGGGCATTTACCAACTCAGTTCCAGGTGGTGAGCTGTGCTATGCAGGAGCCAACATGACAAGAGACTGACGTCTCTGACCAGTGAGGACTTGTGACCCACCATCAGCCATGTGTGAGGGCTTGGAAATGGGCCAGCTAAAGCCTGTGACCTGAGTGAGCAGGAAGCACGTCCTCCTCTAGTCAAGCCTTGAGATGACTACAGTTCTAGGTGACACCTTGTCGTGGCCTTGTGGGAGTCCCTGAGCCAGCATGGGCCATCACCAGGTCTCCCTCTCCTATATCCTTCCTGCCTGCCTGGTGTTCGGTGCCCATTGTCCCCAGTGTTCCTCAACACCATTCTCATGTCACCCAGTCACTATCAGTCTCCAAGGTGAAATCAGTTCTTCCTGGCACTGTCCCACCTGACGATTCTCTTCATCTCCCCAGTAGGAGAACCTGCTCTCAAAAAAGGAGTGTGAATATGGAATTCCAGATATCAGAAAGCCAAAGGGGAAGAGATGCATTTTGGTGGTGGCAAGGAAAAGAAGTGGTAAAGCTTCACAGAAGCTTTGACCTCATACCATATTATAAGCCAATTACACTCCACACCACCCAAGTGTAAACACCTTCCCATTGTCACAACCAAACAATTTTCTCGTGTAAGCTCTATAAGAAAGGATCATTAAGGATTGGTGCTGCGATTTACATTAGAAATTAAATTACTTGTTTATTCTTTTATTTAGCATGAAACCTCTTTGTTATCAAAGTAAGAAATGAGATGGGGGAATCTTAAAAACAAAACAGCTATTTCAATCCTGATGCATTTAGGAATAGTTATAGCATGACCTTATAATTTAACTGTTGATATTTTTCTATTCAATGGTTTTATAAACTATTTTCTGAGAACTAGTTTACTTTATTTAAATAATGTAATATAAAATGGTATAATCACTATGGAAAATAGTATGGAAGTTTCTCAAAAATTAAAAATAGAACTACCATATGATCCAGAAATTTTACTCTGGGTATTTATCCAAAAGAATTAGATGGGAGAAATAGACAAAAAACTGTACTTGAAAAATAACTAAATAAAATTTTTAAAAAAAGAATTAAAACCAGAGTCTCAAAGAGATATTTACATATCCAGGTTGGGACTGCTAGAGCAAAAAGATACCATAGACTTGGTAACTTATAAACAATTGAAATGTGTTTCCCACAGCTCTGGAGGCTGGGACGTCAAACAAAGATCAAGGCCGACAGATCTGGTGTCTGGTGAGAACCACCTTCCTGGGTCAGTCTGCCATCTTCCTGCTCCATGACCCCAAGTGGCAGAAGGGGCGAGGAAGCGCTCCGAAACCTCTTTTTATAAGGGCACTAAGTCCATTCACGAGTCCTCCACTTCCCACAGGCTCACCTCCAAATACCATCCCAGTGGGGATTAGGTTTCAACACATGAATTTTGGAGGCACCCAAACATTCAGTCTATAGCACATGTTCATTGCAAAACTATTCACAATAGCCAAGATAGTGAAACAACCCAATGCCTGTGGGCAGATAAATGAGTTCACAAACTATAGTGCTGTATATACATGCAATGGAATATTATGGGATGTTGCTCAGGGGAGGAAATCCCGCCACATACTACAACATGGATAAACCTTGAAAGGAAAAGTGAAACAGCCACTCACAAAAAGACAAGCATAGTATGGTTTCATTTATATGATATATCCAAAGAAACATAACTCCTAGAAACAAAGTAGAATGGTGGTTACCAGAACCTGAAGGAAGGAGAGGAAGGGAGGTTGTTGTTTTTTTATGGGGTTTAATGGGTACAGAATTTGTTCTGTAAGATGAAAAAGTTATGGAGCTGTGTTATACAGCAACGTGGATGTATTTGACACTACTGAACTGTACACTTACAAATGATTAAGATAATAAACTTTATGTATGTGTTTTTACCACAATAAAAAGTAAACAGTGTAGATATCCAAAGGATAGATTCCCCATCCCTATATTCTTCCTGCCCCACTCCTTCGGCAGTGCCCCCCCCCTCCAGTGCCAGCCTTACTGTGCCCTGCTGCACTTGTAGGAAGTATGTCTCCAAAGCACTGCCGGTGAGATTATGGGAGTAATTACATTTGGCAAATCCACTGCTGATAAAACCATTTCAGAAGCCCTGTGTCCACGGGTCATGACAACTGTTCCTCCTAGTAAGACTGAAAGAGAACAGGCAAGTTCCTGCACATGCATCTCTAAGGGAGATGACCAGAAACAGCTTTGTGAAATTGGGAATGGCTTTGAAAGCCCCCGCTGGCCCATGATCTTGACAAACCTGTGTGAAAGCTCTGAGCTATTTATTGTTAATTAGGCTAGAGATCAAATTATCCATCTAGTGTACAGTAAATAAACTTTTAGAAATATCATCATTTCTCTTTATATTTTGGTTCATGCAGTTTTAGTCTAGAACTAGAGCTCAAAGGATAGGACACTTTTTAAAGATGTTGGCAGATTTTGACTGAAAATATTTTCATTAAAATCCAGATCTTAACTATTAGTGGAAATGAAATAAAAATATCTCACTGACTAAATTCAGTTCTTTTTATTTTTTGAAAATCTTTATTTATTTATTTATTTTAAATTTTATTTAGTTATTTTTCAAGTACAGTTTTCTGTCTATTTCTCCCATAGAAATTTTTTCTTGACTTTGTACTCCAAAAAATCCTTTTCTTTCTTTAAAGAAATAGCAACTCTTCTTTATTCAACAATAGATTGTTAAATCCCAAAGCTTCTCTTTCTAACTTCCTTTGACTATTGCACATCCCTTTACACACACCATTAGGATATTAAAAGAATAGAAATAAGGAATTGTGAAAATTAAAGAAAATAATTCAAAGGGATGACCCATAAACTCATCATAAATTATATCCGATATGAAATAACAATCTCTCAAAAAAGTACCTTAGTGATGATTGTTCTACTATAAAGTAATGGCAGTATTTTGCCTATGATTGAATAGCCTAAGAACAATTTACATAAATGTCACTTGTCCACTGATAAAGCAAGTAAACACAGGTTGGATTGCCTGCTTAGACAGGAATTTCTAATACTGTTATATTGTTAAAGTTGTGCCAAAGTGTTCTTGAGAACAGTTGTAAAGAGATTGTAGACCGGGTTATACTCTTTTTTATTTAACCAATGTTGGTGTAAAAAAATGCATCAAAGAAAAAATATAAAAATTACTTAAGCCATAAACCAGAGAACAACACCTTTAATTAAATCCTTTAATTAAAGTAGACTGTAGCCTACCAGTAGGAGCAGCTGAACCATGCTCCTTTTTCAGACAGAATAAAGAACGTGAGGCAGCCTCGCTGTTTCTCATATATTGTCAGCAGAAAAGAACTAATTATATCTTATTTCTAGTTACTGTAAGTCTACCAAGTTTTCCTGACTTTAGAGGCAGGAACTAGAAATAGGCAACCATTGACGAAGTTTCAAATCTCAGATTCTCTCACTTACTATCACACTCCTAATTCGTAAATTATGGCAGAGCTGATAATAAGTATAAAGAAAGTTGCTAAAGCAGAAATTATGCCTTCATTAAAATTTTAATAGAAATAATATCCAAATCCAAAAATTTCAAAATTTGAACTTTAGAAGAATAAATGTATTTTCATAAAAGCTTCATGAAGTATGGGTCACAGGTATGCCCACATTTGTCAAAACTCTTCAAACTGTGCACTGATGCCCTGTC
Organism: Artibeus jamaicensis; assembly: GCF_021234435.1. Taxonomy (NCBI): domain Eukaryota; kingdom Metazoa; phylum Chordata; class Mammalia; order Chiroptera; family Phyllostomidae; genus Artibeus; species Artibeus jamaicensis. Next base: position 22,763,947 of record NW_026521823.1, on the reverse strand, counting down.
CATTTAACTATATAAAATCATATCTTAATCTTAAAAGAATAAAAAGAGCATCCTTAACGATAAGACCCAAAGAGCACTTGATCTAAGTGAAAATCCAAGCTATAGAGATTCTCAGGCTGTTTGCTATTGATTCGTGCAGTCACTTTACATCTTTATTCTCTTACTTCAACCACTGTTTGATCATTGGATCTGCTCCTAGGGGGATGTGTGGAGCGGCAATTGAAGCAGCTTGCTCTGTGCCTTTCACACACCTTGTCCCTCAACAGTCATGATTTAGAGGATGCAAGGGAGATTTCGAAGGGTACATTCATACCAAGGGGATTACTTGAAAGTATGAGCTTTTTGTGAGTGCCTAAAAGGGCTCTTCTTTGTTCTCTTACCAGGGGAAAAGGTTTGCTTTGGGCAGGCCCCCCATGGCAAAGCTCTTTGAGGAATGAACTCTGAAGTACATGCAGCCCTGTCTCCGGGACCTTCTAGTTCAAGCATTTAAAAGGGACAGTGGGACCTTGTCCTCCACCCCTTCTGTCTCTGACAGGCGATCTTAGCCAGTGTGGGATTTTGATGCATCTCCTAGGGCACTTCAGAAAGTGTCATTCTAAAAGTCACTTTGTAAGGCAGTCCATATTTACTACATCAAAAAAAAATAACCTTCATAAATGCTAAATGCTGAATTAGCTCACACTCAAAAATTTTCAGTAAAGTTATTAAAATTTGATGCCACCCCTTGCTTCCAACTTACAAATAAAATTTACACTGTACTTCAATTACTGGTGAATTTGCAAATAAAGTTTATCGAGGGATTTTTAAGGAATAAGGTAAAAAACCTTGTACCTGTAGTAATATTGCCCAAGGCATGAATAGAGAAATTAAAAAGGAAGAGTCTGTCCTGAGATCTATTCTCCCTTTTCTGCTCTTCAAGGTCAGTGAATTTGCCTGTCAGACTGATGTGTCAGAGCAAGAAGTAACTTTAGAGATCATCTCATTATTTCCCTCCACTTTACAAAGGGGGAAACGGAGACAATTTCTTGGGATTTGATTACAGTCATTCATGAGGATCAAAGAATAAAATGTTCACATGAACTGAAAAGGTCATGGGTTTGACTCCCAGTCAGGGCACATGTCTAGGTCAGGGCACGTATGAGAGGTAACTGATAGAAGTTTCTCTCCCTCTCTCTTTCTCTCTCTTTCCCTCTCTCCAAAATCAACATGCATGTTCTCAGGTGAGGATTTGAGAAGAAACCATGAAAAGCAATTCCTAACTCAAAGACTGCTGTGAGGGAATAAATGAGATCCTGTAAATGAGGTGCCTAATGTAGGTGGTAGACCCTATCATAGGTAGCTGACATTATATTTTAAAATTCCTTTTTGAGAAAAGTGTATTTTTACCTTAAAACTATTTTATTGTTTTTGAGCCCTATAGCTAGAGTTACTAAAATAAAGTTAAATGACTTAAAATATAATTATCAAACGTATAAAAAATGTCTTGAGTTCAACCTTACGGCAGGCATTGTGATAGTAACAAAACAACATACAATTCTGTTCCTATCCTGGAAAAAGAAATTAATTCACATGAAATCAATGGTGCCCCATAAAAGCCTCTATGTGATCAAGTGCTCAGTTGTGTTTAACCGTCATTCAGTGCTGTGGGAAAAGCGAACAGAGAGATCGCAGTGAAGCTCAGAATAGGCATCCAAGACTGGATGGAGGCAAGATGAATCCTGGTGGCCATGCCGATGGGAGAGTGAACGGGGAGGGAAGAAAAATGGTCCCATCAGTAGGGTCTCTAGAAATGATGGGAAGAAGGCTTGTATAAGAAGGCAAATTCAAACCTGAGCAAAATATTCATATTCCAAATGAATCTATGGAGCACCCTTTTAATTCCTCATTTACATAGCTCAGTACATTGTTACTTGGCTCAGCTTTGAAGCAATTCAATGTTGACCTTGTCTTCTCTCAGACGGGGAGGATAAGTACTGCCCTCAAAATAGCCAGATTTGGAATTAGCACTCACAACCCTAGACCATATTTCTCATTCCTTTTGCCTTACTTCTTAATTGGGCTCTTTAGAACATACTTCACACTTAAAGTTCATCTTTTAAAATAGAAATTGATTTTCTACTACTCTTATCCCAGAAGACATTGCACAGAAGTCAAAAATTCAAGACTCTTGTCTCGCCTATGCCATTAACCAGCTGTGAAGCCAAGAACCAGCCACCTAGTCTGCAGGTGAGTTGCTACATGACATGGTTCCTCCTGGGGCTGAAATTTCACAGGTGGAACCAGTTGACTGGAAGACAACAGAGTAATATCCGATGTGCATCACACGGCCTAAATCTCTGACTTCCGTTTCATACAATCTTTGAGCAAAACTGTCAGTCTCTATTGTTTCCCTCCCTCCCATAAAAAATGAGTTCAGGAATGGGTAGCAAGAATCTATTTTATGGCTCTGCCTGACAAATATGATCCTGGCTTTGAATGGCAGTCTTGTGATTATTTTTTGGGTCCCTATAGGTATCGAGTACCTGAGATGGTGGGACTTCAGCAGGAAGAGAAAATAGCCGTTGCTGGAGACGGTGAGGGAGACGTTTTAGTCCCTGATTCACAGCTCAGTGACAAGGTTTGAGAAGAAAGGGTCCATCGCACTCTTCCGTGTTAGGGGCGAAATTGAAGAACAAAACAAAAATGTGGCCAAGAGCAGCGCCCCAAACCAATCAGGTCTTAGATATCACGCGGGGTATTTAATGGGGGGGGGGGGGAGTCATACGAGGCAGTAAAAGTCTGTGCTAACAGGTTTTATACAGATCCCGGTTCTAGTGGAGCCCAAGCGCGTCACCGAGTGCGTAGAAACTTGACCCTGGTTTACGCACGTGATTTGAAAAACTCGGAACTCTGACAAATAAAGGGGCGCCCGGGACGCGCAGGGAACTCTGCGCGACTGCGCTCTCCCGCGGGCAGCTCCTGCTGACGCCGCCCAGGCGTTGCCCCAGGGGAAAGGTTGCTGCGCATTCCGCTGGCGCGAAAGGACTCCTGGTGATTGATGGGGAAGGGACGAATGAATAAAACTGTTGGTCTAGGGACAGCAAAGACCCCGAGTAAACTGTGTAGGCTACACGATCTGGCATTTCCTAGCGTTTCATCAGAGCCAGACCCGCCTGCTGTTGAAGGGAGGGGACACGCCCTCTGCTCCAGGAGCAGGAGGAACCCAGCCGCTAGCCGAGTGCGTCCCGGGAAGGAGGCCTTCCCTGGTCGCTTGGCACCTGGTGCATCGCATCAGGAGCTAAACGGTCTTCGTGTTGAATTAAAATCAGTGATTGAACCTTGTCTTGGGGCTTCAGCTTGAATTACTAGTTTGGGGGTTAAAAAAAAAAACAATTAGACACAGGAATTGAGATTGTAATAAAGGAGGGAGTGTGAGTGGTTAAAGCCACCTGGAGGGTGGGTAATTGATAGTCTTCCCTAGCGGACGGAACAGAAAAGTCTCCAGGATTTTCCGAGTCAGCCCGCGCACTGCTGCGGGCGCCTGGGAACTTGAGCGCCGGCGGCGGTGGAGTAGCGGCTGTCGCCCACCAGGAGGAGTCTGGGCACTGATAGGCAGGGTGTCCGGGTTCTCTAGGGAGCGAAATGCAGAGATTCGCAGAGGTGCTTGGCCTCTGGGTGCCTTGATTCCCCAGTCGCAAGCGTCCTTAGCCAAAACGTTTATGCTTCCTCCTGGTACACCAAGGAACTCAGATTTGTCTTGGACACCCGTCCCTCTCTCGGGGGCACACCCCTTTCAGAATGTCCCGCCCCACTGCCGGTCCTTTACCTCTGAGGGGTGGGAGGTGCGGGTGACGCAGCGGAGAAAAAACATTAAAAAAGCTGGCTCTGGAAGTTCAGCCGACGGACACGGGCGGGTCAGACCGGCCTGTTTACTGGTGCGCAAACTTGAGTTACTTTTGCGCGCGGATCGTAGCAGCGCCGCCGCGTTCCGACCTAGCGGTTTGCAGGGGCGTGGCTAAGGTAGCTGACCTAGTGTCCTGTCTTCCTTCCGCTGCTGGTTTCCAGAGCGAAAGCTTCGGAGCGGCCACTGGACGCTCACTGGAGCAGGCAGCAGCATGCAGCCGCTGCCAAGCCTCTGCGGAGGCGCCCTAGTGGCCCTGATCTTTGCATGCTGCGTGGCGGAGGTCCAAGGAGAAGAGACGGGATTACCGATGGCTGGGGCCACCCCGCTACTTCTGGGGACCAGAGAGATAACGACGCCCCCGTCTAAGCTCTCCTGGCCGACGAGGTCCAACACCAGCGTGCCCTGGTCGTCAGTACCTCCGCAGATGCCTAAAGCAAGGAAGCCGGCTGGAGCCCCGCCTCACACTCCCCGGTGCGAGGGATCCATTGAGATCAAAGAGACTTTCAAGTACATCAACACCGTGGTGTCTTGCCTAGTGTTTGTGCTGGGCATCATCGGAAACTCCACACTGCTGAGAATCATTTACAAGAACAAGTGCATGAGGAACGGCCCCAATATTTTGATAGCCAGCCTGGCTCTGGGAGACCTGCTGCACATCATCATTGACATCCCTATCAATGTCTACAAGGTAAAGGACGCCTGCAACTGTCGCAGGAGGGGAAGGTGAATGGTTAGGGAGCAGGAAATGGGAAGGCCTTTGGAGGGAGCTTTCTCGAGAAAGTCAGTTATCACTGGAACCAAATTTCCTTCTGGTCTTCAATTGCCCCTGCTAAGTATAGAACAATTGTAGTCCCCAGACTAGCAGCATCAGCATTACTTGGGAACCTGTTAGAAATGACACTTTATGGCCCCACCTCAGACCTGCTCTGGGGTGGGACACCATATATATTTGTTTATTTTAAAAGCCCTCCATGTGATTATGATAGATTGTGAAATGTGAGAACCACTGGTCCTGAAGAATCTTGTCCTCAAGTCCAGCTCACTGGATGCCTTCTCTCTGCTCAGAGTGTGGTCCAAAAGCAGGACTGATTTCACCTGAGCTTGTTAGAATTGCTTACTAAATCAAATCTGCCTCTTAAGATACCTGAGTGACTTAAGCAAACTAATCTTGAGAAGCATTTCCTTGGAGGACCCTTTGGGTAGAGGAGTTGAAATCTGTTTTTAGGAAACAAGTGGCCCAGAAGAAATAGACCTAGGCTGGTAAGTAGGACACAGTTCCCCTGCTGTGAATGACTATATCTTTCCTACCTTTTATTGGAGGCCTACAGTGAGCCAAGCACTGTACATTTACTCCTTCTTAATATTACTGCAAGTTAATGTTACTGCACTTTACAGATGATTAGTGGGATAATCACGGTCTCGCAATGTGTAAGAGTTGGAGGCAGGAATCAGGCGAATCTGTCTGGTTCTGACGTGCTGGCTGTGCCCCACAGATTACTTCATGGACCAGACCAAGAGCACTCAGTGTAAAGGTCTGCAAAGAGTGATTTCAGTAGCTCACGTTATTATGTGAGTACCGCAGGCATCGGAGAAATCAGGCATGGAGAGCAAGGCCAGGACACAAACCCCCATACTACTACCGGACTCCATACAGCTTTGGAAGTCTGACACCCCTGTGTCTCTGGGCTTCAGTGTGCTCAACCCTACACCAGGCTGCTTGTGCCCACTTACTGAGGTTTTGTGGTGGTAAGGAAAACTAGCCTAAATGAAAGAGGTGGAAAATTTGAAAGAACTGAGCAAATATATAAAACTGCTTCCCCACAATGATCAGCAGTAGAAAGTGGTGCATAAAAACAGAACCAAAGTATAAGGGGATAGAAATGTGTTTTGCAGATTTATCTAAAGCTAGTCCAGGACTCAGTACAGGAGAAAAAAATGGGATGTAGTGTTGGGAAAGATTTGTAAGGGATGCTTTGATCTCGTGGCAGAAGAAATCATCACAAGGTATGATTTTAAGTTGCCCTTCCTGAATCTGAAAATCCTAATCCAAATAGCCATGTTTTAAGGCAATTCTAGAGACTCCTGAGGTATGGAGATGGGATTTCAATTACTATCTAGGCTATAGAAGGAAATACTTCTAGAAATAGGGGACAAATAGAAAACAATTTAAAATTCTGTGTGACAACTGGTGCTTTATAAACTCAAAGTTTTCTGGAAGAAGCACAGGCTGAATCGAGCCCCTTAAATACAGCCACAGTTCCATTTGGGATAGAAGTGACCCATGTATTTCTTAAGGAGTTCCATAAACCAAGTTTTACCACTTCAGTTTGGCAGAGGAATTTCAATTCAATTCATCAAAACTGACTTCAGAAACATCAGAGTACCAGGTTTTGTGAGAAATTTTAAAATATGTGAAATAACATCACTCTTAAAAGGGAGATTACATCTAGTTTTGCTCAACTAGCATAGAATTTTGTAATACTTTCATTTTGGGAGGTCCCAGTACATCCCTCATGTCCAGCCCGGTTAGAAACCTTCCTAAATCAGCCAGCAGCTGAAGGTCTGAATGGAGTTGAGGTTGAGACACGTCAGGGTGCTGCTTTCAGGCAAGATGTAATCAGCTCTTCCGGGTCCACACTCTATTCTTCCTCTCATCACATTATTACACTCAATAAGCCAAAGAATATTCCACTTCCAAGGGAGCACACAGATTACTTTCATTTCAAATTCCTTTTAGATTTCTGTAGAGAGTTACATCCTTTTTGCCAGAAGCCATTTACCGTAGTCTAATCCTGTTTAGGGTTACGGTAGTCTAATCCTAAACAGTTAATCCTGCTTTTACCTCTGAGATAAGCAAGCTAATGAGTCTTTACAACTGGCCATCTAGCCTTCTATATTGGTCATAAAGAAATCCATCAGAAAGAACTAGGTCTCATCACTACACTTGCCATCATTGAATCCTACTTGGTAGCCTATGGTTGACAGTATGTATACATAGGTGTCATTTGAGATCTAAAATAACAATAACAGCTACAACCTATTATGCACTAGGTACTTGGTTTATTTCATTGAATCACTGCAACAAAACTTGTGTGGTCCCCCTCCATTTCATGGAGAAAACACCTGTTGGAGAGGTGAAGTACCTTACCCAGTCACACCACCAGGAAGTGAAGAAACGAGACTTGAACCCAAGCCATCTAGCCCTAGAACCTGTGGTCCTCTCCTTCCCCCTGCCGTGAGTGAGCTCAGACCCAGCACGTCTTTCTCCAGCCTGGAGTATTATTATGGCTGCATCGGAGAGTGTGGGTGGAATTGTGACATACTGCCACACAGGGAGATACTTGGCAAGCACTTTCTGTTTTAATTTGAATCATGCTAGGACTTCTGTCTCCTGAAATCCCCTTCCAATGGTCTGGAATATGTATCCTGAAATTCCCCTCAGATAGTCTGGAGTTTATAATATTGATAATAGCCATTTACCAAAGGCTTTATTTCCCAAAACACCTAATCTAGGACTTGTTAAAAAAGCTATTTAATGTGCTAAGTGATTGTGAATTCATATAAGTAAGTTTTTGAAAATGGATTTAGAATTTCAGAGTAGTCAGGTATTATATGTCACAGAAAGTAATTTAAATAACTTATGAATACCATTTAAATTTATTCTAAAGTGGAGACTTGAATTCCTACACTAATGATTTCTAATTTTTTGTGTGGGACACTACAACTGTCTTTGAGGATCCAGTTAACTATTTATATTATATGTAACTAATATACTATATGTAATGCACATGTACATTATAATTAATATGTAATATAATATACATACATATGCATCCACTCAAAGTTTCTGGGGGTTCAGAGAATCTTAGCCAATTTGTTGGCACATCCAGGAGCCGAGAAATGTCAAAGTGAATCTATTCCATTAATCTGGAGCTCAGTAAACCTAGAGTTCAATGAAGTAGGCAACCACAAAGTGTCATAAACCTTGCTGGAAGCCATAGTCCTTGATACTGCTGCAGAACCAAACAGGACATCACAGGGGTGTGCTGATGTGAGGGGCTGATGGGCCTTAGGAAATGCATCTGCTCTGCATCCACTCACCCAAGGAACTGGGACTCTGGAAGCTTGTGGGTAGAGGGAGGCGGTCCTCTCACCAGGTCGCCTGTGTCGGGGGGAAATCCTGCATTGAAGGCCAGAGAGGTCCTGTAGGACACTCGGCACAAATATTCATGTGAACATTCCCCAAATAAAAGCCTCATCTATCCTTCCCAGCAGCACACACCAGGGTTATCACATGCCATATTGCATAAGACTGCCCAGAGGAAAAATGAAAAACACAGTCATCCAAAGAGAATGTCATATATATTCTATATAGACAACAGATGTATATAATAGTACATATAATATTACACTTCTATATTATATATATTTTATATACAGATACGTAATTATACATATAATTATATGTAGATATATAATATAACACACACACACATATATATATAATACATACACAAGTAGATAGGTAAAGGTCATTTGGTATAGTGCCTGGCAAATAGTAAATAAGTTGGATGGAGGGCATGTGTATGAATAAGAATGGAAATTTGTTTAGGTTTTTCTTTCAGCTTTTACCCTTATAGACATGACTATAAGTACATCCTTGTACATATGGCTTTACACACCTGAGTGACTCTATCTGAAGAGTAAATTCTAGAACTAGAATGACCATCCCAGTAATAAAGAGCATGTGCACTTGTAATTCTGGTAGATATTGTCATATTGTGCTTCAGCGTTGTTACATGCCTAGTCTGAATCACTATTTGATATAACATCTCCATAGAGATACACGTGTACTGATGTCTATCTCAAATTTACATATGCCAATATTTACGTGGTCTGTATATGTGCCTGACCCGACAGCCAGGTACATACACAGTCTTTAATGTGAGGACACATCTCTCCTTATTCCCCAGCTACTTATATGTGTGCTTCCTGTGCAGACTAAAATGAATGGGTAATCTAGACGTTTGCCTGTTGCCTGTGAGAGCCTCTCTGAGTCCCGAGTTAGAAGCAACATCAAAGCTGCGTGGGAAGCAGAAGAGCTGGGTGCACTTGAGATGCTGTGAAAGTTTCCGTATCATTAGTTGGTGGGTCAGCTGCTTCGCCTTGGTTTGGTATAGTGGTGATTAATATTCATTACACACTGATTGCAGGTTAAAATTAAAATTTCTCTAACTTCATTTAACTTCTCTGGAAGTTACAATTTCTTAAGCAAATAATGCATTTGTAAGTTATTTGTGGATTTTATTCAACAGTTTCTCTGTGCTATAGTTACATGGCTGAGTTAATAGAGTTAATTTTCAAATATAGTTTTCTTCATGTTTAAGCAAATTGCTTTTGAAAACAAATATGCTTGTAAGCTGATAAGGTAAATATTGCTATGGACATTAGTTTGATAAGGATCTGAGTGTACTCAGTTGTTCAATGGCGATGGAGAGTTTATTGAAAATTAAGCTGGTGGTCAGATGGCTTTGCTGTTAAGACTCTGTAGGCTAGTACGAGAGGCAGGAGGCTGCCTTCATAGCTCCGAGAGGCAAAACTGCTGATCTTTAACGTTTAACTACTTACGGAAGGGCTACGTCTATCATCAACATGCTGGCAGGTCAAAATGTGGAATTGCTTCACTGAGCCCACAAATGAGTGTGGAGTCGAGTGACCTTGGCAGGTAATCAGATATTTTCTCTTTGTGACACAGTCAAAACTCTCAGAACAAAGTTACCTTTCTCACTATTTGATCTTGGGCTGCCTGTAGTACCTAACACATTTGTGTATAATTCACTAGTTTCATAAGTTAGAGGTAAAAGTTAATGAAAACACTATCAAACTGAACTTTTGAAGTTATAATTTTCCCATCAGTAAACAGAAGCAATGGTATCATTGGGTAGGAGAGTCTAATTTCTTCTAGGATAATAATACCGTTTCCATGGCTAGTTAAGTAAAGGAGATATTTTACTAATATTTTATTAATATTTTGTGATGTTTAGCAGCAGAATAGTTCTGAACCTAAAATAGAAACTAAATACCTTTTCAAAAAGATTTTATTTATTTATTTTTAAAGAGAGGGGAGGGGAGGGAGAAAGAGGAGGAGAGAAGTATCAATGTGCGAAACATTGACAGTTGCCTCTTATACACACTCCAGCTGGTGATGGAACCATCACCCAGGCCTGCGCCCTGACCGGGAATCGAACTGGTGACCCTTCACTTTGCAGGATGACACCCAACCAACTGAGCCACACTGAACAGGGTGGAACATAAGATATCTTTGAGATTCACTTATTTAAAGCAAAAAAAAAATTAATCAGAAAAAATTAAGCACATTTAAAGTACTATCTTTTGAAAAGTACTAATAAAGAGGAAGACTGTTACTTTGAATGACATCAACTCTAGTAATTCAAAGAAAACTGTCCTGCCGACCTCATGTGGTACCTGCAACAGGCAACAGCAGTACACATGCGCTAACAAACGGTATTATACACAAGGCGTGGGATTTCTCTAATTTAAATTTTTATAACTGTCCAGATGAAAAAAGAAGGTGGGAAGCGTGTCCCCCTTTCTGTATCAGGATAGTGGTCATAAGTGAATAACAAGACAATAGCAGAATTCATATAACCCAGAAACTCGAGACTTCCTTTTTCCAACTTACGGCTTCACACGTGGATTCCCATGACAAATCGGTCGGCAAAGACTTGGCCTCAGGCACTGCAAGTCTCCTTAGGTTAACTCTGGGGTATGCCTTGTGTTTGTCTTTGATCTACAGCTCGGTCACTTCATAAATCTAAGCCTCTTAAAATGTTAAGGAAATGTTTCTTTCAATATGGTAAGCCTTACATATCAAAGGCTTCACATTTTTCCTTTGTTCACTTTAAATGAGTCGTTCAAGACCGAAGAGATCTCCATGGCTGTGCGAGAGGATGAAATAGCCAAGGCCCTGTTGTGTCAGGGCCAAGACCCCATGTTCTTCACCTCACAAAGAAAACCATATAAGGTTATCTCTGTGTGGCTAACATGCTATAGTCAACTGTTTTTGAAGAGTCATGCCAAATGCTAATAAGTGATTAAGTGCTTTAAAGGGTGTTGACAGATAAAGCCTGAGCTGAAATAAGATTCAAGATGTAATTTATGATGTGAAACATTTTCCTTCTGTACTTGACCAAGTTAAAAAGAGGTTGGTTATGTTTGGAAGATAACTGAGTGTGGCGTATGGGTATACCTTTGCCAACAACTTCTCTAATTTTAGACTTCTTTTCTTTTCAATGCTTTTATTTTAGAGATTTCTTCTTCCTCTTTCCCTATAGATCCTCTGGTGAAAAAAGGAAAGAAACAAGAAAATGGGCAAAAAGTGATGGTAGAAGAGAGAGAGAAAGAGGATCGTTCTTGAGTCGGAAATGTATTAACCAAGTTGACTGAAGCATTACTCAAGCCATTCTCTGTCCCTGAGACTCGCAGCTGCACTCCTGCCTCCTGTCTGTGGCACTCCTCTGCCTCTCTCCTCTTTAGCTCCATTGCAGTTTCCAGAAAGGAGGAAAACTTGCTCTGGATATTTACACTGTACCCTGTCTTCTTTCTCTTCACTCAGTGTTTTCAAATTGTCTTAAAGGGCTTTTGGATTCCTTAGCAAACTTTTCCTCTTCGTTGCTTACCAGTGCGTGTCCCATAAGGTACTCCCTGAATAGAATACAGTTTGAGCAAGACATAGAATTACTTAATAAGGTTTGTTGAATTCATTCAGTTTGAGTCTCCTTGTGAGCCAGGAGGACATGAGGTCATAATTCTTCAGTTTTTTTCAAGTATCATGGCGGTCTTCTCAGAAAAGCCAGTGCAAATAAGTGACTCTAATATTAAGCTTGGTTCATAAATAGCATTTCTTAATGCTCTTAGGTAAAACTTTTCAAAATATGTAATGTTAATATGTCAGTGAAAGTTCTTAAGCACAAATTGTGGATATATATTTTTTAATTCAGATAATTTATTAATTTACCTGTTACAGGCTTGGGAATAAATTTCGATGTAACACTGGCAGAAAAATACATTTCAAGTGAACTTAAATTTCTCCTATGACTGATTTACTTATCTTTTTTCTATCTCTTTTCTTCTTTTAGAGATTTTGTTTCCAGAAATGTAGTTCAGGTTCGTGGAGTCATTGTTCTATGTCAGCAAGTCATAAGGATCTTTCAAGAGCAGCAGAAGGCCCTCTGCTTTGTGGGTGCACCTGCAAGGGGTCCTCAGGCAGAGAGCCCCTGTCTTGCACAACGCAAAGGGCAGTGTTCACAGTCTGCTCCACTTAAGTGGCACTCCTGGGAGATAACCCAACATCATATCTGACCCACAATTTCTGAGCCACATGACCTAATCTTTAAGTGATTAAGTGCATTTTAATGGATGCAAGATGGAACTTGGAATTGATATTTGTCCCCTAGGGCACTGGTAAAATGATTGCCAAGAAAATATTTCCTATGCCCTTGACTAGCAGCTTCCCTTAGAATTCTCTCTGTATGTCTGACTACAAAAAGGAAGGGAGCTCTGATGAGAAAATCCTTGAATGAGCCTACACTATGTTATTAGAATGCTAGTTCCAATGCAGAGCAACTCTTATCTCCTTCAGGAAACAGAGATTTACAAACGGAAGAATTCACCCTTTTCTAAAGTTGTGAAATACAACTACTTCATTCGTTCCCTCTTTTGATTTTTACTGTAAAAATGTAATACCAGTCATTTGAAAGGACTTGGTCACAGTTCATCATGAGTTGGAACAGACAGCAACCTGGCAAATGAATCCTGGTTTGTCTTCATTAATACTGTTCCCATCCACCAAACTTACAACTAAAGCTCCTCACGGACCCAGTAGAAAGTGAGAAACAGTGGGTTCTACTTTATATCAGTCATTTCCTTGACAGGTTTGAGTAGGAAAGTGAGGGTGGAAGAGAACTTTTTGCTCTTGACCTTGTCTAGACTGCTTGGAAGGCAGAACTCTGACCATAGACTAGCCAGCCTTCACACCTCAAGGCTCTGGTGCTCTGCATCACCAAGACCTGCTCATCTGGAAGGGGGAGGATGTGGACTAGATAAGCCGAAACAATACATGCAAAGTTATCTCAGTTCTCGAAGGAACTTGTTCGAGATATGAGAACTGAAAAGCTCATGACCAATGTTTTGTAAGATTTCTATTTTCAGATCCAATTCATTTATTCATCAGGTCATTCATTCACTCGTATTATTCAACAAGCATTTAAATGAGTGGCCACTGTATGCCAGGCACCATACTAGACATTAAAGCTGTAGTAGAATATTCTTAAACAGATAAGCACTTAAAACTCAGTGTTTACTCTTATTTTAAAAGAAAAAGTAAAAGAAAATGGCATATATGGTTAATGAGGCAAATGAACATTTGTTAGCATAAAATGGTTAACTTTGGAATTTTCAGACTTTTAAGGGGCTTAATTCTTTGGGTGTGCATTACAGGGTGGTGTGCATTACAGGGTTTCCTCCATTTAATTCCTCAAGAATGTGATTTTTAATTAAAAGGAGACATGAAAAATGTAAATCCCCCCCACCTGGAGAGATTTCATAGGACTTGCTTAACAATACCCTGAAAGAAAAGATATTTATTTCCTGTTCATGCTATTTATCCTTTTAGAAATTTTAAAAACACTTTATAATCTAAAACTTATTTTATAATGTAATACAAAAATAATTTATTTGGTTCTGTTGTCTTCTTTTCCTTTCTTAAACAGTTGTTCCAACATAAAATTATGAAATCATGGCCACCCTTGAATAGAAACTTTATCATTATTATGGTCATGTCTCTTTTCAATTTGGTGATTATTTATTTATTTACTTATTTGTGTTTATTCATACAACAGAAATGTGCTAGGGAAGCAGTAGAAGCCTAGGACGAGGGGTCAGCACCAGCAAAGGCTGTCATTCTTCAAACGGACACCACACTGCCTGCTGGACCCAAAGTAACAGAAGCTCTCCCCTGGATGAGCCATTAGGATGTGAAAACCAGCACTAGTTATGGGAATATTCCCCAACCAGTTCACATTTGCTACATGATAAGTTATAGGTATTCAAACATAATTTTAAACAAGACCTAAAAAATTAATTCATGTGGCAGGGACCTAGAAACAATAGCAAGCCCTAGTATTCTTTCTTTGATTACAGAGATTTGTTGGATTACATGCTTGATTTGTCTTCAGAAGTCGGACCTTGCCCTGGAGATATCTAATTTAATGGGGTAAAGTCCAAAGGAAAAAATGAAACATAAAGAATGAAAATGTTATCACTGGGTTTAAAATTATAGTTGTTCCCTCTTGCAGTAAAGGAAATCAATGTCTTCCACAAAGAGGAGCACTATATTGTTTGACATCAAATTGTAAGTTATTTTTGTCACTAAATAGTGAAATGATTAATTTCTAGGAATTACAAAAACCCATAAGAACATTTTTAAATGAAATTTTAAAAAGGGCATCTTCATTGAGAGTGATTTTTTTTTAATTTCACAGTTTTTCCCTCACCCAGGGCTTTGTTTACCATTAAACAAGAGGTTGTTCTCCATGCATTTTATTTTATTTCGTTTTTTTAATTAATTAATTTATTTTTTAAATTATTTTTCAACTACAGTATTCTTTCTTTTACTCCCTTCGCAGCCCACCCCCCCCCCCGTGCTCCCCACCTCCCTCCCCTTTCCACCCCCCTTATGCTAGTTCCTGTAAATCCTTCCTTTTTTCCCCCTGAAATTCCCTCCCCTCTCCCCTCTGGTCGCTGTCCCCTTGTTCTCTTCTGATCCCTGCATTTTAAATAAGCTCCAAGCACTGCCTTGCTCAGACTTTCTTGCTGGAGGCCACTAAGGGAGAGATGAGCATCAGTGAAGGGGTGGTTTCTACCACGGCCATCAACCATGTCTCCATGTCTTCACAAAGCCATCTGATTGCAGGGGCAGAGATCATCGAAGTCGTCCCTCTCGCTACAAAATAAGAAACGTGTCAGTGGTCACGCAGTCCCCCAGCTTCTGTGGCCCCTAAGGACCAGCAGCGTTTGGGTCTCACCTGAAACCTGAAGTCCTGAAAGCTCAAAAAGTTTGCTGCTTCCTGTCCTGCAGTTCCCTTTGCAAGGATAGATTAGAACATTGCAATCTCTCAGTTGTGATTAGCTTTCTGGCTATCTCTGTGCAGAACGTGAAGAAAATTGTTATAGTTTTCAGTTTGTGTTTCCTCATCCTCTGTGATAACTTGGGTCAGAGGTTGAGCCGCAGGCCTCCCAGTGGTATGAAGAGCAACGATCCAGTTTCTAGACTGAGCCAAAAACAATAGAAACCACAAAACAGGGTCTGGACTCAGAACAGAGCTCATTTTCATCGGCCAGACTTCTTTCCCTTCAGTGGCCTGCACACTCATTCATCTTGATCCACCCGATGGCTATACTTCTGTGATACTGATATTTGCATATTTGGAAATAGTTTGAGACAATAAAATACTTGAAAATATCCAAATGTTTGGACTTTTAGTAGATAAAATAATGAGGTTGTTAGAAGAAAATTTTGACACATAGACCCGGTCATAAAAATACTCATATTGATTTTAATTCTAAACATTCTTTTTTTTTTTTCAAGATCAGCTTCTTAAAAATACTGCAGACTCCAGAATCAGAACATGGGGTTCAAATGTGGATCTATTAAGTGAGAGATCAAGGACAAATATATTAGTTGTCAAGTGATGAATAGCAAATTACCCCCAAATTGAGTGGCTCAAACAAACATTTAGCATCTCACACCACGTCCGTGTTCAAGAGTTCAGGAGCCGCTGGCTCGGGGTCTCTTGTGGAGTCAAGATATTGGCAG
Organism: Artibeus jamaicensis; assembly: GCF_021234435.1. Lineage (NCBI taxonomy): Eukaryota > Metazoa > Chordata > Mammalia > Chiroptera > Phyllostomidae > Artibeus > Artibeus jamaicensis. The sequence goes on along the minus strand of NW_026521823.1, from coordinate 22,748,168 downwards.
GGGTTGAAGTTATCTGAAGGTTTACCTAGGGCTGGAGGGTCTTTTTCACTCACACACCAGACAAATTAGTGCGCGCTGTTTTCAAGGGGCCACAGGTCCTTGCCATGTTGGCCTCTCTGAAGAATGCATGAGTGTCCTCCCGGCATGGCAGCCGGCCTCCCCCAGAGTGAGCAACCCAAGAGAGAGCAAGAAGGAAGCCTTAAAGCCTTTGATGAACTAGTCTCAAATGTTGCCCATCATCACTCTCACCACATTTTAAGCAAATCATAAGTTCAACCCACATTCAAGAAGTGGGAAATGAGACTGCATTTTGAAGGGAAAAGTTTTACTTTCTTTTCTTCCTTTTCCTTTTTACCCCTGATATATCTGAGAACAATCAGTATGATTAAACAGAATATTGTGTAGACGATTTATACCAAGCTGGGTCTGGCAGAGTCCTTGTAATTGGCTGAAACTTTTTTTTTAATGCTTCCAAGGGCAATTGACAGTTATTTGAAAGCATCTTGAATTTGTAGTGCTAGGGGAATCAAGAGTTAAAGATTTTAGCTGTAGTTCCAGGTAACAGGTTTAAATGATTAATGCATGTGGAAAGTGGTTATTCCAGGAACTGGAAGGCATGAATTACAGGACTCCAGGAGGTTGACCAGCAATTCAGTCTTTGTGCCCCAGGGGGTCTGCAAGCGTGGAGGTGGAGATGGTATCTGAGCCACTGTGTTCCAGGGAGGGACTGTCTGTCTGTCCCTGATTCAGATAAAGAATAATTGGTCAGCAGATAACGAAATACTAGGAAAACCTCCAGAGGACTGAAACTCTTATCTAATTAACCTTTTATCCAAACCCCTTACCTACCCCTTTCTTCTCCTTATAAAGGTTAGCTTGAGATGAGATGTTAAGATGGATTTTAGGGTACATAACCCACTGTTGAATCTGGCATGTGAGTAAAGTGCCCATAAAGATTCAATCCTTGTCTCTCCTTATTGGTTCTGGTAGTGACAGGCCACACAAATGCCACCATTTCCAGTTTCAGTAGCTGGTTCAGACCTGTGGTACTCTGAGTCTTCCCTATTTTAGTAGGGAAGACTTTTCACATGATAAACCTTTTTGAGTTTGCTGACTTGTCACACCCGACATCCAACCCATCAACAAGTCTCACTGGTTCTACCTTCAAAAAGTCTCTGGTTTCTAACCCACTCTCCTCAGCTCCAGGCCACCACAGGGTCCAGCTCAACCCCGAGCTCTCATCCAAGCTTCCTTTCTTGACCCCGCATAAATGTTACATTGATTTTTTTAGAGTGAATCACTGTCTTTTTTAAAATACAGCTAGAGTGCTTTTTAAAAAATAAATAAATAAGATAACTCTGTTTCCCTTCTTAAAAAAACTTGCAATGGATTTCCTCAAAAAAGAAAGAGAAAAAAAAAGAGAGAAATAAGAAAGAAAGAAAGAAAGAAAGAAAGAAAGAAAGAAAGAAAGAAAGAAAGAAAGAAAGAAAGAAAGAAAAGAAAAGAAAGAAAGAAAGAAGGAAAGAAGTCAAACATTTTTCTCTACAACTTCATTTTCTAGACACTTGGTCTGGATCACTCCACTACAGCCTCGGTGGACTTCTTCCTGCCCTTTCAGCTCACCCAGCTTATTTTGACCCCAGGGCCTTTGCACCAGCTCTTTTCTCTGTCCAGACTGTTCTTTGTGTGGCTTACTTTCTTATTTTAGTTGTGTTCTACTCAGATGTTGCCTCTTCAGAGAGACCTTGCTCAGAGGCCTATCAGAAAGCACTCAAAATTCCACCAAACTCCCTTAGTAGGATGACACTCCCTGTGTGACAACATATTAAATGTTTATGTGGTTTTTGTTTGCCTCCCTCACTATACTTAAGCGCCATGAGAACAGGGAGTTTAAGTTGTTCACTGATATGATGTGCACCCTGGACTCAGAACAGTGTCTGGTACATAATGGATACTCAATAAATGTTTATTGGGTGAATGAACAAATAAGCAGTTATGTGTTCATTGATTAATCCAGAAATCACAAGACAGAGGCTCTAGTCTGACCCACAGATATATTTTGTTAATATAATGTTATCTGATAATGTGTTTTAAACATAATTTAGTTGACAACTTTTATAAATTGTGGCAGTTCATATAAAATTTTTCATTTTTGGTTAAAAATCAAGAGATGTTTATATCTGGAGTCCTTTGGCAAAAATCATGTCATGTTTACTAGCAGCTGCTCCTTTTAGACAGCATTTTCCCCAGACCCCACCATTCCCTATTCTCTTCCTAATACCGATGACTTTCTTATGCCCGGCTCCCTTCACTTCTCTGTATTACCTGGCTGGCCCTTTCAGCCTTCAGGACCCTGGAATAAGCATATTTATGGAAAGTTTGCCAATATTTGTCCTACATATCAGTGTAATTTTTCACATATGACTTATAAAGGAAACTGGTCCCATGTTGGATTTCCAACTTATATTCATACTGAGACATACATTTCAACCTTTGTGGCTATTCTGGTTATAGAGCAATCATCCAGCTTGACAAACTCCACAAAGAATTTTCACAAATGAAAAAAAGGAAAGACTCAATTGTGTTTCAAAATAGTTTTCACTTTTGGAAGGTTATTTTTTAAAAACATTAAAAAAGACACATAGATTTCAAATATTTTTCTTTATTTTCAAAACCTCATGAATATTCGATCCAGATGTTTACCTAAAGTGATTCATTTACCAGTGTGGGGCACACCCAGTTGTCCTCAGAAAGAAAATAACTGAGCTTAACAATAAATGGTTATATAATGGAAAGTCAAATGAAGAGAAATGTGTATGTTATATCTATTACAAACATACACATATATGTATTATAGCAAGAACTATGTTTGCTCATTGTATAACCAGTGCCCACACATGTTGGGGGCTGGAATATATATTTAAGCCTCTGTTATGAGCCAGGTAGTATATCAGGCAGATGCAGAGCCCATATTCTGGCATATATTCCAGAAGTGCCAGACACAAAACCAACCAGTAAATATTATAATAAAAGCGATAGGAGTGAGTAAGCACCACAGACAAAAAGGAAGGTGGAGTAAGGTAAGGCCTGACTGGTCACCGTTCTTAGCGTGGTCAGGGTAGATTCTGTTGAAAAGATGAGATTTGAGCAAGATGGGAAGGAGACAAGGGAATTTTCCTACTGGCTCTGTGGGGAGAGAGACTTTCAGGATGGGGAATGGTCTAGAGTAAAGTCTGAAGGCTGGAGTGTGCCTAGTGTGTTCCAGAAGCAACGTGCATTTCAGCTGAGCTACTGTGCAGTCAAGTAAGTTGACTAAGGTAAAGAATTAGTTCTCCATAGGAGTACTCTTCCTGGCTAAGGAATGTGTATCACCTATTTTTGATGAAACTATACTTTGATTTGGCCGTGACCTGAGCACTGGAGACTCCATAACATAATAAGCAATGTTCTCTGCACTTCAGGTTCAGTTTTGTAAGGGGAGCTTCAGGGACTGGCCCCAGTAGTCCCCGTGGTAGAGATCCCACCCTAAGCTACTACAGATGTGTAACACACTCATGAACTGGCTGCATCGTCATTATTCCCAATATGTTCTCCTGTTTCATACATCGAACACTGGTGCTTTTCAAAGGAGTAGTCCAGGAGGAGAAGAGTAAGAACTGAAGTGTGTTATCTTACTCTGCATGTTAATTGCTCTCCACTAAGTGATACAGTTCAGAGGGTGCCCTGTGAAAATCTCCCTAACAGAACTTCACCTTCATGTCTCCTCCATGCAGCTCCTCGCCCAGGACTGGCCCTTTGGAGTTGAGATGTGTAAGCTGGTGCCTTTCATTCAGAAGGCCTCCGTGGGAATCACAGTGCTGAGTCTGTGTGCTCTAAGTATTGACAGGTGAGAGTGTGTGTTTAAATCAGATATATCCCGAACACTTTACTAGTGATTGTTACGTTACTTAGAAAATAAACTATGTGATTCAACAAAACCAGGCCCTGCCAGCTTGACAAAGAATTCTATTTCGCTCTGCAGATATCGAGCCGTGGCCTCATGGAGTCGGATTAAAGGAATCGGGGTTCCAAAATGGACAGCAGTAGAAATTGTTTTAATTTGGGTGGTCTCTGTGGTCCTGGCCATCCCTGAGGCCGTGGCTTTTGATATGATCACCATTGATTACAAGGGAAATAATCTGAGGATCTGCTTGCTTCATCCCATTCAGAAAACTGCCTTCATGCAGGTAAATTTTACTTTTTCCCCCCTCCCTGTTCCTCCCTTACAAATATTTAGCTATTTCTCTTCTGATGTCCCCTTCTTGGAGCCTGTTGATTTATGACTGTTTTTGGCATAAATTAAGAGTGTAGATCCCTGGTCTGCAGGGTCAACAGTGACTAATGACCTAAACTGCCATAAGCTGGGCCCCTGCTTCTCCGAGAATGCTCAGGCACTCAGGGATACAGATAAGCCAGGTTCACACGAGAGAACGAGTCTGAATTTACAGCTTTTCTCCTCAAATCCTCACAAGGACCGACAGCTACTTTATTTTTACATAAGACAACACAGCAGAGGGAGTAGCTAGTTCAGTGATTTATCAACTCGAAGTCACCCAGGTGTGGATGGATTCTGAAAGGGAAGGTTGTCCTCTCTCTAAAGAGAAAGCTTCCATCGCAACGCAGCTTTCACCTTGATAATTTATTCAAGGACATTTAATTCAGCGATAGGAAAAGAAGAGCAATGCTGGTCATCAGAAGATAGATCCCAAGTGCAAAAAGCTCTTTCCAACACAATGGATGACGAGAAGTTAATGCAAAGGGGCTCACCTTAGGGTCACCAATGATTATTTCCCATTCCACGCATGAGAAAGCTATAAAACTTCATGCAGGACATGTATGATGGTAATCAAAAAAACAAAGAGGGACATTAATATGAAGTTGAGAAGAAACTTGATTTTTCTCCTTTCTTATCAACTCCCACTCAGATATATAGACAGCAACAATTTAAAAACAAACACAGAAAAGGTATAAGAGAAAAGGCACATGTCTTAAGCAACTTTGATTTTTTAATTGGTAGGTTAGATTTATACATTACTGAGCTAACATACTGAGATTAACATAGACCTTTTTGGTATCTGTTTTTTCCATGAAATAATTGTGTTAAAGGGTGAAAATTTCCCTTAAACACTATGATGTCTTTACATAATATATTTCATAAAAAGAATAGCTTAAAGATACCTAGTTTATATGAAGATAAAAATATCTGAATTGCCAAATATTTTAAATTTTGTCTAACTGATTAAATTTTAAGGCATATTTATAGCACATTGCTTTTGAGAGTTGAAATGCCTTTTAGGAAAAGTTTGTATTATTTAATATAAGTATTTCATTATTTGTTCAGTAGAGATGATCTGAAAGATTCTACATAGTGTTTATAAAATGGATCTACGTTAGAATATAATTATTCCATGATGAATTGTTATGAACATTTGTCATGTAAGAGTTTCTGACAGAAGACTATTAATCACAAAGTTCTCTCTTCCCCATAGTTTTATAAGACAGCTAAAGATTGGTGGCTCTTCAGCTTCTATTTCTGCTTGCCATTGGCCATCACTGCATTTTTTTATACCCTGATGACCTGTGAAATGTTGAGAAAGAAGAGTGGAATGCAAATTGCTTTAAACGATCACCTAAAGCAGGTAAGAAAGTAGAAATATTTGCTAACTCATGATTACAATTATGATTATGAACAACAAAGGCATTGTGATGGTAAATTATAGTTGTTTTAAACCAGAACATATCTCCTTTTTTCTTGCTCTGGTATTTTTTACATTATGTATCTAGACATATTCTATATCATCTAAGGAATCTAGAAAGAGCCATTACTTTTTAAAGGTGAATCTCTAGTCATTTTAGTTTTAATTCACACTAACCATTCAATGTAAAGCTCAGTGTCCTGAATTTTCACAAATCACCACTGACTTTCTGTAAACAATATTGACTATTCTGTGTGGGAAAGGACAACACCGTGATTGTGATGAACCATCCTTCTTGGGTCTGACTGTGGTCTGCTTTCAGAGACGGGAAGTGGCCAAGACAGTCTTCTGCCTGGTCCTGGTCTTCGCCCTCTGTTGGCTTCCCCTTCACCTCAGCAGGATTTTGAAGCTCACTCTTTATGACCAGACTGATCCCAAAAGATGTGAACTCTTGAGGTAAGAAAAGTAAAGTAGAGATAGTTTTGTAAATAAATGTCATGCAGCAGTTTTCCATTGATTCCTTTCATAGGCAGAAGCAGGGAGTACCATTTTTCTGACCCTTAAGCAATTAAGGATCATAAGCAATTAAGATCCCCACTTTTTTTCCTCCACTCCTATTTCAAAGGAAGGAGTAGAGGGAACTTGGCAGGAACCTGGGAGTAAATAGCGAGCCAGAGTTGTCCAGATAAATGAGTGGCAAGCTTGAAAAATCAGGTCTGATTCTTCTTTGCACATGGTAAACCTTTTCTTTTTTTTTTTCCAGCCAGACACAGCACTTTTAAATAAAATTTTGTTTTAAAGAAGAGAATTGGGCATGGTGTTAGGGGAGAGTGCGTGGCATGGCAGGGAGAGAGAGGAGAGAGAGAGAGAGAGAGAAAGAACATTACCAGCAAAGACCATTAATAAAGTCAAAACCATTGTATATGGGTAATTTTTTTTTCTTCACAAAAACACCAGGGTCTGTAAAGAATACATGCTCAGAACAGCATATTTTTCACAGACATGTCTTGGTTTATATTTTGCAGCTTTTTGTTGGTATTGGACTATATTGGCATCAACATGGCGTCCCTGAATTCCTGCATTAACCCAATAGCTCTGTATTTGGTGAGCAAAAGATTCAAAAATTGCTTTAAGGTAAGTGAGTATTTCAAACTAAAAAGGTCTTCTTAACTGGCATCCAATATGTCCCTTCCAAACTATTAATATTTCTATCTGTCCAGAGAGCTCTAGTAAATTTACAGTTTTCCCTTGCATTACACCATGGATGACTTTTATAAAATATGACTTTTGTTTGCAAATCACTGTAATTGATTTCTGTCTATAAATCTTAGTCAACCAATCTTTACTGCCTCAACCTCTCAGTTATAAAATTAATAGCTTTTACTTTTAGAATTGCTTATACAATTAATAAAATTTACAAGCACTGATGTCTGATAGACATCAGATGATGAATAAGAGCTAAACATAAATTAAATACACTGACACTGTTTTGGGTAGATTTTGGACTATGCAGCGCAATTTGGATTATAACCACATTGATCTCTTTTTCACATGGACATGAGAATGGCAAGTCAAACAAACAAATTTAATTCAGGTCTCATCTCCTCTTGTCCCGTTTCTTAGCAGAGATGTGCTTTTCAGTGTGGAATGTGTCTAGTTATTCCTCATTCATCTGCCTGCATTGTAACATTCTTACATCCATCCACTTGTTCCTTCAGTGAGCCAATGTACAAAAATATATTTCCTCCCCTTCTCTGGGAATGATCCATTTGTTCTTGGTAGTTCGTTATTGGAAAGCCAAGAACTTAGCTTCCCTGTAAACTCTAATGCAGTCTATAAACTTCCTTGCCCACTCATAGACTCATAGATTTTACAGCTAGAAGAGAAAGTTCACCTAGATCAACACCCTTATTTTACAGAACATAAAACAGTGGGCCTCCCATTTTCTTATACATATAGATTCTCAGAAAACAAACAGAATGAAAGAAGTTTGAATTTTTAAAAATCCAAGAAAAAAACTGGATAAATAACATGGAAACACTGACATATTGCATAACCTAATTATGTAACAGTATTGAATGAGATTAGCATGTGGCTGAAAAAACTGGCAATGTAATATTAAATTCATTGATAGGGAAAGATGTCTATAACACTGTCAAGTGAGAGAAAGCAGGCTGGTAAGTAGTATATATACTATGGTTTTATTAAAATTAATTACACACACTTCCACACATGTGCTCATGTTTAGTCACCTGTATATGTATGTGGTGATAGTTCTACTTGTGTAGGAAATGTCTTGATTTACATATTTATAAAATGTTATGTTATAAATGTTACATATTTATAAAATTTCTCAAGGAGTCAAGGTCAAATATCAAGAATTAAGAGTGGCTTTCTCTTTTCATTTTAACTAAAAGTTGAGGAATTTTAATTATATATATTTTTTCTTCTGTGCTCTTCTTGTTAAAAAATCATAATCATGTGCTGCTTATGTGATTATATGGCTTTAAGGGGAAAAATAAGAGACCATAGACAGAAAGTGGCCCAAGAACTCCCAGTCATGCAAAGAAAGTGGGAAACCTAGAGAGCAGGAGGAGTTGTGACAGGAGAGCCAATGTAAATACGTAAGAAGTGCCTTTGTCTTCCACAGTCCTGCTTATGCTGCTGGTGCCAGTCATTTGAAGAGAAACAGTCTTTGGAGGAAAAGCAGTCGTGCTTGAAGTTCAAAGCTAACGAGCACGGATATGACAACTTCCGTTCCAGTAATAAATATAGCTCGTCTTGAAAGAAGGAATATTCACTTAATTCCATTTTCTTCCTTGTGGACAGAAGTCATTAAAGCAATGAGGCATTTGCCAAAAGAAAACAAACTGTGTGTTTGCACAAAACAATGTAAGAATTTAAGAGTGATCATTGAGTTACACGTGACGTTTTTGTAAGCTGTGTGCAGATGGAGAGGAAAAGCAGTGACAATTAAGAAAGCTTCCTTGAGAAGGCACTTAATTTTTGACAGTCAGCATTTGAATGTAGTGCTACATAACTTCCAGCATGTTCCTACATTACTTACATTTAAGTCAATCTCACTCAGAATTTCTATTAAAGAGGTTTATTTTTAAATTAATGTGAATCTGACATCAAGGGAAAATGGGTCACTGTAAAACAGGATTTTTAAATGAAGTTTAAATCACTTAGTTTAAAATGTTCTAAAATCCTATTAAAAACTCTTATGAATAGTGTCACCCCATTGGATACAAAATGTATAAGCAGTTTAGCTGGTGATTTTTTTTTTACATTAGAGACATTTAAATGATTAGAAGGGAATATCAGAGAGAGGGATCAAACTTTTCTGAAAACCACTTCATTTTCTACATTCAGGAAATACCCCATGCTTTGTGGCAGAAAGAGAGAGAAAGCTCAGAATGCTGTGCTAAAAGACTACTTTGAAATCTCCCATTTAAATACTCTGCAAAGAAAATGCTACCTATAATGTTTTTCAGGAATATTAAAACATTCTTCCTTTAGTATCACTATTGCAGTTTAAACACTACTTGTCGGTTTTCTCATCTGTAAATACCCTGCCACGCCAGCACAGCATGTAGGTGATTAAACTGAGGGCAGGTCCCAGGGCTCCTACCCTTGCAGAGGGGGATGCTGGTAGCCCCACCACCGACAGAATGTGAGTTGCCTGGAGCAACGTCCACATGGCAGAGGAAAGGGCAGCGTCCGCTCCCACCCATGCTGTCGTTAAAATGCTCCTTGGCCTATGTGTAATAGGATAGTTAAAATACTGTTTTTTAAGATCACACTAATTAGGCAATTTAACAGCTACCCGTAAAGCTTATTACTAATTTTTATATTATTTTTGTAAGTAACTAATAGAAATAAGTTCTCAACATGGTGCTTTTCTGTCACAGGCAAAATGTTTCTTTGAGATGGTAAGAACCTCTTACTTTGTGCATTCTTGCCTAATTCTTTCATCTCCCTAGCAAAGTGCCTTAAGTTAATAGGACAAGATGTGTGTGAAAGTGCAAGAGAAAAAGGAAGAGGGAGGAAATGAGGTGGGGGGGTAGCAGGAAACTCACGGGGACAGATTCCCATTCTTAGCCTGACACTCGTCATTGCCCCGTCACATGGATGCAAAAGTTCCTGGTGCTGTTCCAGCAAACACAGCACAGGGTTCCCAGAGTGACTTCAGGGACAAATTGGGCCCAAGAGCTTTCACTCACTCTTAAAATATAACAGAGTTTCTCCTTCTTTTTCTTTTGCTAACCCAGGGCCACATGCTGGAAATAAGCTAGCAATGTTGTTTTCTACCAGCATGTAATAGACGATTCAGTAAACCAAAATCCAACAGTGTGGCCGAAATGAAAGGACAGTAATTAACTCACCTGTCACATGGATCTACTTGCCACTCCCCTCACAGCTTGTTTATCAATTTCTTCCCCATCACTGTTTCAATTGCCTGTCATCACAAGAGATATTTCAAACTTTGGATTGTAAGCAAAAATCAAAAAATATATATTAAACTAATATTTTTATAGTTTGTTAATATATTTGTATTTCTATTTAAATTTTAGCTCATTTTTTAAAATCATGTACTGGGTTTTGGTTTTCCCCCCTCATTTACATCCTTAATACTTTATCTTTCTCCTGGTCAGAATTGAGGTCTGCAGTCATCTTGCCAAATTTTGAGACTGTGCATAGAGTATACATATGCACTATTTATCATGAAATTGTGCTCAGAAGCTTTTCTAAAAATGTTTGGTTCAAACTTTTAGCATTCTGATAAAGGTTGATAATGAACGAATGTAATTTCCTGGCATAATTAAGATCAAGATAGGAAAAGGTACCACTGTTTAATGTTAAAACACATTTCCTAGTATTAAGAACTATATAATATAGCAACAGACAAAAATAGTGTTAACATGGACTTTAAAAGGTAAAATACTTATAAACAATCTTAGTTTGTTTTCTCCTTTATACATTGCTAACAGGGGTTCATGTTCAAACACCTTTCAGTACTGACAGCTTACATATGGCCAAAGGAATATAGTTTATAGTAAAACATATGTATGCTGTAGCTAACTTTATAAAATTGTAATGATCATGTAAAATAATTATATCTTTTGTTGTTCTGTGGTCACTTAAAGTGGCAACTTCTATAGTCATGGATTCCTTATTATGCAAACAAAGTCAATAAAATTTAAATTGTTAAAAAATAAGACCAGCGTGTTTTCATTGTGTGGGCAATAACTTATTAAATGCTGATTGAATAAGTGTTTTAAGGAAACACAAATATTATAAGTAGACAAAATATTTATGTTAAATATACTATTATCAAGAAAATATGAAAGTTTTTCAATTAAAATGCCAAATTTCTGGTCCCTATACTGCATTGTTGTTATATTTTATTTGTTGCAAAGAACCAGGTATACATACAGACATTCAGTTTTCTAAGACTGATTACCTGGCTGATAGTTTCCAATGGCCCTTCATGTCTGTCTTTCTCTGGTTGCCTGCTTTTGGGACATTTGATTGTTTAATCACTTTGTACTGTAGGTCAAAGGGTAAAGGTTGAAATGAGATTTTGAGTCTACTCATTTTATTTCACAAGCTCCTTTTGAGTCTTCGTTATGTCCAAGGTGTGATAAAATTAATAAAATGCAAGGTTCCTACTTGATAGGAGACAAATGATAACAAAAGTAGATACAAGACAAAAACGAAATGAAAACTAAGTGACTACATACTGACTGCTCTCGAGGTTCCTGTGTCAATATCTCTTAGCCCATAATCCCTTTCTTTACCTGCCCAAAATAATCAAGAATTAGTTGTTACCCTTTTCCCATGTAATTATGTTAAACTGAGTTCCAAAAGTTTCTGTGATTTATCCCTGACCTTTGTTGAACTTCAGCTGCCTACCTAAGTTACCTAGCTCGGCACTTGTTGATACAGGAGTTCTGAATTCTAGCAGTTATGTGAGAAGTACAGGTGAGGAAAACATAGGTAGTACTCTCTTTAAGTAATCACCAGAAAGAGCCCATGTTCATTTTAACAAGTAGTTGTCAAGTAACAATAAAAATAACAGTGCCCACGCAATTTATTATAGTCAAGTAGGCAGAAACTGTGGCAGCTCAAAGATTGGCGTGTCTAGAAATCCAAACCACACAGAGGCTGAGCTTGTGGAAAGCAATGATGCTGGACCCTTTGCTCTCATTCCTTAGTCAGCCTTAGAAGTGACAGCACTCAGTAATCAACAGATCAAAAATAAGTATGCCCAAACTGGAAAGTCCTGCTGGACAGCTGGACACTTCCAAGATTCAAGGCTTACTTGAGCCCAAGGGGTAATCTCATTGCATTAGAAAGACTTGTCTTTTAAATGGAAACACCACCCTGAGTCAAAAACAATATGACAGCCTTCGTTGTTCGGGCCACATGGGTGGCCTCAGACAAGTCAGCTAACATCTCACAGACTCAGTTTAATTACCTAAAAAATATCAGTATAAATATCCACAGCCCAATTTGCAGATCAAATCAATAAATTTTGAGTTGTCATACTGTATAACTTTAGTGTACTCTCTAAAATATAGGCATATAAAAATGCAGAAGTAATAGTCCCTGCCCTCCTAATAGGAGGGGTAGACAAATTAATAAATGCAACCAATCTGATCATGAGCAGAAGAGCAAAGGAAGGAGATCTCCAAGAAAATGAAAACAGAACTGAGAGACTGACTGTTACATTTTATCATATTTATAGGAGTTCATAGTGCCATGAACGTGTCTAAGGATAAATGAATGACAGTTACGTAGAAAGTAAGCAAACAAAAAGTAATTTAGGCAATACTTAATCTCTGCCCTTCTGATTTTTTCTTGTGGAGAAATGAGATAAACATGGCAACATTGATTGGATATAAGCAAATTTACCCTGCGAAAATAAACATGGATGATTATGTAACCAAAATAGTGATATAAATAGACAGGAAGAAAAAGAGAAGGAAAATATATGTGATGATTATAATGGAAGAAAGCTAAATCTTAACATTTTATGATAAAACCCTAACACCCACTTCGAAAAACAATTGGGAACGACCTAGAATGAGTATGACCAAAATGTCTACTTACAGAGAAACTGCTTATGTGACTAGGGTACAGACACCAAAATACTCACATAAGTGTTGTTCATTTCTGCCAAGCATGGAAAAACTTAAATTTCATCAGTAATCATTTAAATAGCTAAATTTTGTGGCACATTTATACAATGGAATGAATGCTTTACAACAGCTTTCTCAGCTTCAGCACCAGTGACACTTTGGGCCAGAACTGGTTTTGGGGGTTTTTTTTGCTGTTCTTTGAACATGCCCTAAACAATCCTGCCGAGGGCCGTTGTACCTATTCTCTCTGAAAGAATGTTCTTTCTCACTTCCTCAAGGCATCCACTCACATGTCAGTTTTTCCAGACTACTGTACATGATGTAGCAACCACCGCTGGCCTGGTATTTTTCTATCCTCCATCTTATTTGGGCTGCTATAACAAAATACCATATACTGATACCATATACTGATTTCTTACAATCAAGAGAAGTTTATTTCTTAGTTTTTGGAGCCTGGAAAGTCCAAGGTGAAGGTCAGCAGATTTGATGTCTTGCTGGAGTCGATTCCTGGTTCACAGATGACTATCTTCAACCCCTGCCCTCACATGACATAAGAGGCAGGTGAACTCTCTGGAGTCTCTTTGATAAGGGCATTAATCTCATGCATGAGGGCTTTACCCTCATGGCCTTTCAAAAGCCCCATCTTCAAATACCATCACATTGGAGATTAAGTTTCAACACATAAGCTTTAGAGGGACACAGTACTGGTTTGACTAAAAACCTAACAATGGATGCTTATTGTTCTAAATATTTTAAAGATCCTACTTTCTCAGGATTTGTATTATATCCTAGGAAATCTTTGATAGAATGAGAAATTACTGATACTGAGGCAGTCCAGCTTACCTCCTGTCTCAGAGCAGTTTCATGCTTATAAAAATTAACCCTGAGTTAGAGACTCAAAAAATGACAAGCATCATCAACGTTCCAGTGGGTGCATCTGCTATCTAGAAGGCTTTTGGATCGTTTAAAAGATGCCTCATCTTGCTTCCTTCTTCCAAAGAGCTAACTAAATGTTATGGTTACAGGGTAATGGTTGAGCAAGTAACATTTAGTGGCTCCAGATTTCTCTGGTAAATTCTTACACGCAAAAAATCAGCAGTGTGACGTACTTGAAGGAAGAGGAATGTGCTGTTTATTCTGCTTTCAAGTTTGCCAGCAGATAACATCACTGTCCTGTTGGGAAGGCTGGCTCTTGAGAGTCCTGCTGTTTCAAGACAGTAAACAGACAGCACGCAGGACCTGGGATGTCTATCAGAGCTTTGGCTCTTCTTCCACCCACCCTTCCTCCCAAGCACCACTGGTTGATTCAGAGCTGCTCTTTCCTACATTCAGACTAGCTGTCTGAAATTAGCATTGATTCGAGAAGGCATGGGTTCAGATTGGATATAAAACCTCTCAGATAGCAGAGGACCCAGGAGAAGTTAAGGAGTTAAGACCCATTCAAATGAGATTCCCACTTAACAGAGATTTATTTTCCCCGCCAGACTAAAGTTATTTGCATTGCCCTAAATGAGAATAATTTACATTGTCGTCGACCTCTGAAAATGCATTTAAGTCATCAAATAAAGAATCTGGGAGAAAACTATTTTGGAGATAACTGGAGAGATATAAAACAAAACCCCTGAATCCTAAATTATCTCTCATTCGTCTGCAAAGTGCTAGGACTTTTTGTGCAGGGTTATACAATGCTTTGCAGTATTATTGTCTTCAGAATTTCCTCGCATTAAGGCACCCTTGTCAGATAGAAAGGCTATAATAATTAGCACAGATGAGTTTATTGAATTTTCTTGTGACAGAGAGTGGGTCTTGAAAGAATGTGGGCAGGCCCAGCCTACTGATCCTAAAAACTTCTTTGAGGACAGTAACCATTAAAAGGCTTTATTTCTGTGTACAGTAATTCCTCATTTATCCATAGTTCTGTTTTCTGCCATTTCATTTATTCATGGTCAACTGCAAACCAAAATTTTTAAATGAAAAACTCTAGAAGTAAGCTGTTCCTATGTTTTAGATTGTACACTGTTCTGTGTAGTGTGATGAAATCTCGCGACATCCCACGCCTATTTCCCTGGGGGAGACGCTCCTTTCCATTCACTACGCAGTAGCTGCCTGAACTACCGGGTTGTTTTTCAAGGGGTGTCTGGCCAAGTAATCCTCATTTTACTCAGCACTGGCCCCAAAGCACAAGAGTAGCAGTGCTGAGGATTCGATTCGTGTATGCCAAGGAGAAGCCGGAAAGCGCTTCCTGAAAGTGAAAAGGCGAGTACTATACAGTGAGATATTTGAGAGAGAGGCAGAGGCCTCATTCATGTAACTGTTACTAAATATACTATTATACTTGTTCTACTTTATTAGTAGTAGTTGATGTTAATCTCTTATTGTGCCTAATTTATAAATTTAACTTTATCATAGGTATGTATGCATAAAACATGGTGTATATGGAGTTCCATACATCTGTGGTTTCACGCACCCACTTGATGTCTAAGAATGCACCCCCCCTGGAGAAGGGGGACTACTTTATGCTTGTCTGTTTGCACAGACACAAGAGATCCACTTTGACTTGGGCAGCTACCATCCCAAATCTGGATGAGCCCAGCCATGCCTAGGCAGGGACTGTGGGGAAGTCATGGAGAGTCAGTCTGCTTACATCAACTTTATTTCCACGCGAAATCCAAGGCGGTCCACAGCAAAGGATGTAAGTTAAGGAGCTGGTAACTTAGAAGTAAGAATATATCAAAAATCTTTAAACAAACAAACCAGCAAATCAGTTCCTATCTGTATCTTTTCTATGAGTGGGTATCATTGGTTACGAGCTGGAAAATATGTCAATATACTATTTTTCAGTATTGGAAAACACAAATTGTAAAATTTTCTTAGGGAAGAAAAAGTTTTCATGGGCCCTAAATGATTGGAATTTTTTTTATTTGGGACATATGTAGGGGACACTGACTAACCAGGAACACGTCCTAGACAAAAAATCCTAAACAAATTAAGAGCCAGTGCAGAACAGGTGCCCCCACGATCCGTGGCTCCTTGAGCCTGTGCCTCTCCAGCATTTGTGAATGAGCAATTCCCACGAAGAGCCACCAATATTTTGAATGAGTGAAGACAAAGAGGATAATTATCCACATACATCCCCCCAAAAGATGTGTGGAAACTCACATGAAAAAAAATTTATACTTTGAAAAAGAAAACTATTTCATGGTATTTTGATGAACTACAAATTTTACATGAATCAGCTTTTATAAGATCAGGGTTTTAAGTTCATCCTATACCCAGTAATTACTGGAAATTGGTCAGATTTTCCATATGCAATGATAAATATCAGTGTCATTGGTTTAAGAATTCACATTTTATAGCTTAGCCCAATTAAGCTATCACAGCAGTATTTATTCAAGGAAATAAAATTGTGATGGTTTGGACTAGCCTGCATCAAATACAAGAAGAATGATATCAGAGGAGACGTTTGGAAGGCTGTTCATAGCCGTGAGTCAGTGACTGATGTTGCTGAACGTGAGGTAAAGCAGAAGTTTTCTTGCAACATTCCCTTCACTATAAAGTGATTTAATCTTTTTTCTATCAAGTTTCTGTAATTTATTACAGCTATATGTTTTTATTAGGAGGCCCATGTTTTATGCTTTAGGCCATAGAAGTTCATATTTTTTCTAGTCACCTTAAATATACTTGAGCCAAAATCATTTACCATTTTCATTTCAGACATTCACTGCAATCCTTTGTTATAACAGGATATTATTCAGATTCTTTTGAAACAAAATAGAAAAGCTTCGTGAAAACAAGAATTTGTCCCTGTGGTATTTTGTGGACTTTAATGTTCTTTCCATTCAATCTTAGAAAAATGGCAAAACTTTAGTTCAGTTTATGTAACTATTTTTATTTTTTTAATGTTTAACCTCTTTATTACTAGATTCTTTAATAGAAGTAAAAGTGGGAAATAGAGGGCGACTCGAATACTTATAGATGTTAATATAGTAGGTACTAGTATAATTCATATACTAACAGCCTTAGGCAACTAAACATAAGCTGGTTAAAATTTCAGGGCTCAAAACGTCGCACGAGTCCCGTGGGCAGCTGCCTGCCAAGCCAGCGTTTTTAAGACTGTAGATTTCGTATGAGGTCAAGGGCTTGACAAGTGCAAACTGCGGATGAAAACTCCAGCTTTACCTGTAGCCTCCATTTCTACTGAAAACCAGTGCAAATGAGACATCCTCCCGTGGGTCACAACTAAAGAATAAAACTTGGCATCCACTCAGTGTAGCTCACCTTTGAGTCCATACAGAATAACTACTCTGTGAAAATTAAGAGAATTCAATTCCATCAAGCATCTAATGAAGTTTCCAAAAATCTGAGAATTGAGAGAGAACTCGAGACTACTAATTCTGGCAACACTTAGTTGCTCCAAGTCTTTCCCTGGTCCTCTTGCCTAGGACACCAATACTTTGGTTGCCTACTTACCACTGGCTCTCTTCCATTTGGTTCAAAGATCTGTTCTGATTTCCCAGGCAGCTAGTCCCATTGGGATGCACCACAGATACCATTAGTCCCTCTCCTTGGTGATTAAAAAAAAAAAAGCATCACTTCCCATAAATCCTAATCTAATTTTAACTCTCCCCAGTCCTCTCCCTTGCATGCACATACACATGTACTCTTCTCCCTTCAAGTGACTCAGACTTAGGTAATGGAATGTGTGGAGGATCCTGGAAAGACCACATCTCAGTATTAACCGCATCTGGGGCTCCCTGTAGCAGCTTGGTCAGCAGCAGGTCAACGGCCGTGGCCCTCACCAAGGCTTGGTAGGTTTTTTTTTCCCAGCTGTTTTTCAAAAAACAAAACAAACAAACCAAAAAAACCCCACAGCTTCAGCATCTGTTTCCCTGTGGCAGCCCTTGCCAAGCACATAAGGGGCCTAGCTTGTTCATCGGTCCCTTGAGTTAACTCCTCAACCATCCTGTCAACAATGTCAACACCATTATCACTGGGAACTCAAAGTGCAGTATATGTTCTACTAGGAATTAGAAATTCTCCTCAAAAAGAAAGAAACTGTACTCGATCCTAGAGTTCTGTTACACCATCACTCTCCCCAAAGTTTCCAGAAAAATCCCACTGATGACAGAGGAGAAAGGATGTGTGACCTTTGAGGTTTTGAGGCTAATACGAAGTTTTATGGGTTTATGAAATTTTAATGAGAAATGTGTCTCTTCTCATCCCAACTCTTTGATCTTTTAGTAAAATTGACACTTCAGAAATAAATTTCTGTCTTAATGTTTTGCTATCTGGGAAGCCTTTACATTACAGTCTGGGGATGATGATGAGGAAGAAGAAGAAGAAGGTGATGATGATGGTGGTGGTGATGATAGTGATGATGATTACAAAATCTGTGATGACCACAAAATAGCTAGCTTTTATTGAGCAACTACTTTGTGTTAGAGATTGTTTAGTGCCCTTGGCAAACATCATCTTCTTTAATTCTTACAACAACTTTGTCAATTGCCAAGTATCCTCATTTTGTAGATAATTAAATGAGGCACAAGGAAGTTACACCACTTGCGCTTAGAAACTTTTAGCTGGAACATTGAGAATTCACAATATGAACCTCCCCAACAGGGGAAACTATTGATTCTTTTTTCTTATTCTTCACCAGGAAAATGGACCAACAGTTTCCTACCATGAATCCTAGTGGGGCAAAGCACCAAGAAATTCAGGGAGAACTCAAACCAATGAAGAGAAATGCCCCAATGGTAAAGAGGCAACCAATGTTATCAGAAGGGATACTTTAGGACAGAACCAATTCCAAAATAAACTTGTCTGTTAGATTCCTTTTCAACTCTCAGATATTTTCAGTTCTTATTGAGTATGTATTGGACATTATTTCATGGGTGACTTTTCTTTCAGATAGCTGTAGAGCAGGTATTTTCATTGACTACGACAAGAGCCATATGCTCTGAGGCACATGTGCTTGGCAAGATTTAGTGACATGCCCTGGCTGGTGTGGCTCAGTGGACTGAGCACCGGCCTACAACCCCAAAAGTGGCCAGTTTGATTCCCAGTCAGGGCACGGGCCTGGGGTGCAGGCCAGGTCCCCGGTTGAGAGCATGGAGGAGGCAACCAATTGATGTATCTCTCGCACATTGGTATTTCTCTCCCCCTCTCCCTCCCTTTCTCTCTCTCCAAAATTAAATAAATAAAATATTTTTTAAAATTTACTGTCACACTTCATCATGGCCACTCAGGTCCCTTTTATTTATGGCCTAATGCATGACTGGGGTCCTTTCAGGTCTTTACCTCTCCTATGTCTCAGCAGTAGCCTTTCCCCTTCAAGTTGCTCCCTCTACGTTCATCAGCCTCCCCAGGCCACAGATCAGCTTCAGGTAACTCAGGAAGTTGGCTAAAGCTAAGAGAGATCTCTACGTTGTGTCTTCATGGAACCCTGGAGCAGCTGTGCAAATCAGGTCTCGGGAATGTTCCCAGACATTCTCTCTCAGGTCTCCTGGCTTCTTTACCTGGCTAAAACTTTCTTTACAGACCCATTTTAATAATATGTTCTCTACATCCATAACAGGTCTCTGTAAAAAGTGGTTATGAGAGCAACACACCAGTGTCTTTTGTAAGGACCTGGGTGAAGCCCTAAGTCATTTTTTAAGACTTTATAGGAGAGTCAGCCCAGGAAAAATCAATTTTTAAATTTCATTCCATAAATATATCATCTCTAATTAAGAGTTTTATAAACTTCATTTAGAAAATAGAAACAATGTAACATATTTCCCCTTCAAATTAGTTACCAGGAACTTTGAACTCACTTTAAATGAGTGAGCTCACATGTCCAAATGAGCTAAGACATCTATTTCAGGCACGTGGTAACATCTACTTGAATATTGCAATTTGCTTCAGCAGCTCTCAAGCCTGGCTGCACATTAGAATCCTCTGTTTCAAAAATGTTGGTTGTCTGGGACAGGGGCCCACACAGATCTGAGGTGGAGGCCAGGTACTAGAATATTTCAAGTGCCCTCTGCAGTGATTCAAATGTGGAGGGAGAGCAGAGAAGCATTTCTACAGATGCTGTAAGTTCATAGGGGTTATTTTGTTTCAGTTCTAATTGTCTTATTTATAAAATAACTTATTTCCTCTAACTCAAGAATTTTTTGAAAGAAAGGAATCATCATTTACAAATACCTATATCATCTATCTTGCAATATTGAACTAGTCTACATCTAACTAATTGTTCTCAGGATTAGCTAGCTGTCCATCAGTATTGTGAAGCTGCTAAAAATCCTGGTGCCTGGATGGACCATACCGCAACCAACTAAACCACAGCTCTGAGGAGGATAATGAGGCACTGGTCATTTTTAAGCTCCTCGGGTAATTCGACTGTGCACCAAGTCTGAAAATAACAGATCCATACTCTCTCTTCACTCTTATTCATATATGAAAACATTCATTGTTCATGGGCAAGGTTATCGAACAAGTCGAGTTTCTATTTTGTTTGCAACCTATGATTTTTGTGCGCTTTTTCTCCTCTAGCTGTCTAGCATCTGGGTCATGGTGTTTGGTATTTCAAGCTTACCCCAGAGACTCTTGCCCTCCTCACCCTGGATATCCTCCCTTCTCACTGAGTACATTCCAGACCCACAGAGGCCATGTTCTTTCAGTCCGTCAAGGTCTGACTAGCTAGTGAAGGGATGCTTGTGTGCGGGGAACACCTGCTTGTTGTAATAAATTAAAAATGATAGTCCATGTCGTTCCTTACTTTTCAATGTTTCCCCCCACACTTGTAACTCTTCTTGATGCCTTCTAGGAGAGCTTCTTGCACATGTCTTTTAACTAACTAGGACTTAATTTGCTGACCAATTTTGTTATTTAATTCATTTGTTGACTTCTTTATCAACTGTTTACTCAAACTTTCTAATTTTTTATAGCTAAATATTAAATGCATGTTAAGAATTAACAATATTGCTTGATATTTAAAACCAGTATTGACCCAATTGCATAAAATTTCTTTGAAATTTCTAACTGCTTCTAAACACTGATCTTAAACAATTGATTGCTCTTCAAACTCTCCCATCTCACTATGCAGTGACGTGTCATTGCTCTCATAGAAGTGGAGCACAGATTAGTGTTTGCCTGGGTGTCAGGAGGAGGTGGAAGCTGCAGGAAAGTAAATATAGCTATAAAAGGGCAACATGTGAGCTCTTTTTAGTGATGAAAATGTTCTGGACCTTGACTGTATGAATGTTAATATTTAGTTGCAATAGTGCATGTCAGTTTTGCAAGATGTCGCCAATAGGGGAAATTGGGTAAGGAATATACAGGTTTAGGAGTTTCTGGTCAAAATGGCAGTAAATATGGCACATGGAACCTCCCACAACCACATCAAAATTACAACTAAACTACAGAAAAAAAATCATCAGTCAGAATTCCCTGAAATCTAGCCAAACAGAAGTCCTATAACCAAGGATAAAAAGAAGAAGCCTCTTCAAGACTGGGAGGAAGGACCAAGACACAGAACGAACTGGCCCTACACCCATGTGTGCCCGTAAAAATCAGGAGGGACATCTCAGCTGCAGAGGTCCTCCCTAAAAAGCCAAGGCTCCCAGCCTGACACCAGAACCCCTGGCCAGGGTTCCAGTGCCAGGAAAAGATCTCCATGACTTCTGGCTGAGGGAGATGGAGGGCTCCTTGAATCCCAGGCAGGTTTTCTTAAAGGGCCAGCACACAGATTTACTCAGGCTCACTCCATTTCAGCTCCAGCAGTGGGGCAACCAACTCAAAAGGCATCAGAGGCACACAGGGAGACCCTAAATTATCTGGTTTTAGGATGAAGGCTAGAGGGTTAGCTTTCTCCCAAAGAGAGGTGCTGGCAGAGGCCATTGTTCCTCTGCTAAGACCTCCTCCACCAGACAGGCAGGCACCCTATGTGAGTCTCCATCAACCTGGCTAATACTGTTCACCCCACCCTGGTGACTCCCTGAGATCCATTCCCATCTAACTTATGGGCCAACCCAAGACCCTTCCAATAGTTTTCATATAAACAGCTCATTCTGCCAACTTTCCTAAAAACTCTCAAGCAAGCATTATCTGGTTTCTGCACATCCTCTACCTCTTGCTAAGTGGTCTCAGGCCTGGCACTAGTGGTGGTCAAACTTGGTTCACAGCTTGTCATTTCCTAGGCACCTCTAAGCCCAAGACATGTAGCAGCCACCTGCACATTGCTTTGTAGCTCATGCTGGGTGGTGGCTGACCTTGACCTGTACATCCCAGCAGGCTCCAGAGCCAGCGCACCCATGGACAGTTTCAGACCCACATGGAAGCACCATTCAACCACTTTCATGAGCAACACACTCAAGGAGTGGACTCAGCAGGCACCTGATTCCTGCTAAAGTAAGCTCTGCTCTGTGGAGTTGGCCTCTGCACAGCTGACCCTCCACTGTGGTTATGCCAGTGCTTGTAGCTGATAGGCTGAGGGTACATCCCTCCCATTGGCATGCCAACAGCAATCAAGGCTCAAGTACAACAGCAGGGTGGAAACAGCCCACATGGGAGAGCACACCTGGAGGGCCCAGTTCAGGTGACCGAGGAGGCTGCACCACTGGGCCCTGTAGGACAACTCCTACACGAGGCTCCTCTATCAAGACTGGGAAATGTAGTAGCTCTACCTAATAAATATCAACAACAACAAGAAGGAGGCAGCCAAAATGAGAAAACAAAGAAATATGTCTCAATTTTTTTTTAAAAAAAAGGAACAAAAATCCCCAAACAAAATGGAAGTAAGCAATCTACTAGGTATAGATACAAAATTCAAAACACTGCTTATAAGGATGTCCAATGAACCTAAGAGAAATGTAGGAAAACTTGGTGAAAAGTTCAACAAAAAATAGACAACATAAAAATGGAGAGAGAAAGTATAAAATAGAACCTGTCAGAAATGAAGTATAGCCCTGGCTGGTGTAGCTCAGTGGATTGAGCATGGGCCTGTGAACCAAAAGATCATGGTTCAATTCCCAGTCAGGGCACATGCCTGGGTTGCAGGCCAGTTCCCAGGAGGGGATGCAGGAGCAGCAACCATACATTGATATTTCTCTCTCTCTTCCCTTCTAAAGATAAATAAATAAAAAATTTAAAAAAACAAAAAGGAAATGAAGTATACACCAACTGAAATGAAGAATACATTATAGAAAATCAGTAGTAGAGTAGATAAAGCAAAGGATCAAATAAGTAATTTGGAAGACAAGAAAACACAAAACATTCAATTAGAACAGCAAAAAAAACTTGAAAAATAAGGATAGCATAAGGAGCCTCTGGGACAACTTCATGTGTACCAACATTCACATTATGGGTCTGCTGGAGGGAAATATGAAAGAACAAGAAATCAAAAACTTATTCGAAAAAATAATGATGGAAAATATTCTACCCTGGTGAAGGAAATAAACATACATGTCCAGGAAGCACAGAAAATCTCAAACAAGATAAAGCCAAAGAGGACACACCATGAAAATTATAATTAAGATGCCAAAGGTTAAAAGAGAAAATATTAAAAGCTGCAAGACAAAAGCAGTTAGTTACATAGAAGGGAGCGCCCATAAGACTGTCAGCTGATTTCTCAGCAGAAACTTTGCAGACCAAAAGGGACTGAAAAGAAATATTCACAGTGATGAAAAACAAGGATGTACAACCAAGATCACTCTACCCAGCAAAGTTTGAATGGAAGGACAAATAGTTTCCCAGACAAGAAAAAACTAAATGAGTTCATCACCACCAAACTAGTGGTACAAGAAATGGTAAATGTTCTTATTTAAGAAGAAAAAGAAGAATAAAAGATCAAAATGTGAGTAATAAAAGGCAATAAATGAATGTCTATCAACAATCACTTTATATGTATATGGTTAAATGCTCCAATCAAAAGATATATATTGACTGAATGAATAACAAAAAAAAAGATCCTGACTTATGCTGTCTATAAGAGACTCGCTTCAGATTAAAAGACACACACAAACTGAAAGTAAAGGGATGAAAAAAGATATTATATGAAAATAAAAATGGAAATAAAAAGCTGAAGTAGCAATACTTATACCAGACAAAATATACTTTAAAACAAAGGTTATAACAAGAGACAAAGAATTCCACTTTTGGGTATTTAATTAAAAAAAAAAAAAACCAAAACACGAAATTGAAAAGTCATATATTTATATGTTTGTTGCAGTATTATTTACAATAGCCAAAATATGAAATCAACTTAAGTGTCCATCAATCAATGAATGGATGAAGAAGATGTGGTTCATATATACAATATAATATGACTCAGCCATAAAAAAGTGAAATTATGCCACCTGCAACAACATGGATTGACCGAAAGGGTGTTGTGCTGAGTGAAAAGAGTCAGACAGAGAAAGACAAATGCCAGATGATTTCATGTATACGTGGACTCTAAAACAGACAAACAAACAAGTAAGCAGAGCAGAAATAGACACTTAGATACAGAGAACATTTTGATAGTTGCTAGATAGGAGGTAGGTTTGAGGGGATAGGTGAAAAAAAGTGAAGGGATTAAGAACTACATATTGATAGTTACAGAATAGATATGGGGATGTAAAGTACATCATAGGGAATATAGTCAATAATATTGTAATATGTATGTATTACAATAACTATGTATGGTGCCAGGTGAGTACTAGGTTTAACAGGGTAATCATGGAGTTGTATACCTGAAACTAATATAATATTGTGAGTCAACTATAATTTAAACATAAAAATATTTTTTAAATAAAATAAAGAATACACAGGTTCTCTCAGTATTATTTCTCACAAATGCACATGAATCTACAATTATCTCGAACAAAATTTAAAAATCACCCCTATGGCTTACAAACCTCTACATGAACTAACACCATCTCATCCCCATACTAATTTGGGCCTCTCTTTTCCTTTACTTTCTGTGTACACAATGTTCCAAAGAATAGAATTTGTGAGTAAATTGCACACACTTGCTCTGTGCTAAATAAGGGCACACATGCACCTCCCTCCCTCACTCTCATGTATTATTCAGCTGTCCTTTCAATGTCATGTACTCAGGAAGTGAGTCACTTCCCTGTGCCAAGGATAACTAAGCCAGAGGATTGCCAGCATCAGCTGTACCGGGCCCAGAGCTGGCTTTCTCAAGACAACCCAGGGCCTGCCTGGGTCCAGAATGTCCATCAGGGCCTATGACTCCCTCATGGTAAGTTTTCCCTCAGGACTCCCTGTGTTTGTTTTTCACATTTCAGCCATTTTTTTCTTTTTAAATATTTTTTTTGCTGCTGCTTGCTCTCTCTTCTCTCCTTTCGGTACTCCTATTACATGGATGTTGGTATAGTGAAGAGTGTCCTACATTTCTCTGAGTGTTAATGTTTCATTATTTTTATCTGTGTTCTTCAGATTGCATACTCTCTATTGATCTATTTTCAAATTATTGGAATCTTTTTTTTCTGCCACTTCATATCAACTTTTGAGTCTAATAAAGTTTTCATTTCAGGTATTACACTTTTCCACATTAGAATTTTTATTTGGTTCTTTGGCTATTTTGTTTAAAATAACAATTTCTATCTCTATTTATAGTCTCTTTTTGAAAATGAGACTATAGTAATCGCACTTTCCTTTATGTCATCAAACATGGTTTTCTTTTATTCTTGGACCATCTCTAGAATAGCTACATCGAAGTTTTTGTCTACTAAGTCTGACATCTGAGCTCCCTCACAGGCAGCTTCTGTTGTCTGCTTTTCCCCTGTGTATGGCCATTTACGATAAAATATTTTAACAAATGTAAGTATTGATTCCCTCTAGGCCATATTATTTTTTTAAGATTTTATTCATTTAATTCTAGAGAGAGGGGAAGGGAGGGAGAAAGAGAGGGCAGGAACATCAATGTGTGAGAGAAGCATGGATCGGCTGCCTCTTACACACATGGGGGGATCAGCCCACAACCTGGGCATGTGCCCGACCAGGAGTCAAACCAGCAGCCCTTCACTCTGCAGGACAACACCCAATCAGCTGAGCCACACTGGTCAGGGCAAGGCTGTATTATTGTTGCCATTTATTATTTGTTTAATGATGGGGCTGTAGATTTTAATGAAGTCTCTTTCCCCCACAGCCTAAAGCCCTGAATGTTGCTCCTCAGAGGTCACTGCCCTGGGCGTGGCAGTAGTTTAACTGAGCTCATTTTGACTGTGTTTCCCCTGATCTCTCTGTTAATCTGTCTGCCTCTCTTAGTATCACAAGCACCTGTTGGACCCCACTAATTGCTGACTGATTGTTCTGTTGTTTAGACTATGACTGGGATATATGAAGTCTGTCCAGAAGGTACCTGCATGAAATACCATGTAATATGCAAAACAGATTTTCTTCGAAGAAGAAGATACAAGATACATGAAACATTGTATACAAGACAATGATGCCTCAGTCCCCTTCCAAGTAGGCACCTTGGGACTTCACACAGTTCTCTCAATCACCATCAGCTGCCCCCTAGTATTTTCCTGAATGTCATCCATGGTCTGAAATCTTTTCCCTTTCAAAGGTGATTTTAGTTTTGGGGAAAAGCCAGGAGTTGCAGGGCACCAAATCTGGGCTGTAGTGGGGCTGGGTCACCTGGATGATTTGATGTTTAGGCAAAAATTTTGCACAAGACGTGATGCATGAGTGAGTATGTTGTCATGATGAAGCTTCCAATCACCATTTGCCTAGCTGTGGCCTTCTGAATTATCTGAATAGTTTCTGTGGAGGAACATTCAAACAATGCAAAATTTGATACAGATTCTCGATGCAGATTTATTGCTCTACTCGCTCAGTCATTTTGATACAACAGCCACACAGTACACAGGCTCACTCAATGGCATCTACAACCCCTGCTGGCTAGGACAGTGAAGTCGTCATTGTTCATGCATGTGCGATTCCAGTCCACCCTCTTTGGCTGCCAGGTTACATCGATGTCACACCAACCGTTCTTGTTCTGTTAATCATGGCTAAACTTTTTCTGACAGAACTTGTAAATTGCTTCATAGCCTGATCTAATTAAATCTAGGTTCCTTTGCAAAGGTGGTTTTTGAGGTCAGTCTTAGATGCATGCTGGCCTTGAGAGGTTTTTTTAAATCTCCACAGTCTCCACACCCCATCCATTCCTTCGGAGAGTTTGTCAGTGCTCTTTGTTCTATGGCCTGCTTCTCCATTCTAGGCAAATCTGTGAGCCACTTCCTCAGGGTTGGGAGTAGAGATAGTGCCTCCTGCTGTCAGAGGGATGCCTCTGCTGTGCAGTCAGGGCACTAGGAACAGACTGTGCCCTCTGGTCTTCTCAGCTTCCCTCTCCTGGTAGGGCTCCTCCACCCTGTGAGCAAGCCTAGGCAGAGGTAATGGGGGCCCTGGTGCTCCCAGCGTGCTATGGCTGGTGCACAGCCTCCACCCAGCTGAGTGGAGACTGAAGAGAGGAATCTGAGCCTTCAGCCTCTCAGCCAGAATGTTCCCTCTGCCACACAGAGCTGGGTAGAATAAAACTGCCGATGGCCTATCTCTCCTGAAGGAAATACGGTAGCCCTTGACTGAGGGCTGGGAGAATGGGGGTTGGAGGGAGTGGGTAGAAGAAACCCTGTACTTTTGGCCACGTCCATCCAGAGTGAGGCTTCAATCATTACATGGGGGGGGGGGGACTAGGTCATAGTTCAAGTGCCATAGACTCTCACTGTTCTAACTGAACTAGGAGATTTCCTTACATAAATTTTTTATTTTCTGTATGGCATTACAACAATTTTCACCTTTTTTCTACTAGTTTTCACCAGTTATGATGTGTCCCAGGGGAACTGTCCTGTGAAGGTTCTCACACAACAATTCTAAAAGCAGTTCCTTTTGGGGTGATCCTGATTCATTAGAGAGTTCTAGCATGATTCTCAGGAGGGGAAGATGAAGTTCTTGAACCTTAGGTTTCTTAGACCTTTATGCAAATCTCCAGTACTTTGATACTATGAGGAGAAATGGCCTTTGTCCAACCCAAAGCATACTTTTCTGTCCTTCCCACAAGACAGTAAGTATGTACTCCAATTATAGCTACATAACCAAAAATTTACATTCTCTCCATAGCAAAGAAACTGTAGAGGAAACTTGAAATTTTCACCACAAGTAATAAAACTGGAAGACAATAATTAAACTGCAGTTTTCCTAGGTTAATTTTTTTCATGTTCCACAGTATCAATTATGCAACTGTATCAGACCAGCTACATTGATTTACCATCAATCTTGCTATCTAGCACATAAGCTCTGTGGGGGTGGGAACCATTTTGTCCATAGCTCATATCATAGAACATCATACATGACATAAACCCAATAAATACTAGTTGAATAAACAAATACTGATTATCAGAATTGGAATCAGGACACTGATACACTTGAATATTTGAGAGAACACTAACAATCCTCCTAGTTAACATTTTAATTTTAAAGTAGCTTAAAGATGGGGTCATTCCTAAGAATGAATACAAGCTGAAATATCTTTGAGGAGTCTGACCTATTGTGTCTCTACCTCTGTCTTCCTCCTCAATTCCTCCCCTCCCTTCAAGTGAAACCAGACAACAGTTAATATTGAAATTAGTCTTGAAAAAAAAACAATATTCCATCACAGAAGTCTGGAAAGAAAAAGAAAAATGCATTCGTTCACCTTAGTAATAGTAAAAACCCTATGGTTTGATGTGCATTTGACAAACTCAGCTATTTTTAAACTATCTCCAGGTCCAATCCATTCCTTTTCGTCATAAACTCCCTTATTTATCTGTATCTCAAGACCCTTAGCTTTGGATGAACTGAAGTTGGAAAATCAAGTTTTTTACTAGATTTGCTGTGCCTGAATGCTCTATGCGGTCCATTGTCAGAGGCACTGACTCCATTTTTATTCCACCCGATTGATGGGAGAGCAAACAGTCCCACTCCGAGGGCAGCTGACACACCAGGTTATCAACACCGAGCCCTTGTTTTACAGCACTGTACTGAGAGTGCAGTATGGAATTTGTTTAGGAATTATTTCACTGCTCTCTCAACACTGAGACTCAGCGCAAGTCCCATAGGCTCATGATATATACCAGAAACTGTGTGCATTGTCCTCAGGGTTATTTTTATGTGTGTATATGTCTTAGTATCCGAATGGCAAAAATTGGAAACCAGAAAAGAAAGTAACAAATAGTAAAATATTAAACAAGCAGTATAACACGTGGTATATATTTTATTATTAAATTTGCTCAATTTCTAAAAACGTTGATCTTCACCACTTTAAAAAAAGTGAAACTATAGGTTCTTATGCTACCTACTAGACAAAATGAGAGGAAGGGAATGGAAATTTTCAAGTTAAATGGTAAAAAAGGGAAGAAGAGACAAACATACAAGTCAGACGTGCCTGCCGATGCTCAAAATAATGGCTACAAATATTCCAATGGAATCTCTCTCCCAAAGGTCGTGAATCATGTTTTACTACTCTAAGACATCTTATGTTGTTTTGATTTCTATTATTATACCAAAGCTATCGGCACAGTATTGAACTAGCCGGTTACTGGTGTAATGTTAGTGAAATCCATCATTGGTTTGACAGAACTAAGTGATACATGTCCAAAAGCAAATGGCCTGCCAGAAAAATCAATTCTCAATTTACAGAAGCCTTAATAATGTCACCAATTAATGGTAACTCCTAACTAGAATACATGAAGTTAAAAATGCATAAATAAGCTGTGTGTCTATAAAGATTTTTACAGTGAGGAAGGTACAATAAAAGTGTTGTGTCTATTCTGGATGCACCACAAATCACAGATGGAGTACAAATCAGTTCCAAGGAAAACAGTGAGCAAAACAATTTTATTTTTAAAAAATGTACTCATCTCATGTTTTTTGGATTATTGTGGCATTTACTAACTTCAAATTTTATTGCTTTTATTGCTTTTAGCTCTAAGATACTAAAGAATATTTTCTAAATTGCCCCTTCCAAATAAATTTTGTTTATTTATATTCTGAGATAATTAATAAATGACCAAAAAAACGTTACTGACAATTACAGTACAAAAACTTGCTGTGGAGAAATTATCTGTCAACACACGGCATATTGTTCACATCAAAATGACTTTAAAATTCAACCTCCTGGTCTAACAAGACTTTACTCTTCCAGTAAACGCTTGTTCAGGAAAGTGCAGTTGCAAATAACTTGATTGCTTTTTGGAGGAACTTTTCCAAATCATGTTTGCTTCCATAACAGGCTCTTCAGCTGGTCCTCTTCAGAGTAAATACCCCTTCTTGGGACATTGAATTGCTCCACTGAGCTTGCTGACCAATGGTTTACTTTTCAAGACTCACTTTAAAACCTTCACCTGTGTCCACCAATTCTAAACTATTTACTACAAACGTTCTTCAGTCCCCATCAGCCCACTACCCCACACTGAAAGATGAACCCTCGAAAGCCTATAAATATTTCACCTGTTCTTCCTTTTTCTGAGACATAACAAAGGTAGAAACCTCCCTTACTGAAGTAATAAATACTTTGCTTTTGCTTCATCAACAACTTATTTTGGTAGTCTTTTCTAGGATTCATGGACTCAGTAATTGGCACTGTAAACTTTAATCCTACTTTATATTACAAAATCATTTATATTATGTCTATTATTCTCATTTAGGTACTACATTTATTATTATAACTTTAGTAAGTGTTTTATTGGACCAAGAGGACAAATCTAACATAGAAGCTTAAATACATGAGAAAATAATCTAATTGCTTTTTATAGGTTATAAAGTATTCCATAAAACCACTGGGGGCTCATTCTGATTTCAGGCCTGTTTCGTTTCATATACTATTCTTCTAACTTTTGTTACAACACTATTAAGAAATCTGCAACTTCTCTACCTTGATTAATTCACCATAGTGATCAAATGTCCCTATGCTTACAGAAGGGGTACAGGGCATTAGATTCACCCTACAAAATAATTCACCACCTAGTAAAAACTTGTAGACATCTTCTGATGCAATGTAAATTGAGCAAGCTATTTGTTTTCTAAAACTGAATGCCAAAAGACTTAACTAGATATTTCTATTCTTCAGAAGTTGTTGTGTCATGTAAATTTATTCTGAAATCTGCAATTTTTATTAAGTCATTCCTAGAACACACTGTGTTAATTGGTGTTAGAACATGCCACTGACAATTTATGTATTTATATGTAGAAGCCAGATTTAGTTTCTTTTCTTGGGTCTAGGCTTTGAGGACTAATAAAATAACTCCATTTTTCCCATCCACATTCTAAGCCATGTGAGAGAGAGACACACAAAAGTGACGGAACTCAAAGTATCATCTCTGTTACTGACAAAGCTCTCCCAAAACACAGGTGTAGGTCTCCTTGTCCAGTGGACTTCACCAGCAATGCTTACCTTGAGGAGTAGTACTGCCCCCTACAATGTCTCTCAGATGAAAGCAGCTAACCCTCCAGATCCACAGGAAAAAAAGGATTGAACTATACTCCTTGTGAATTTTTGTCTAATTTTTTCCAGTCCTCCCCCAATCATATTAGTCACTTCACCTCCCTTGAAGAGGCCTAAAGCCAAGGAAAAGAAATCTGTCTTTCAAGCAGAGAATACCTAGATGGTATGGTTAGAGAATGACTATAGGTAACTACTTCTTATTGTTATACAAACTACTGTTTCCCCTGCCATTTAGGGAGATGTCTAAGATCATCATCGTATATAAATTTAAATTAAGTTAATATATCTCCAGGAATTTCCTGTTCATTAGAAAATATATGTTAAAATATAACTTTTACAGGGTAAAATTTCAACTCTATACAAAGATAAAATTAAAACATGTCAAAGAATTTCTTTAACTCTGTAATAAGATATAACAACCAGTTCAAAAAAGGATTTAAAAAACACACAAATATAGCAATCAGGAATGCTAAAATGAATGTATTAGTAGATTTTAAAATGGCTAATATTCACAGGAAAATATTAAGTTGCATTTCCACTGATAAAATTCATTTGTATTTCTATGGGCAAAAGTTGCATCAGTATACAATTTAGATTGTAAATTTGCTTAAAGACAATGAATGGCATAAAAAAATCCAGAAGAATGCATTAGACAGGATATCCAGCAATTTTTTTGCTACATTTTAAAATCTTCCACAATATCCCCTGACATTGCTATGAATGAGAAAAGCTGCTAGACTGTTAATCCCTTAATCTACATTATCCCATTTTAGCATAGGCTATTTCACAGAAATGTAATTAGATGCAAACTCTCATCATATTTCACAGTATCCAGCATCATCCCTTCCACATTTTCTCTGGATTCACATTGTTAGTATCCATTCCTCCTAATATCAGAAGAGTATACTCACTCTCTAACCTGGGGGAAGGAGGGCAGGCCTGAATGTGAGATTCCTCCTTAACTCTTACATTTTTTGGCTCTATTTCCTATTTCTTTTTTACAAATATATTTTTTATTTATTGAGTTTTAGGGAGAGAAACATCAATTCTGTTGTTCACCTAATCGATGCATTCATTGTTTGAATCTTGTATATGCCCTGACTGAGGATCAAACCCGTAGCTTTGGTGTATCAGGGCAACGCTCTAACCAGCTAAGCTGCAGGGCCAGGGTTCCTCCCTATCTCTGAGCTGCCCAAAAGCAATTTTAGGAGACCTTCTGTGGCTCCCCATCTGCTCTCTTCCAAAGATAGTTCTGAACCCATTAACTTCATTTTCTGATTCCCCCAAGGCTTTGCTCTCGATGCTCAAAACCAAACTTTTACTATCCCAAAAACCTTGTGTCCATTGAAAAGCCTAGTTATTGCAAAATAAAAGGCCTTGGCATTCAAAATTGTCTTTGTTTTTAGTTCAGAGCAAATTTTAGTTCACTATTTTAAAACTGAAATGATGAATCTCAACTATTACTTTTTCTTGTCATCTCCACTACAACACTTAAACACATCCCAGGGCCATGGATACATCAGCTGGAAAAAGAAGACATTTCTGTGAAAGAAAGTATAAGACTTTACTCCAAGTACAAGATTGGATTTAAAGTATATATAGCACTTGAAAATTAATAACATCAAATCTAAGCTAAAAATATTTAGAACTTGCCCAATAAATATGATAGTAAAACAATTACAGAAAGAATAAACACTATGCTAATAATTTTTTTAACCTGAAATAAAGTCTGTGCACTTGCTA
The DNA here is from genome assembly GCF_021234435.1 of Artibeus jamaicensis. NCBI lineage: Eukaryota > Metazoa > Chordata > Mammalia > Chiroptera > Phyllostomidae > Artibeus > Artibeus jamaicensis. The sequence continues at coordinate 22,715,076 of NW_026521823.1, read as the reverse complement.
ATTCTTGCAAAGAGTATGATGTAGACAAATGAGGTCTGCTGACATAACAGGGATATTTCGTACTCAGATAGATGTCAGCTATATTCATATATTACATTGCCCTCTAAACAGAAAGTCATTTAATTCCTCTCTGAAAAACATGATTTCCAGGCTAGCCTCTTCTTTTTAAATGGTTTGCATCTGCATTAATTGTGTTGCTGTTAGTAGACTTTGTTGTCTTTGGTTCCTAATATCACCCATCAGCTGTAACTTGCAATGGTCGCTACTATCGTTTCCAAAAAACTTTTCAGACTTTCAAACTGCCATTATATCTAAGGCAGTTGGGGCAAAATAGTTAGGGTGGAACAGGAAGACGGGGTTTACAGTTAGCAGAAGCAACAGCTGTTGGCTATCTGGGGGATGGAATTAAGGACAAAACACAAACTTCTGTGCAGGCCAAGAAGACCATTGGCTCAGTGAAGTGACTCACTTCATTTTAAAGTAAACTCGGTAGCTGTGGCTGCTCTACTCCTGTGTTAAATATTTAAATTTACCTTTAATTATAGCTAAAGACTAAACACCAAAGCCTAAATCGCTCAGCCTGCTGCAGAGAAGACATTAAATGCTTTCTTCCAACAATAACTTTGTTATTTCTGTTAGACATAGACCTGGCCACAGATCCCTTGCAAACAACTACTGCAGGGATCAAATCATCTAATTCTTTTAGACAAGCTGTAAATGAGTTTTAATGGGCCAAAACTATAAAATTGTTGGAGGCACTGAATAGTTCTTTGGGAAAATTGTTTTGTGTGTGTATATATGTATATGTATATGTATATGTATATGTATATGTATATGTATATATGTAGTTATTAATAATAGCATTTATATGTACTAAGATAAAGCTTGGAACTACACAATATATGGTCAAAAATATCAATTTTAAATTGAAAAGAAAATAAAGCAGTGATGATTAAGCACCTTCAAAATATTTTCATTTTTCTATTTTTGTATTAGCTTATTTTATTCTTCACTCAACCTTGAAAGCCTCCAAGCAAGAAAAAGAAGAACACAGAAGAGTGAGGAGGGGGGAGGCTGAAAGAGGAGGAAATGAAAGGAAAGCAAAACAGAAAAGAAGTAGATGAGTGGATCAGTTGGAAGCCACTGGATGTCGGCAACAGAAACTGAAAAAGTGAAATTATTGGAAGCATATGAGTAGTTTACAGAATAGTGGGTAAAGCTTAGAATCCGGGATCTTTGAAAGGACAGGAATGAAGGCAGAAACTAATGGCCGCATTCTTCCAGATGGAATACGTCAGTTCTGGTGATTTCCTGTCCTTCCAACACTGTGCCCTGGACAGAAATATCAGAGCAAGAAAAGGGATCCAACCCGGTTTGAGCCAATGCCTGTCCCTTGCCTAACGGAGATTCAGGTCCACTGTCAACCACCAAGACTGCACCTGTTGGGGGAATGTAGAAAGGAGAGTAGAAGACAATGCAAAAAGTGAGCATGAGAAACAAGTAAGTAATCACAAGCCTGAGCAAAACAAATGGTGAATTATTTGAACTGATGTGTACACATCCATTAAACTAAAGCACATTTGATGGGCTTTCACTTGTTTTGTGGAGGGATGAGGAAAGAAAGGGGTTAATGAGGGTGACCACAGGGTAGGTAGAAACTGATATTTCTCAGAAAACACCTCAGTAACCACTTTTTCAGAATTTCTAAATAATAATGTGAATAAAATATAAAACTTCACATTGAAAATTCTGCATGATATTGATTTATATGTAATGGATACAAGAGCAATTTGTAAAATCAATATGAATTATAAAATTGTTTAAAAAATCACTGTGTTTTGTTTACTTAAACATAGTAATTGAACTAAATGGCCAACAAATCTGGAGTTTGTAGAACTCTGCTGTTTCTATAACTCTCTACACTTTTATTACTATAGCATTTAGTAATATACAAATAATATACTTAAAATAGTTTATTCTCTCAAAAACTTCTACCAGCATTTTTATTGCATTATTTATTCATTCATTTTTAAGAATCCAGAAAAAGTGAACTCCAACTCAACCTGCATGAAAGTTCCATGCAATTACAATTAGTAGAGTCCAAATTTCAAAGGTTTTATGTTATTTTAATATAATAATGATAGAATAAAATTATACTTAAATTTTTGCTTCTTTTCACATAGCTTTTAAGTATTTTAGAAGCAATTCCAAATATTGGTTTCTTTTGAAAAATGTTGCTTCAAATATTTGAGTCTTTTATTAATTTATTTTTTATAAATCTATCTTTATTGCATTTTTTTCAATTACCATTTTGTTCTTTTTTATACCCTCCACTCCCTCCCCCTAGCAATCACCATACCATTGTCCATGTCCACAAGTCTACAATTTCATGAACATAGGATCAGAATAAAACATAAAACAAAAAGGGAAATTATTCTGAATGACTCATGTAACTAATGTCATTTAAATAGGAGCCACTTCAATAAAGGACGTCTGCGTATTAGAGGCAAGCAAAAGAAATAGGAATCACATTGGCTGTGTGGCCATCACCCTACTGTTTCTGCTTCCTAGTTATGTGACCTTATTATGTTGTATAATCTCCTTGAGCCTCAGTTTACTTACCAGTAAAATGGTAATAATATCATTGCTTACCTCGTAGGTTTGCTGTGATGATTAGATGAATAAATGTGAAGTTTATATTGTGATGCCTGGCACATAGTAAGTATTGGATAGTTATTAAAATTACTAGTGTGGTGCCACATAGTTGAAGATTTACAGTCTGAACAAAAAGAAAAAAATGGCATCACTCCAGACATGAGGTGAAGATTTTCCCAACTATGGAACTGCCTTTCTTATAACTAGGCAATTACTATTTATCATTGAGCTTCTATATAATAAAGTCCAACCACACCAAAGCATCAGTATAAACTCCCCATCCTGTTCTCCTAATCTTGAATCTGGCAGGTGGTGCTAGAATAAACACTGATGGCAGTGACAGGCCTTTCTCTGTTCATCATCCACAGGTGGTTGTGTGAACTGCTTCCTGACGGGAACCGAGAACCCCCAGACCTCCTTCCCGGTCACTCCATCCATGTTCAGCAATTGCGCTGCACTTCTCTGACAGTCAAGTCTGTCTCCATTTTCATGAGTAATTGCTAGCTCTTCAAAAACCCCCAGCTTCAAATGCACTTCAGACAGTAACTCCAACGCCAAGTGTTCTGCTCAAAAGCAGTCACCACCCAGGAGTGCTCTGCCTTGGTGGGCAGCTGGTTAGGCACCTGGTGTCAGCTCTTTGGTGAGCACTGCACTGAGGCCACTTCTATCTGCTAGGCACCCTGGGCTCAGTGTCCTGGGCCAGTGAACTTGCCAAATCCACACAAATATTTGTGACCTGGGAAAAAATGATGAACTCTAAAATGCAAATGAAAAACCAAAGTTGAGGTAATAAAAGTTTAAGTAAAGGCCTATTTCTTTTCCATTGCTATTTCTATTTAATTTAATTAATGGTGTAAAATAATATGCATAAAAATTTCATTATACTTACAAAACTTGCAGATTAGGTTTTTGTACTTTACATAACTTTCTGACAATTCACAACGATTGCCAAGAAATATCAACCAATTATAAATTAAATGTTATAGCCAAGTAACTTTAAACTCTGAAAAAAATCTTCACAAGAAAAATAATTATTTCTGTGTGGAATATGGGTGCATTGAAATACATATGCAATGATATAGCAGCGTGACTCCAAAGTAGGCGCTTAGGAACCACTAAGGTCTGTTCCTTCTGGCTTGTAGGCCTTGGGAATACAAGGATAAGACATCTCCTGCCCCCAAACTGCCACTAAGTTTAACACAAAAGACCAACAAAGAAACACGAAAGGACCCACAATAGAGGTAAGCACCCATCGCGGGCCCCCCCACACACACACACACTCACACTTACACTTGCAGGTGATGGGGACAGAAGGTATGATCCTCAAGGGACGTCTTCACTGATCTAGCAATCCCAATCTTGAAGAGTGGAATTTCAGTCTAGTTAGGGTGTTAGATTGGTATTAATATGAATGCGGTTCAAGTATGATTAGGATACATGACAGAGCATTTCACATTTGATCCTCATCCCAAAGCACATGAATGATGACTTTCTTGTATGTTATTTTTTATCAGTTAATGTATATTGAATACCTACTAGGCAAAGCAATCCTGTTCCAGGTATTAGGAATGCCTATTTGGCACTGCCCTATAATTTTGAAGACATTCCTGCAAAATTTGGAGAATGAAGCTAGTAGATCTGCAGACTTCTTTTTTAAATATGATATTGATGAAGCCATGGATTAGTAATTTGCTCTCAGTTTCAAGCATAGATAAGATCAACTGCGAATTGTGGTCATGCTCTAGTTCTTGCTCTCCATTCAGAAAAACAAGAGAAAGCTGATGAGTGGTAGAGCATTAATCGTTCTTTAATTGTAAATAATTTCCAAACATCTAGACACATGTTTAGATGTATCTAGATGTATTAGCAACACTAGCCCCCAGAACACTTCTCCCTACTGCTTTCAATTACAAAAATGATAACTGTTAGGTCAGAAAGGAATGTTGGCAGGTTGTTTGACTAGGGGAGGAGGGCAAGGATCTGTCCAGTCCCTAGGGCCAGCGGCCATTTGAGTCTCAAGTATTCTGAAGGACTAAGAGATATTCAGTATTCGTGGGCATCAGGGAAATGTAGGGTTCCATTAGGAAACGAAGAAAGGATGGAGAGCCAGAGAAGATGGGAAGAAAAGAAATAGGGAAAGGGCAAGAGAGGAGGAAGGAGGCAAAGAAAGGAAAGAGACAGATAAGAAAGGGCTGCAGATATTAGAGCATGTCTGGGAACACAGTGGCTCTGAAGTTCATTACCCCTCTACTGCTAGTTTTGCATTTTGAAACCAACAGCAAGAAGTCGTAAATGCGTTCTTCCCCCTCCAAGTTCTTGCAGATGAAGTGAGAGCAAATAAGGTAACAAGTATATCTAAGTGAACTGCTGGTTTGAGTTAAATCTAGTTTTTCCCCCCCCTCTGGTCTTTCTCTTTCGATTTACTTAAAATGTGGATTAAAAAGTTTGTCCTCTTTAGTTCTTGGGAGTGAGTGTCATTTGCTATGACAAGTCATAGTTTTGAGCCCAACAGCATGGAGAGTGTGGTTGGTGTGGTTTTATAGAAAAGTGCTTGGCAATCATAAAGCAAATGCATTGCTAAATCAGAACAATAGGTACATTAATCCCCTGAATAAATTAGTATTAGATTCAGTATTCTAGATGAGAATGAGCTAACAGGATATTTCTGTATTTGGCTCGGAAAGACGTAACTGAAAATGAATCTTCAACTGGCAAAAGAAAGGGAGGTTTTCTTTTTCAATGTTCCAGTGCTGTTTTAGAGGTTGAAAAACAGACATTCTTGTAATAATATGACCTTGTTAACCTTCCAAAAGAAGTTTAAGATTAACCAGAAGGGATATTACTTGGGACAGAACATTAATAATACATACTGCAATGAAACAGATGCAGAAGAAGCCAATAAGCCCACTCAAAACTAATTATTTAGTAGGCAAAACATCAAAACCGAGTCGAAAGATATAGTTTGCACAAGTTTGCATTTGTGCCCGAGCCACTGGGGCCCAAAAGGATCATCGCATTAGCCTGCTGGCAGATGCATCCAAAGAACTGGCCGACTTGTGTCTTGTCATCACAATGCGTCTTTCTGTTAAATGGTTTCAAATGTTTGACAAGCCCAGTACAAAGCTATCCAAGGAAACGCTTTCCTTCGAGGGATTAGATTCTTGCAGCCAACCATTAACACTGGCCTTTGTCAGCGATTCAGCCCACAGTGGGGGCAGGGCAGGGTGGGGGCTTCTTTCAGACAGACTGGTCTCAGGGAGCCTCTAAAGGAAACACTGAGTGCTTTGTTACTGCTTCTTCACACATAATTAACAGAGGTTTAACTGAGGCAAAGGGGTTTTTCCTTGTCTTCAGCAATTTGTCTTTTTTAAAAAATAATTATTCTAATCTTTATCATAGTTAAGCAGTAGTCTAATCAGATTGCAATGAGACTAATCACTTGATTCCTAATTAAATGGAAAGAAATCATCCAACAAAATGGTATTTTTCTCAAGTATGTACACCTACCAAAAAAGCCTTGGGCCAAATTACTGCCAAGAACACTCAGAGCCATGGAAAACAGGATCTGGCTCCCGATTAGTATTTCTCTCCCCAACAGGGCAATGGTACAAGAGTAAATTCTTAGAGCAGCTCTCCTTCTCATTCAGTATTTATTACCATGGAGGCGCTTGACTCTCACTTGGTTTGCAATTTGTTTTCATGGAGTCTTGCTTCTAATTAAAAGTTGACCCTATCTCTTATCATTTGTTAATGCCCTCAAATCTTTTCTTCTTCTTGTTTTATCTCCCACTTCAGTTTCCAGAAATCATTGACTACACAGAGAAACTTTGGTAGCTCATCAACATCCTCAAAAACTGTCCCCTGTCCCCACCCCTAAGGCAGACATGACCACATTCCAGCTGAAAGTTGGCTACTTGACCTCACATATGTTTCCCTACATTCAATTCTAGAAGCACAGTGAAATAGCACAGTTTCTTGCTCTAAGTCATGTGCTCTGTTATGGCCCCTAGTTCCAATCTAAAGGTGTATTATGGAGCCAGTACAATACTAGACATGCTGTAGTTAGATCATTTTCCCAGCCTCCAACCACGGGAATGTTTAGGGCTTTAGCACAAGGCCCCTTACTGACACAAGAACAGAACTTGGGTTTACAGATCACTGTGAACTGGAAGAGTCATTCAATGTAGAACATGCATGTGTATATACAAACACATTGTGTTTTACCTTAATATTGTTGTACACTCATTCTTCAGTTTTCTGTTGTAGAACCAGGGTCTTTTGAATTTACTAACTTGGGTGTACCAGTTGAGTCTATTCTCTGAACAACTCCATACAGACTTGTCTATGAAGTTCAAGGCTACTTCTAAAAATTCTTTTAAGCAAATTGGAATTTACCAGTGTTTGCAAAGAGCACACTTAATGCAGAATCATTTATGTTAATTTTTCTAATATTTGACAACTCACCAATGTTTAATTCAATATAATTGTTAAAATTACTCTCTTTTGTGGTGTCTCTTCAACTTTCTGAACTTATTTTCCACATTAAATTTCTTTCTTTTCACATTTTACTGCTTTAAATATTTAATTAATTATATCATTGTACAAGTATAATAATAAGTACACCTAAAACAGTTTATGGAACATTTACAACTAATATAAAGTTCTTAAATATGACACAAAAAGCAAGATCCATTTTAAAAATTGATAAATTCAACCTTAAATTAAAATCTTATGCTCTCCAATGACACTATTTAGAAAATGAAATCATATACCACAGACTAGGAGAAAGTATTTATAAATCACACATCTCATGAACCATTTATATCCAGAATATATAAAGAATATTTATAACTCAATAGTTAAAAGACAAACAATCCAATTTAAAAATGGGCAATTTTTGGAATGGTTATTGCGCCAAAAAAAAGGATATACCAAAGTTTCAGAAGCACATGAAAAAATGTCATTTATTAATATCCCCATCTCGTGGATAAAGAAACTGAATCACATGGGGGAAATGTATTTGTGGAGCCAGGACCCAGGCAGCATGACTTCAGGTTCCCGTCTCTAAGGTGCTGCATATGTGCTGTCTCCCAACCAAATAGCCGGCCTGATTGCTTCATCCGAACTAAGTTTAACGAGATTTGGTGCGTTCTCTATATTTTCCTATACCCCTGGTAACACAAGGTTCCCACCACCTTACCTATCCAGGACCTCAAAAATGGCGGTTTCAAGTGGTTCAATCACAACTTTATTTTTCTCAAAAGTTTGTGAAACTAGAGCTATTTTAGATTTTAAAACATTCTCATAAGAAGAGAGACAGGCTAGGCAGGGCTGGGGAGAGGAGTGGGGGGGGAATGGGGACAACTGTAATTGAACAACAATAAAAAATTTTCAAAAACATTCTCCTATACAGATTCAAGCATTATCTAATTCCTATTAGTACTAATTCCACAAAGACTTTGGCTTTTTATACAGTGACTACAAATTGTTCAATCTGCTAAAATCTATTACCCACATTATTGCTGTCTACATAACCTCCTAGTTTTCACGTCTTGGTATTTGTTCTTTTTAGATCTTTTTCATTAGTATTTCTGAAGACATCTACTTTGTTCTCATCTTTTTCAAAAGGAGTAGATGGGTGATTGCCTGCCAGAGGCAATGAAGACAACACCAGTAAGAGTCTTCATTTTCAATGACACAGCTTTTGATCACCACTGTTTCTTGAAAATGTTGAATATTACTTTATAAGCATGAAGCTCCACACTTATCTTCTTATTTCTGGTTTTGTAAATTTCTAGATTCATGGTGAGTAAATAATCTTCTATTTTTTATGTGACTCAACAGATGCATAGAGAAATATTGTCCTGTGTTCTATTATTGATAAACTGTTCAAAACCCTTTTCTAAATAAACAAGAAGGTAAGTTTTTTTCTCTTCTACCCTCAGATTTTTGGAACAAGCTTTTTGAACTTTGTTTCCTATTTCTATGGCACTTCCAAAAGCACATAAGTATATAAAAAATAAAAAGTGCCATTTAAGACATGCAAACTTTATTGTCCAGTTGCATATTACCTATTGTTTGTGCATACCAAAATTATTCAATATGTAGGAAGATTCGATATTGTTCAGTCCGGATCAGTACCCTGTTAACACCACTACTCACTACTAGCTCAAGATGTGGACTCTTTAAAAAGAGGGTCTAGGTTTAGGCTGCCTCTTTTGCTGGAAGCTCTCTAAGAGCACCCTGTTTGCCCTGTGGTACAGCCTGCCATCCTCCCAAGACTGGGGGTCTCTCTAGACATGTGCTGCCCAGGACCGTAGCCACTAGCCACAGGAGCCTCTTGAGCACTTGCAGCGTGTCTAGAACAGTTACTATGTGCTGTAAGCAGAAAATACTCACCCAATTTCAAAGAGTTGGCATGAAAAAGAATGTAAAATATCTCATCCATGGTTTTTTATATCGATAACTTGTTGAAATAATATAGCTCTACATAATATAGCCAAAGTCTTTGTGGAATTAGTACTAATAGGAATTAGATAATGCTTGAATCTGTATAGGAGAATGTTTTTTAAAATTTTTTATTGTTGTTCAATTACAGTTGTCCCCATTCCCCCCCCCCACTCCTCTCCCCAGCCCTTTGGGATAGCTCTTTCTGTAGAGCACCAACAAGTGTTCTGCAGTCTTGTAACTCACAGCTTTGCCTGCAGGGAAGAACCTGGCTCAGTTATATGATTCCAAAGAAAAATACCTATTGATCTGCCTTAGGTCAACTGTTCCACCCTCAGGACAAATTACTATGGCAAGGAGACAGGGTTCTGTGGTTGACAAACAGGACATGAAATACATGGATTGACAAAGCAAGATGACAGCTATTCCTCCGAAGAATGGGGGTGCTGGGCAGACGCAAGTGTTCACAGCGATTGGCAAGCTCTTTAAACAGGAAATTTTCATAAGTCAGCCTTCCTGATAGTCTTCAGTATAATGGAAACCACAGCATATGTAAAACAGGAACCATCACTATATGCTCTTTTAGGCTTTATACTAAAATGCAAGCAGGGGTGAGAAATCATAACCAAATGGCAAAGCCTTAAGTAAGTAGACACTGTTTCATTTAGTCTTCACAACAACCCTAGGGAGTAATAGTTTTATTATTTCTAGTTTACAGATGAGCAACTAGAGTCTTAATTTACCAAGTTACTTAGTTACTAGTAAGTTTTGAAAAGGAGGTAAGTTCTCAGGAAGCTTAATTCCAGAAGCTGCTGTTTAAAATTATAATGTACATACAGTAAAAATATTCCAGAACTTTTCTATATGTTGACTCCTTTGATACTTAAAGAAAATGAATAAAAAAATACCTCCATGAGGGCAATATTATTATCTAGACAAGGAAATATAGAGATAAGGAAATTTAGGCTCAGAAAGATTGTATAACTAATAAAGGGTAAGTGTTTGGGTGTAGATTCTTAATCAGCTCTGTCTGGCTCCCAGCTTATTAGACTGACTTCTGAACAATGGTTGCCACAGTGTGGAGATATGAATTGCTGGCGTGGTGGGGACCATAAGCAGTTTGGTGAGGTGGGACTACAGTGTGCACAGGAGAGAACAATAGAGGGTGGGACTAGAGAAGCCAAACTAGGGTGGAATGGATTGAGAGGTCATTTATTTCATGCAAGAAAAGTTTTTAATTTATTCTAACAGCAACATAATTTAAGCCAGAGATGAATACAGTCAACCAGATTAACACTGAATCAGCATATATGCTGTGAAGATTTTGACTCTAGGAAAAAGTTTGCAGTAAGTTTTCTTTTTAGACTTAGAGATGAAGAGGAAGACATCGACAATACCTGGACTTCATAAGAAGGGACTTCTTTTATCTCGGTGTCTACATTTACTTGTATCCTTCAGTGCTTTCATATTTCAACTCGTGCATAGATGTCAGTAACAACTGATAGTTGATTATTGTCTTGTGACTACTTATTAAGAATCATATTGTATTAGGTATCCCCTTTCCCAGTTATCCTCATTTGGGATAGTTATAAAAGAGTGTGCTTAATTGATGAAAAGAAAAAAAAAAACAGTGATACAGATGAGCCTGAACAGCTTCAGCTGTCAAATCCCAATGTAGATTTTACATCTGGTATTACAAACTGAAACAAAAGAATGTCTTTCTAAAATGGCTCCTAGATGATTGTTGTTACTGTCATGATTTTATTATTATTATCGTGGCTAAAAACTGGCCTTGTGGCTTTTACTTTATTAAAGTCACCATCCGTTTTATTAACTAATGGGTCCTAGGAGCAAAAAGGCAGGGCAGTGTTTGAGTTTCCTCTTCCTTGCACAGTATCTGCACACAGTATGTGCTTACCAAACACTTACTAAATAAATAAATGAAATTCAATTGAGGTCTTCACAAACACTGAGAATTTTCAGAATTTTTTCCCCCTGTTACTGTTCTGAAGTACAAAGATGGATAAGATGTAGTCTTTACCATCAGGTACAAATATTTGTTGAACTACTAATTTGGTAAATGCAATAACAGAGTACCACGCAAGTATAGTTCAGCCATCTAGCCCTGGGGCCTGAAAAGATGAGAAAAGATTGTCAGAAGACTTGAAGCATTAGCTGACTCTTAAAGAAAGGATCAGAGCTAGGGAACCAATAAGGGAGGAGAAGGCAGCAGTACGTGACCAGTATTAAATTCTCTCAACATTCCAGGGATAAAAGTTGAATATAAATTCACTTGGAGGATGGGGCATATTTCACCTGCCAATGCCTGGAGACCATCGGTTCACCCCTCAGTTATCTCCACCCACTACCACTCCACCTCCACAGTCAAGGGCAGTCGTCAGTAACCACAGAGAAATTGCTGGCATTGATGAAATCTAGTGTGAGAGTCAGGCTCATACAAAGCAAGCAAGGCCACTGGCCTGGAAAAGAAAGGCCTTTCTTCTCTGTGTGCTCTTCCTACACTTCTATAGAAAACAGAGTTCCTTTGGATCAAAGAATCAAAGAATCCTGGAGCAAGAAAGAAGAGTTACTTTTGTTTTTGTTCAAAACAGTTCCAGTAAGCCAGCCCCAGGCTGCACATCTCCAAGTCATAAATAATTGCTGCAGTGTGCCATAAAATGCTAGTGCCTGGCCCCATCTCTAATGTCGGAGCAAGGGGAAAGATGGAAGTCTGCAAAAGAGGGGTCGTCAACTTGTCTAAGCATCCAGAAAGTTTCTTGTGGCTACCTCACCTAAGGAGGAAGATTAGGGAAAAGGGCAAGGGCTTTGCAGTCATACAGGTGGGTGGAACCCTCCCTCTCCTGCATAAATAATTAAGTGGTCTTGAGCAAGTCACTCGACATTCTTGAACTTTAGGGTCCATATCTACAAAATGAGAATACTAAAACCTTCCTTGCAGGGTTGTTCTGTAATTTAGTGAAAGTATATTTTAATTTTTCAAAACAGGGCCTGGCACAGAGAAGGCACCTAATAAGTGGTAACTGGGAACTGTCCCTGCAGCAGGACCCCCAACTCTAGTGGCTCAATACAGGAAGCTTTGGAGAGGAGGGTGGGGCACCAGAATCAAGCCCGATTGCATTGACATACTCAGGGTCACTGTCCAAGGCCAGGCTCATTCCCCTTGCTAATTGTGAACTAATAAAACTCCAGCCAGACCTTGCAGGACATTCCCTTCTAGTCTTGCAAACACTGACACAACACCCGTTTGGCTTGTTTGATTGGATGTGACATCAGTTTTTCCTTGAGAAAGACCCTTTTCCCTAACAAATTGGCTACATCACAGCTCAAGGACTTAGCCAAAAATCATAAAGAGGGCCTGATGGAAATTCAGTGTATTAGAACAAAAAATGTTTTTAAAATCAATCATTAAATAAAACAAAATAGAAAAAAGGCCAATTAAAGTTGGTTTTTAAGTATTTTGTTTGTTTTTGTGTTTGCTTTTGTTTTACAGGTTGTAGAATTAATAGCCAAAGCACTTTCCAGGAAAAATTGCATTAATAAGAAGAGTAGGCACCTTGCAGATTACATGTTAAAACAGAATTTAAGCCCTTTTACAGGAAAGTAGTTTCAGTATTTACTTTAGTCCATCTTTTGCCCAGTAAATATTTGTGTTTCTACAGTATCCTGTATGATACACACACACACACACACACACACACACACGCACTATATGCACAAACATACACACATATATGTGCACACACACATACATATCTTTGAATGATATTTTTCTGTAACTTTATATATCACCTGGAATCTATTGCACACTGAATATTTGAGAATGGATCCAAAAACTATAAAATAAATGTTTGAGGGTTTTTTATGCTCTATTACAATCCAGAAAAAAATCAAATTGTTTTTCTTCCAATTTGAATTCCTTCTTCTTCGAGAAGAAAAAAAAACACATTAATATTTTATTTATGTAATATAAAACAGTGGAAGAGTGTGTCTATTTTATATTGTAGTAAACCAAGTTAGATACTTCAAAGTAAAAAATTCGTTCAGTCTATAAGAACCTGAGGTCTACACAGATGAAACTAAGCACTTAAATGTCAGATCTGGACATTACTTTGCATATCGAAAGCAATCTAAACACTGTGCTTGATAATTTAAACTTTTGCTCTTGTATATGATGCTAGCCTTGTTGTCAAGCATAAAACAGCACAGCAAAGGTTTACTTTGCAAAGCAAAGGACTTTTAATGATTGCATGACCATTTTTCTTATTCCCCAGACATTCATTCCACCAGGCTGTGGAGTATGAAAGAGAGAGGGCTTCACCCTCACTTTTCTCAATGGAGAGTTGTTTCTTCAGAATGGCTGCCCTGCCAGAGACCACACTTCCTAATCCCTCCTTCTATCACGTACGTACGGACATATGAATGATTTGCCCCGTGGAATGGGAGCAGCAGAAATGTATGTCACTGTGCTGGTGCGGTAGTGACCACTCACTTTCCTTGGTAGATGTCAACACCCAAAGGGACCTGGGATGCTGATGATGGCCACCACCTACTTGGACCTCGTATAGTTAAAGGAGGCAAAGCACTCGTCTCCCCACCAGGAGCTCCTGTAGTGCAATGTTATGTGAACAAAAATAAATCATTTATCTGGTTAAGTGACTAGAATTTGAGGATCTGTTTATTATAGCAGCTAGCATTACCATAACTAATACATGGTAGATATGATTATTTAAACAAAGAAACTGAATTATACAGCAAGTGATTAGACAATATACTTACTACAGATATCAGTGCGAATAAAGAATTGGGAGAACTACCAAAATTAAATAACAATGTGTAAGAGGCCAGCTCACAAAAATCTCCTTATTATGTGGTATCTTAGTAGATGCATCAAGCTATGGCTTCTGGCCCTCTATATTGAGGATGCAAAGTTAACTTTGCTCAGATGACCTAACTTAACATTAGCCAAACTCACAGGAGGTGAATATATAAGCCTGAACACCAATATATTCATTTACTATGATAACTACTTCTATTATACTATCACAGTTATTGGTGAAAAATGACTTCTTGTGGTGTTGAGAGAGGAAAAGGATTTTCTGAGACCCGCATGGGAGGATGGGGTTTTTTGATGATGTAAAATTAAGGGGGTCCCCCTTTTGATGTCCCAGCATCCCATCTTCGTCGGCCTCCCCATGGAAAAAGTCCAATCTCGTCTTCAGTGGGGACACCACACAAGCCAGTGTCCGGAGTTTCTGCTTCGTGTTGCAGTCCAGCACCCGGCAAGCTTGGCGTGTGTTTCCAACTGCAGTCCGTGGCCATGCTCCATCTTCCAGCTCCCTCCCTGAGCCTGTGTGTGGAGTCCCCGCAGTCGTGGGCCACATGGCTGCTCGGCCACAGGTTACGGAGAGGACAGGCAAGTGCACCATGCACGTGTGGAACGTGGGGTGAGAGAGAGAGCTTAGTCCTTTTGGAGCCCGCGCAGTCTGCCACGGGCCCCAGAGGCCACTAGATCCCCATGATTGTGTGCTCCTGGGTGAGAATAAGTGTGCAAATATGTGGACGAGTGCATTACCAGGTGGGGAGAGAGAGAGTGCGCTTCTTTGTTCCCCTGGCATTGTTACCTTGGGCTTGGGATAGACAGGTGTCTTTTCATTATGACCCCTGAACTTCCCCAGTTTTCACGAGCTTTGGATGGGTTTACACTGACTGCCTAGTTAGACTGACAGACTCTATATTCTGAAACAAGCCCCCGAGTCCCCAGCAATCTGGTACCGGAGGAACGAGGGAGGAGTGTTCATTCCCCTGGTGGAGCAATGCTGTGATCCCCTGGGGTGTGAAGCTGTAGCTTCCTGGGCACCAAGCACACTTATGCTTCACATTTTATTAAACTCAATGCCTGATTCCCTTCAATCCCCCTTTCTAGTGAAATAGTGACAGTAACATCTTGAGTATCTAGGATAAGTACTCCTAGAGACATAGTCACCAATCTTAGTTTTACCCCAGATTATATACGGACCTTGATCCTGTTAACATAATTATTTTAAATGATCAAGTTATACCACAAATGAATAGGTGAATATTACGTCATTATCTCTGCAGATATACCTGACTCACCTAGTAGAGACTTGGAAGTAATTTATATTGAAATAATTTCTTAAGATGGATTGCTACACAAATGACTATAGAAATCTTCTTTACATGGATATTTGCTAGTTTTACTCTAAATAATTGACCATTTTCTCTATTTTAAGGAACACATAGAAGACAAGAAGTAGGAATAAGAAAGAGGATTGAACTTTATGTTGTGAGGGATGAATGTCCCTGAAGAGAGATGCACACATCAAATTGAAGAGTTATTTCTCATGACCTCAGTACCTGGATTCATGGCCAAGAACACTGATGTAACTAAGTTATTTACAAACTTGCTGTACTTATGTTTGTGGGATGCATTTGGCTACACCACCCCACCTGCCTGCAGTGGATCAACCTCTAGAATGTATTTGTAGAACACCTGCTCCATGGGCCATCCCTTCCTGAGGGTCCAAATTTAAATTAAAAAAAAAAAAGCCCCATCAAAAAAAAAAAAATCTACTGGGCCAGGGAATTAGAAGGGCCATTTTAAGTAGACAGATACTTTTTAGGATAGAAGAAAAAGAGAAACCTTAAAATAAAAAAAAAAAAGTTCCTTTTAACATTAAATGTAGGTGATTCCAAGAGAATATAGTATACCTGTGAAAACTTCTAAGTGTGCTGGAACTTATTGTAACACAAGAAATATCTTACTATAAATCAAAGGTTGATTTATAAATGTATTTTAAAATCTGTGTTTTCAAGAAAATTCTATACAGGGACTCTCTTCTACTCTTCCATGCCATAAAAATATCTTTTCTATCATTTTACTTCATTGTATTTATCTGGTCTTCCAGATTAGACCCCCAGTTCGTGAAATGGGGACTGCACCTTATTCTTTCTTTATCCCTTGTAGCCAAGTCTCCAGAATGGAGACAAGGGCAGTAAGCGAGACAATCTCCTGGAATGCAAGAATCAAAACATTAGAACTTCTATTAACTTCCTTAACTTCCGTCTTCCACTTATCAAATGTTTTATAATATAACATAGTACTTTATTTGTAAATAACAATTTGGGGAGTACATGCACAGAACTTCTTAATTAATAGTGATATGGGACTAAAGTGATATAAATCATTGCCATATGGAAGCTACTATAAGAAAAAAAAAGGAAAATTATTAAAATAATGTGCTGACTGGGCTCTTGCCATGCCAGGGGTGTAGCTGCAGAGGAAATGAAATGGATGCCCTTGAGATTGAATTCATTCTTTCATTTAGCAATTATGCATTGGGCATCTACTATATGCCAGAGGCTGTGTGGGGCAGCGGCTGCCAGAGAAGCAACGGGGTTGTTAAAAATAGAGTTAAGTGACAGTAAATCCATGACCATTCCCCCCACTGGGGATTGGCTTTCCATTTCCCGAGCAGTGCTCTGATCCCCCATCTTCAGTTAAGGATGTCCCCGGAGGAGCCCCAGCGTCCCTGTGTGGCCCAGGAACTGTGATCTCTGGTGGTCGCTCAGTGAATACTTCCTGACATACTGACAGTGGGGCTTGCCAACACAGAAAAAAAAAGATAAGTTAATTCAATTATTTCAGTATTGCTCAGGATTTTCAAGTACATATATTTTTCAATTACATGGGCCAGGATCCGAAGAGGGAAAACATGATCCATATACAGTTGCCATGAATGGCAGTTAATAATTTCTCACTATATTCTAACAACTGTCCTAACAGACACAGAGGAGCCCTAGATGTTACATTCACATGTACCCATATAATTAAATAGATATAAAAACAGACTCACAGAGCAAGACTGTAATATAAGACCAGTGCTGTAGTGATCCCTGAGTTTAATATGCATAAGAGAAAAAGTCATAATTGACAAATTACACACAGAAGGCATCCATATGATTTAGAATAATATGCTGCAAAAAAAGAAATATCTGACCCACGTTTGTTTTTTCTTTTCTATTTGTTTCTCTTTAAAGAACATTCACATGGCTTGCTTAGTCGAGTGATTTCTGCCTTGAAGATGTCTGGCTGAATACATCATAATGTTGTAATTCATTTTATGTCTCTCAAAGACCAGTGTTTCTCCTGAATTCAGTCCCCGATTAAACAAAAGTGACGTTTTTCTCTTCACATTACAATTAAGATCCAAAGAAATAGTGTGGGGTATTACATTGCCGACCAGCACTTTCCACGTGTATAAGCAAAGAAGTTTATAGCACAATGTGATGCTTCTTCAAAAGATTCGTGAGACTCAGAGGAAGTGTATTTATACACAGATCATGATGACAAAACACATGGTTTATTTGATTACCTTCATTGAGGGAAAAGTAGCAATCAGTCGAGTTCTACTCCACTCTCCTCAGACGTGTAATGAATGGGGACTGACAGCTAAACATCATCACCTTTCTTGGCTCACAAAATCTGCCAGAAACATTTTCTGCTATGAAGTATTAGGAAAACAAAGAATTTTGAATGCCACTGGCTTTCCTCCGTTATCCTTTACTTAGTGTGCCTCACAGCAATTTTCAATAAATTCTTCAATAAAATGACCAAACGATCTTATTCTATTTGATCCCTAGAAATAGGATTCCATGTGATTTAGATTTGTGTGTTAATATTCAAAGAGATCATAATAATTTTTCTTATGGAAAGTAATTAAGAGTTAAGCTAGCAAATGTAGAAGAATAATTAGTAAAACATAAACCTATTTCTCAAACATTTAGCAAACATTTTAACATATCTCAGTGGAGGTGCTTACTTCAAATGTGGATGTGCGTGATGAAAATAATGTAGACTGTGCCTAAAGATATTTAGTCTTAACTCTCAGAGTCACAAATAAAGAACCCTAGCAGACTCGCCACACGGTCTTGAAGAAGGGAAAAGTGGAAGCAAGCCAACTTAGGGACTGATTAAGTATTCAGCAGAGAGCTTTCGGTGGCTCTGTCAAAGGGCTCTGTCAGTGCATTTAACTATCTGGACAAAAGGTTGTTGAAATCGCACAAAGGGTTTTCCCAATTCAAATGCTGCAGATGAAACGAAATTCACACAGAAGCACACCAGATCTTCAAAGCTTAATAAAGGCCACGTCTATTCATTTTATGGCTTTAACTTGCAAGTGGAGTAAGAAATTGAAATAAAACAAGCATTAAAAAATCTCTTTAGGAGTGGAATTCCTATTTTTGCTTTACATATTTACTTCAAAGTGCGCGTTCAGGAAGAGGGCCAGCGCTAGGTCAGACACAAAGCGCTGTGAGCAGGTTATTTTGCCCCAGTGCAAGAATAGCATCCGTTTCTATCAAACCTTAAAAGCCTCATTATGTGAAAAGTGGGCAAACACTTTTGTGTTAGAACATTTGTAAAGAGAGACCTGCAGTTTAGCAGAACAGTCTGAGAACTTACATTCAAAGCAGCCACATATTCAAATTTGGATAAGGACTGAAAAGTAAACAAAACAACTTCATGTATTTGATGGTTCTTTGATGAAACTTCTTTGCTTTCATGGGTCAGTGGGTACGATAGCTTCAATCAGGATTAGCTCAACAACAGAGGGAGGAAGTCAACAACCCTTAACTAAGTCAGATCACCTCCACCAGGTGAGCCTGAGTTCTGTGACCTTCCCATTACAGTTCTGTGCTGACCCTGTAGTCGAATCATATAAGGGTCCAGTTACAAAGAACTCACTAACATTTAAGGGAGAATTTTGGAAACTATACCCCACAGACTCCTGAACTCCACAGGAGCTGGCAGGGAAGGAGCGAAAGGAGAGGGAAGCCGTAGGGCAGCAGCCCCAGCCTGGCCTCTGGAGGCCGGAGCAGTCTTTGTTTTCTTTCTTAAACCACTTTACTGACATACGACCGACATGTAAAGAGCTGCCCATATATCCACAACCTGATGAGTTGGGAGATAATTATATATATACTCTGTGCCTAAAGATATTTAGTCTTAAACTCTCAGAGTCACAAATAAAGAACCCTAGCAGACTTGTCACATGGTCTTAAAGAAGGGAAACATGAGTATATATATAAATATATATATATATATATATATATACTCATTGTACCATGAAACCATCAGCACAATGAAAGCCATAAACTTATCCATCATTTCCAAAAGTTTCCTTCTAACCCTTGGGTTTATTTGTTTTATTTGTTAATTAATTAATTAATTTTTTTACTTATGATTTTAGGTAGAGAGAGGAAGGGAAGAGAAAGAGGGAAACAAAGAAATATTTGTTGTTCCATTTATTCATGCATTCACTGTTTGATTCTTATGTGTGCCCTGACTAGGGATTGAACCCTCAGCCTTGGCATATCTGGACAATGCTCTAACCAACTAAACTACCTGGCCAGGGCCATTTGTTTCATTTTTTAAAAAAAATTTGTGTTGGTTTTGGTCCCAGGTGGGGGCAATCAATTGATGTTTTTCTCTCTTACATCAATGTCTCTCTCTCTCTCTCTCCCCTCCCCCACCACCTCTCAAATCAACAAACATATCCTTTGGTGAGGATTTGATTGAGTGATTGAATTAAAAATAAAATATTCTTCCCCTTTTGGAATCTTAATTTGTCTTTCAATGACAGAATGCAGACCAAGAGCCCGTCATCTTTCTGCATCTTGTTCCTGACAGTGGTCACAGAAAAACAAACTCTTCTGAAAATTTCTGTCATTGACATGACTCAAGCATCTGGGAGTTATTATTATGTGTGACAGAATATAGAATATTTTCCTCAAGCTAAAGACCTTGACTGAACATCACTGCCAGGTTAAAACCACATACATTTTTATTGAAGCTGCAAAGAGCATATTTTGTTCCCAATCTGGCTGATGGGAGGTGTGTGCACCTGCCCACTACTTAGAAGAAAATAAAGAAAAGAACTTCCTTCAGACTGGATCACTCCTGCAAACAGGCTATAGAGCAGTAAGCTCCCAATTTATTAGGTAGGCAAATGACTGGCCCCCAAATAATTCCCTGAATAAGATGCACTTTTAACAAGAAAACTAATTAATAGAAATCAAAATTACACAGGAGAGCTTAGTTTCAAAATGAAATAACTTTTTTGTGTGAGTCCAGTATTTTAACAGTTAAAACATTTACCAAACAAGCATTTTTCTTCAAATGCGTTCTCTTCATAAGTGGAGCAGTAACAGATGACTAAACAAAAATGGCAAGGTCCTCGTGGATCTGAGTCTGATGTATGCCCACGATATATACTGTAGGCATACATTGGTGCCCACAGTAGCAGTTCATTGTGTCTAAAGGGAGTTATTCTTTGTAGATTATGATCAGGACTGAAGTGTCATAACCTTACCACTGACTCCTTAATCTAAGCTAATACTCTCTCCATGAAACTACTGCTCCACCCATGGCCATAGAGGAATACTTAGTCCATCTCACTTCTTCCTAAAATTATCATTCAGCAAATATTGATAGATCAATCAGTGTCTAGGTTTTACCTTCTCAATCTACCTCACAGAAAACACCAATACAGAACTGTTTTTAGGACTCAGAGTTACAATTAAAAAGATGCTAAACAAACTCTCAATATTGGGAGGTTTCAAGCAATTATGCAACTTGAGTTTTTTTGTCTCGCACAGGACAGATGTAAGAAGCCATTGTTCTATATTGTTCAAAACATCATTTCCTATCTTTAACCACATGTAATCAAAATACTGAGGAGTGTGATACAGCAAAAGGCTCTCTTCATTTAGAAAACTGCCACTTGGTTGTGCATGATCATTTGTACATCCTCACCTGACGCCTTTAGATATTTTGTCTATCTCGACCCACTTCTCTGAAGCAATGCAAGTTGGCTAGGTGACTTTTTAATTCCGATAAAATGGGAGTGAGCTTGCCACACATCTCCTCTTGCTTTCATGTATGACATGTGCTTACTTAATGAGGTAGACATGCTAGGAAAGATGACAAGTTCAAACTGCGTGGCAATGTGGCCAAATCTGAACTGCAGGGGAAAGATGTGAAAAAGGTGGATGAATGAGTAAACCAGATGGGCAATTTGGGGTGAGCGCTTTGAAAACACAACCTGCTAAACACTGAAACTACAGAAGCGCGGCTCCCGTGGAGAGTGAAGAAGGGTGGCTGTGGAGAAGAATTAAGAATTGTAGATGAGTCCACTGGATGGAGACAGTTAACAGAGGGAATACACTGAAGTTTCCAAAGTGAGGACAACTGTCTTGTTAGCACTTAATTAGGATGATAGGTATATCCCTGGTACCCTATCAGGCCTCTTTTTTACTTTTAAATTGTAAGAGTTGGGTTATTAGGCATGGTCTCTTTAATTACCTTTATATTCACTTGTCCAATAAAACTGATAACAGTCACAGTGTCCTTCAGACTCAACACATTAACTCTACCAGCAGGCCAAATGAATAAGAGGGAGAGGACCCTGTTCACCTCTAATGGGCTCTTCAACCATCCCTCTCATCAGTGCTACGGCCTGCTTATTACTGTGAGCCCTGAAGATCCGTAACAATTACGTGAATACTGGAAGGGATGCTTTACTTTTCACCTCTTGTGCCCATGCCCAGTCTCACCCGATACAGCATGTGTAAACTACTCAAGAGACTTCTAGAAAAAGAATGCCTGGCTAGACCTGCATTCAGTATCTAACATTTAGTCTATTCCATAATATATGCCTTAAATCAAAGTTATCGGTTCTTTTGGCAATCGGCATTATGGGGCTTCACTAATTGCCAAATTCTGGAGTCCAAGAACCAGAAGGGATCTTACCGCATAATCTAACTTAGAGTTCATTCCACAAGTACTGTCCTCCTCAACCGCATAAAATGGATGATGATTTACACTCAGAGACAAATGTACAAATAAATAGATAAGGACTCCATTTGTTTGGGTCAGAATTAGTGTCCATAGTGTATCCTTGAGTGGATGATAAGTGTCTTTCATCAGTGTCAGTTATGAATAATGTAAGTATCAAGCTGCGGGTAATTAAAATGAAGACATGATTCCTGACCTCAAGGAATTTACTGTGGAGGGACAGAAGCAGAGCAAACAGAGGCACAGCAGCTGTAGAAAGACCTTGCTGCCCTCAGAGTTGTTTGCCCTGAAGGGTTTACCCTGCGGCCAGGCGGCTACTCTGAGCTGCTCCTCCCAACCCCTATTACCTGGTGTCTCGGTTGGCTTACTGTCACATCTGTCCCTCAGAATGAACCCTGCCCGACCCCACAACCATGCCAGACCTTGAAGAGTTCTCGAGATAAAAAAGATGCACAGGATGTAAGAAATTCAGGCCAAGGGATCAAAGAGGAGCTGAGACAGCAGAGAGTTTTACCTTGTGTTATTTTCCCAGTGAAAATAAGTAAGCCGTGCCTGTCACACTGTAAAGCAGTTACTAACTGACTGTTCAGTCTACTACTTTCATTTTACACTATCCTAATTCTTCTAAGGACCCCAGTTGGAATTTCCCCTACTTCCAATGCTGTAGTCACTTGTAAACTTCAGGTCTTCCATACAACTCTAAATGTATAACAACACATTTTTATAGCATAAAAACTAACATTCCAGCACCTGTGTGGAATTAGAATTATAGTCATAATTATAAGTGATGAATGCATTGAGTTGTGTCATGTTTCAGTAAAGTCCAGAGATGTGCCGATCTGGAAATTTATTCGGTTAGGTTACTGTCTATAACTGTATGAGGGAAACTCATTTTATTTGATTTAATAAGATGAATAACTTACTTAGATGAAACATTATGGAAAAATATTGAGTAAGCCTATGCCTGGATAGAAATCTAAGACTTCAGTTTTAAACAATTAGCACATTATTAAAAGTAAATATTTTAATAATGTTCCTATGTCTGGGTCACCATAAAATATGTCCCTAAAAAGAGCTTTCAGCTTCTTAACCATCCTATCTGATGTCTGTATGGTGGTTATATCATCTATTAACCTTATGAGAAAATAGCTAGAAATAATATTTACCTTGAACACATGTAATACTCAAGGATGCTCTTACCCTACATGTAAGAAATGTAATCGTAGATCTGTGTATTATGCTAGAGGACCTGAACTCTCACATTCTGGAACTTCTGATGGCAGGGAATGGTCTTCTCAAATCCTAGGCTCCTCTGGGCTGTGAGAGCTCAGTCGGGGATGAGGGAGGACAGAGACCAGAACCCATCTGTCCTAGGGACAACTGTACTAGCCAAGGTCCCAGCAAGAAACAGAAGTCACTCCTCAGATTGTTCAGCTGAAGAGACTTCAATAAGGGAAATAATTACAGAGGTGAGGGCAGGTTTAAGGGAACCAACAAGAGAAGTTCAGGCACTGAGATATCAGTGACAAAAGGAAGTCAGAGCTTTCATTCTGGTTAAAAGAAAGAAGGGGAGGAAATAGGATTATCGGAGTAAAGCGGTGACTGAAGCAGCAGGAGAGGATCTGCCCGACAAGAGCTGTATCTCAGCCATTACCAAAGACAGGCCACCAAAGGGAGGAAGTGGAGAACAAATACCCCGATTATCTCCCTTCCAGCCTTTTCATCTCCTGCCAGTGTTTCCCATTGGCTGGACAATGGGAATTGTCCACCAAAATCCAGAGAAGCAGCAGCACCCAGGGATCAGCTTTTTGCGGAAGAAAGCAGGACAAAAAGGAAAATAGATTACAGGAAGGTCAAACAGAGATCTGGTATAACCAGCAAAACCCAATATAAAGCAAAAAACTGTGCAAAGTCTCCCAGGCAGTCTTCTCCAGACTTTTAGAAACTTCAGAGTACATTACTAAGAAAATGACATCTCTACAGTTTTCACTAGAAAATTCATGGGGCCATTCCAAATGGCTCTGGCTTGTACAAAGTAGGAGAAAACAGCCATAAGAGGTGAGCCGAGAGTACCTGAGGATGTTGACCAGAGACCAAAGGGAAACAGAGACAGTGATTAAATTTAGTCTCTTGGTATCTGAACACAGAGTTCAGGCTCAAAGACACTGAACAGCCAAGGACCTGGATGAAGATACATGTTGTCATACTTCAGGGACCTACTGAAACTCAGAAAAACAATTCCACATCTTCTTGGCTTCAAATACCTCTGTAAGGTGAACCATCAGCATTTCAAACTCAACATGTACACAAAACAAGTTTATAATTTCTCCCTTTTCCTAAACTCTTCTATATCATTCTCCACCTAAACCCACTATCAAACTTCCACACAACTACCATGAACCAAAAACCTGTTCACCTTTCTATCTTCCTTATTTCTAATAAAGGACCTTATAATACTATAGTCTAAGAAATCTTTTTCATCTCATCATCTTGGATTCCTCTCTACCCACTGAATCTGGAACCAACACCTCTAAGAGTCAAGCTGCCCTTACATAAAGCCCCCAATAAGAGTAAGCACCAAGTCCTGTGCTTTGCTCACTTCATTGTTCTTATTTGCATTTATTACTCTTATTCAAGTCTATTTTTACCTTTTTTGCCTGCATTCAATTCATCTAATATTATAATGCTCTTGTATGAAACATGAATGAAGCTGAGCTATGAACACTGAATTCATCCACACAAATATCTCTCATTTTCCTATCTCCTGTAGACGGTAGACAAAATGACTTAGCACAGTTGTCAAGTTCTGGCCTCCACTTAACTTTCCAACTTGATTCTGTTTTGCTTTTCTTTCATCCACCTTAATTCCGGTCAAACTCATGTATAATTTATTTCTTAAATATACCATGAATTTCTGCCTCTAAGACTTTCTTTCCTATATTGGGTAGTCTACTGTCTTTATATATCTAAATAATTTTTTTCATTATTCAAATCTTTTATAGCCTTGCTCAAATGCCACTTCCTTTTCAAAATGTTCTCCAATACCTTCAGATTTCAAAAAGTTGTGAAGTCACCGGAATCCAGTAGGACATAAATTTGTGTCCCTTATCCTACCACCTTTTCTTATTTGCCGAGTCAAAGGACATTACATGTTCCTCTTGTGGGAGTCATTACTTTCTAGCTTATATTGTGGTTACTTATATATTTCATGTATCTCACAGGGTTATATTCATAAGAGAAAAAAAGTAGATGTTATTCAATTTTGTATAGTCCACAACATCTAGAGGAGAACAATTCTTAGTAAGTCTGCCTTCTACTTTGCAAGCACTGTCTCATTTAGGGTCCATAACAATAGCAACTGATCCTAATGGCCCTGCTTTATAGATCAGAAAACTGAACCTCAAAGTGGTCGATTGATTCACATACATCAGAGCTGGGACTACAATCTCCATCAGACTGTGAAAAAGCTCTTGTGCTGTTTAAGACCCTCTGCAGCATTAAGTGTATGGCTTCTACATGGTGCCCTGATGAGTTTAATAGAAACTAAAGACCTTCTGGTCCGAAAAGCATCTCTGTTGAGTAGCCATCTTCAGCTATAGTTCACCACGAAGAATTTAACAGTTTTATTTATTCTAATCTAAGGAACATCAAGAGATTTTCTTAAAACAAAAATCCAAGAACATTACAGATTTGTAAGGATAATCTTTTTTTTTAATGTTTATTCAAGTATAACATACATACAGAAAAAGGCGCATATCATATGTGTCCAGTTCCAAGTGAACTCCCCCATTTATCAGCGCCCTGATCAAGAAGCAGAATATAATCATGCCCCAATTCCACGCTGTGTCCACCTCCAGTCGCTCCTGGCATACTCGAGAATAACCACTGTCATGACTTCTACCACCATACACTAGCTTTAACTGATTCGAACTTTATGCAAATGGAAAGAGTGTACTCTCTTTGGTGTCTGCTTTCTTCCATTCAACACCAAGCTTCTGAAATGTACTTATGTTGTCATATATAGATGCTGTGTATTCATTCTCATTGCTGTATAACAGCATTATATTACACAAAAATACTTCGACTTATTATTGATAAAACTGTTGGTGAGCAACTGGAGAAATTTTCAGCTTGGAGCTAATATAAATAATGCCACTATGAACAATTTTACCCATATCATTTCTTTGGAGACTATAAATAGAAGTGGAATTACTGGATCACTGGATATGCATATTGATACAGCTAATATTTTCCCCAAGGTATTCCAGTGATTATTTCCACTTATATGCAACCAAGAGTGTACAAGAATTCTAGTTGCTTTACAGCCTAAAGAGTACTTTGTATTTCTGGGTTGTTTTTTTTAATTTCATTTTAGTCATTCTAGTAGATGTATATTAGATCACACCTTGGTTTTAATTTGCACTTTTTTGATAATTAATGTTCACCTCATATGCACGTTGACTGTTTCAATATATTGTCTTTTGTGAGGTACCTGGCCCAGTATTTTGCCCATTTTCCTATTGGTATTTATACTTATTTCTCATTAATTTTTAGGCGTTCTCACTATGTGATTAGAAATATTTTCTCCCACTCGGTGGATTGTCTTTTCTTTCCCTTAGTGGTGTCTTCTGATGAACAGAAGTTGTTAACTTTAATATAATTCAAGTTACTAATTTCCCTTCTGTGTTATGGAGTTTTTTTTGTCCCTAGTTAAGACATTTGCATTTGCTCCAAAATGATGAAGATGTAGTCCTATGTTTTTCTTTTAAAGTTTTATTATTTATTTCAACTTGATGTGGAAATTGATTTTTTGGTATGGTGTGAGATAGAGTCAAAGTTTGGCTTTTTTCATACGGGTATCAGGTTGAGCCTGAAATATTTATTCAAAAGATCATCCTTTACCCATTATAGAGCAATGTCTCTCATGTGATAAATCAGATGACTATATATAAGTATATCTGTTCCTGAACTTTATATCCAATTCTACTGGTTTCTTTTATTTCTTCCTTATGCCAGGAACACATCCTGTTAATTGCCTTTGTAAAGCATGATTATTTAAATCTGAGAAAATGCAAAGTGCCTTTTCTCTTAAACAGTGCAGACAAGACGAACGTGTATTTTCCCCATATCTGTGAAATCTACATTCATTAATGAGTTTGTGAAATCTGTGTTCAGGTATATATATTTACCTAAAGGTTAGCATAGAAGCACTACCATTAAAAGTAGTCATAGGCTCAAAAGATCTTGCTTCTCTTGACAGAGTGATATTCACATGCTCAGTCAGTTTCTTTCTCTTTCTTTTAAGGAACACTTGTACATGAATGTTCCCTGCAGTTATTCACAACAGCCAAGAAACTGGAAACAGTCCAAATGGCCAATAACATGTTCATCTATCTTGACAGGAAACTAGCAATCTACCTACACATAACCCTTCTAAAATTTCTAAATTAAAGTAAGTGTATGAGTTTTTTTTCTCTTGTTTTAAACTATGAAGGTTAGAATCTATACAAAGTTAGCATTTACATCAAAGGAATGAGTTTACTTTTACACCTGCCTTGGTGAGGAGAGTACTGCCATGACATGAGGCCTTTCTTCTGGTCAGTTGTTCTCAACCTGGGTGGCCCATTGGCACCACCTGTGGAATATTAATTAAATACCTGGGCCCCACACCCACAGATTTTGGTTCCATTGTGTTGAGTAAGGTCTAGGCCACAGATGTCAAACCCAAGGCCTGTGGGCCAAATCCAGTCCTCCACCTTGTTTTATCCCTGGTGGCAGCGCCAAGCTCTCACTTCACTGTTTAGGAGTAGTTATATTTCTACAGCCCTAAAGTTACATTCAGCCCTTTGAAGGCACCTGTGAGGCTAATGTGGCCCCCAGTGAAAGTGAGTTTGACACCCCTGGTCTAGGCAAAGGGATGTTAATAAACTCTGCACCCGCAGGAGGTTCTGATGTGTAGCCAAGCTTAAGAGCTACTGCTGCAGGCTCAGCAAACATCTCTATCTCTTGCAGAGGTGGCATGATCATTTAGAAGGATGCATGGGATATTGGGGCAGTCAAATAAGATCACACATATAAAACTGACTTACACAGTGAGTGGCACATGGTAGGTAGTCCACACATATTTTTATTCTTTGCCCTACAAAGGATAAGATAAGCAGAAAATAAGCAGAAAACTCTACATAGATTCATTTTTTAATGCTTCTAAAGAAAGCTAAACTATGAGGCTATGAGCCAAAAATGCAGGTTATGATCTTAGGATGTAACATAGGCAAATCACCAGGCTTACTCTGCCCTTCTTTTACATTCTCTACATGGGAATAATATGGCACCTCCCTACTAGACAGTTGCGGCATGAGGACTGGATAATGTTCCACAGTTACGAAAGATGAAAGTCATTCTGATCAACTCCAAGCACTGAGCTTTTATAAACTTCACAACAAAGGTCTGTTCTTTGCATATCCAAGAATGTGCTTTGTCAGCGTATATGACCTGTAATCTCTAGAGGAAGTTCAGTAATTGAGTGAAAGTCAACATTTCCATATAAAGAGATACAACTTCTGGCCAGGGTGGAGGTGCAGATAGATACACTTTACCTATTTGCACAACCAAAAGAAGGACAACAACAATTTAAAAACAAAAAACAACTAGAACTGCCAGAAAATCAAACTGTATAGAAGTCCCACAACCAAGGAGTTCAAGAAGAAACACTCACCCAGACCAGTAGGAGGGGTGGAGATGGGCAGCCAGGTGGAGAGGACTCGCAGCAAGGCAGCAGCTGGCAAACTGGGAGGTCCCACATTCATGTGTGGATAAATGGGGAGGAACAACTGGGGAGAGAGACAGACTGCACAACCCAGGGTTCTAGTGTGGGGGAAGAAAAGCCTCAAACCTCTGACTGAAAACACCTGTGGGGGTTCAGGCAGCAGTGAGAAAAACTCTCAGCCTCACAGAAGATTTTGTTGGAGAGGGTCCTGGAACCCTCCTGTATGTCCACAGGGTCCTGGAACATACACAAACCACCTGGGAACCACCAGAAAGGCCCAATTTGCTTGTGGGTAGCAGGGTAAGTAACTGAAAGGCTGCTGAAAGCTAAGCAAGCAGCACTGTTCCCTCTCAGACCCCTCCCCCACATACAGAGCCACAGTGCAGGGACGTGGGTTGCCCTACCCTGATGAACACCTAAGGCTCTACATCTTACTATGTAACAGGCCTGCTAAGACAATATATATATATATGGCCCAAATGAAAGCACAGATCAAAGCTCTAGAAAAAATACGACAAAGTGATGAAGAAATAGCCAACCTATCAGAGGCCCAGTTGAAAACACTGGTGATCAGGATGCTCACAGAAATGGCTGAGTATGGTCATAAAACAGAGGAAAAAGGGAAGGCTCTACAAGGTGAAATAAAGGAAAGTGTACAGGAAGCCAAGTGTAGGGAAGGAAACTGAAACTCAAATCAACAATCTGGACCAAAAGGAAGAAACAAGAATTCAAAAAAATGAGGAGAGACTTAGGAAGCTTCAGGACAACTTTAAAAGTTCCAACATCCAGATCATAGGGGTGCCAGAAGGAGAAGAGGAAGAGCGAGAAAGTGAAAACTTATTTGAACAAATAATAAAGGGAAATTTCCCCAATCTGGCAAAGGATATAGACTTCCAGAAGGTCCAGAAAGCTCAGAGTCCCAAAGAAGTTGAACCCAAGGAAGGAAACACCAAGGCACATCATAATGTCATTACCCAAGATTAAAGATAAGGAGAGAATCTTAAAAGCAGCAAGAGAAAAGAAGAGAAAAAAGTTACCTACAAAGGAGTTCCCATAAGACTATCAGCTGATTTCTCAAAAGAAACCTTGCTGGCAAGAAGGGGCTGGAAACAAGTATTCCAAGTCATGAAAGGCAAGGACCTACATCCAATATTACTCTACCCAGCAAAGCTTTCATTTAGAATGGAAGGGCAGAAAAAGTGCTTCCCATATAAGGTCAAGTTAAAGGAGTTTACCATCACCAAGCCCTTATTATATTAAATGTTAAAGAGACTTATCTAAGAAAAAGAAGATAAAAAATATGAACAGTAAAATGACACAAACAATTCTCAACAACCAAGCCTAAAAAACCAAAAAAACAAAAATGAACTAAGCAAACAACTAGAACAGGAACAGAATCACAGAAATGGAGATCAGATGGAGGGTTATCAGAGGGGGCAAGAGAAAATGAGAGAAAAGGTACAGGGAATAAGTAGCATAAATGATAGGTAGAAAATAGACAGGGGGAGGTTAAGAACAGTAGAGACTGAATGCAAAAGAATGGAGAAGTCGAAGAACTTATATGTACAACCCATGGACATGGACTAAGGAGGGTGAATGCAGGTGGGGGGGGTGGGGTGAAGGGTGGAGGGGAATAAATCAGGGGAAATGGGATAATTATAATAACATAATCAATAAAATATATTAAAAACAAAAACAAATTAATATAAAGTATAAAGATCAGGTGGCATCACTTAAAAACAAATTCTGGCCCTGGTTGGTGTGACTCAGTGGATTGAGCACCAACCTATGAACCAAAGGATTGACTGTTCAATTCCCAGTCAGGGCACATGCCTGGCTTGTGGGCCAGGTCCCCAGTAGGGGGCATGTGAGAGGCAACCACACACTGATGTTTCTCTCCCTCTCTCCCTCCCTTCCCTTCTCTCTAAAAATAAATACATTAAATTAAAAAATAAATAAATAAAGACAGATAGCTGGTCAGTTGTTCTGGGGTCAGTTTTGCTTATGTTATGTTGAAATGACCTGAAGCAGTTGGCTTCTCTATCAGTAAAAAACTTACAGATTTGGACCTTAGCTTAATATTAAATTTGCCTTTCAAGACAAGTGTCAAGGATGCGACTTCAATTTTTTAAACTGTGTTGAGGAAATGAACTTATGCTCCTCAAAAATGACTTAAGGCAAAAGACATGAATGGCTCTTCTATTCTCAGATCAGAAGAAAGTAGAGGACCACATGAAGCCCACGTGGGATCAGCCAGTCATTTCCTGGGATGCTGGTTTAGATTCACACATAATAAAACAGGAAATAACTATATTTTTTCTCTTTTTTTTGCTATAATAAAAATATTTGTGTAGCAAATTTTTATATGTATTTACCATCTACCAGGTGGCTATTTCCTACTGAAAGTATAAAGATCTTCATTTTTCTACATTCTACTCCTTGAAAACTGAGTGTTCCCTTTGCTGTCTGTTTATTCTATATTTCTGATACACACACTCTGGACTTCCTAAACTTAGTTGAAAATTTTATATCAGTTCTCAAAATCTCATATTGATATACATTTCAAAAGTCTGATACTTTACACTGTTATCCAAAATCAATATATTTGCATTCTGAGTTTCATATGACTCCTTACTGGTTTTATAGAGAGCTATAGTATTAATAGCAAATAATAACTTGGTGTTTACTAAGTATTGTACTTAATCTGCTCAGTTGCCTGAACCAAGTGTTAGGTAATTATTCGTATTTTACTAATGAGATAACTGAGGCACAAAGTAGTTAAATAACTTGTTCAAAGTCCAAAAGTTAAAAGAGTTAGAACTGGTATTGGAAACTAGGCCACCTGGCTCCAGAATGTACGCATTGAACAACTGCTATATTGCTTTCGTGTGCATTATAATGTAGTATTTCTCATCAACCTTTTCTTTAAAAAGGAATTTGTAAGTTTTTTTGTTGGCCATTTGGGATCTCAATCACAGTTTCAAATCAGCTCGAATTGCTTTTGCGTCAAAACCTACCTACCCTCATTCCTTCTTGCATAAAAACCTAAATACCCTCATCCTTTCTGAGTTATGGCTCTTCTTTTCTCCACACTTTAGTTGATTTTGGTGATTAAAGAGAATTGTTCATCTGCCACAAAAGCAAAGACACTAATGCCGACAGCAAAAAATGACGGCAAAAACAGCATTTAAAGTACATCTTGAATAAATGTTCAAAAGCATGGCCTCAGGGCAGTTTCCTGTTTTACTGGAAAATCTACTTTGCTGGTGTCTGATAAAATTGTATGAACAGGGGAAGCTTAATACTCCAAGGCATGTTCTGTGAAGCATTTGACAGCTTATCTGATGAAATCCGCTCTACTACCAATTCAGAGGGAACACGTGCCCCTTGTGAGGTAAGGCCAGTCTGAAGGGCTCTTACAGCCTCGGGACTGAAGTTATTAGTTCCTAAATGAACTGGTTAGTGTTCCATTGACTTATTTCCCAGCGACTGTACATGTGCTCGGTACACCAAATATTTTCCATTTCGTATAATCAATCCACTGTGGAAAATAACTTTCTTGTGTGCACAAATCTTATTAGAGCTATTTAATATTTTGAACCATCCAGGTGATTCAATAAATTTACACCAAATTAAATCACAAAATGACATGAGATTGGATGAAGGGTCAGTTCAAGCCCACAATTAAATGTTCCACTTTTGGGAACTACTGCAGGAATAAACAGTCATTCATAAATGGAATGTCAGTTGGATGGCCCCAGTGGACTTACTCTAAAATACTCCCACTGCATAAGTTAACAATACATTAACATTAATCACTGGAAATGCAAGTACAGTTCCTTAAGAGTTTCCACCGCAGATCCAACGATAAACATCAGGGCTACAAGACTATTCTGAGCTTCATTAACTGTCGAAGTGTATGATTGCGTACACAACCAGCATCAGAGTCTTTGTGCTCCAGGTAGTTGCCAGAAGTTACATGTGTGTAGGGGGGACAGGGGGTGTGTGTGTGTATCTCACTCACCTTGCATCGAATGCTAATTGGTACTGATCAGCTTGATTAGAAAGATCAATATTTGTGAACTAATGTAAACCTGATCCTTCAAAAATAGTTTAAACTCTATTTTTCTGGTTAAGCCATCCCAGAGCCAAGCTGGACAACCAAACAACATTATTTTGGGGTCCCCATAGAACTTCTTTTGGGTTCCTTATAGAATTATTTCTTACTTAGATGTTGGGATGCTGTCATGTTATAAGAGATAAACAAAACTTTTGGCTATAATTACCATATAAATACTATGGACAATATTATCTCTCACATCACATAGTGTCCTCTTTGTGAGAATAGCCAAGGATACTTCTCTGGGGTCTCAGAATGGTCCTACTTTTGAATCACTGGTTGGTTTTGCCTTATTAACAGTGTGAAGAAAAATTGGTCTTTCTCTTCCACACAACGTATACCCAAAGTTGCTGATCACCCTTAGAACATGCACCAGAGTTTCTGATGAGCATTTTATATACTGATCTTGTTGTGCTTCATCCCACAATTTAAATCTCATCAACTCTTGGGATGCTTCTCCTCTTCTACTAATTTGGCCATGCATAGTATCTACCTTCAGGGTATGTGTCTACCTTCAGGTTTCTGAGACACCTGAAAATTTTCAAGAGCATGACCAGGTGTGAATGAATGAATGAGTATTTTAGGACTAAGCACATCAGCTGTTCACACTCAAAGGTGATTATTGTGATAGTATGTTAAGGATGAAGATGAAAATAAAGACAGTTATCGAAAATCATGAAAATCTGACAAATTCATTCACATAGAAAATTTTATTTGCTGGCTCTGTATCACTAAAGAAATTACCTTACTTCCCTGAGTCAGGTAATATTCTATATGGCTGTTATGAATGTTTTATGAGATAATTCACTTATTTATTCAACCAATACAGTAGCTACCATACTATATTTGGTATATACGTATGTATGAAATATTTGAGTATAGTGTGTGTGTATACATATACATATACATACACATACACATACGTATGTGTATGTGTATGTGTGTGTATATATTATATATATTAAAAAAACAACTGTTCTGCATCCTGGAACAGAGCAGAAAAGATAGGCAAGGGTCCTTCTCACCACAAGTGTATATTCTCCTCAGGGGAGACAGAAAATAAATATATAAGCCAATACACAAAGTAATTTCAGACGACAGTAAAGGCTCTGAATGCTGTGGTAGAGAAGGTGGCCATACACGTCTTCTTGAGCAGTTGACATTGAGCTCAGACCCCAGCCATGGGAAGCGTTAATTATATAAAGCAGGGAGAGGAGCATTTCAAAGTACTTCTGGTAAAGGCATCAGCAAATTCAAAGCAAATTCTGCCAGATGGGAACACACTGGTCCCCACCAGAGGACAGGAGGAGGATGGCCATGCCGAGTGTGGCGAGGAAGGACAGCAGGGTGGAGGAGGAAGGAGAGCGTGGGGGTTGCTTTCTCTGTGCTTGGCATGTCTTCTTATCTATAATATGCAGTACAATGAAAGTGCACTTTCAAGCGAAGCTGGAAACCAGAAACTGCTTACAGTTATTTGCTACTTCGGGGAGAAAACAATTACTTCATGTAGTTCCACCAGGAGCCAAGACATAAAGAGGAAAACAAGAAGGGGCAAACAAGCGGAAAACATGATGGGGCAAGCTGCTGCCTCAAGTGGGGCAACATTCGCTCCTAAAGAAGCAGTGGGTTCATTCCCTGAGCAAGAGCACACAGCAGGGGCTGTGTACAGGTACCCAAAGGTGTCACCAGTTTACCTTGGAATCCACTCAAAGTCCTGACTCTTTCTGAGGAGGACACCAAACCAGGAAAGAGAGCAAAGGTGGGTTTGTCCTCAGCCCACTCCCTTCTGTACTGACCGATTCTCTAGCAAACTCAGCTTCATGTCCCCTTCTGATAAAAGTAGTGAGAGAGGACCATATAATGTAGCCTCTGCTTTCCTGGTGCCTGGTAGTTACTCAGACAAGACATACACATAGAAAAAAACATGAAATGATCACTACTTTCTGCAATAGCTGATTTATCGTATGCAGTATAGGCCAAGTGTTACTAATACTCTCATTCTGAACTAGGTATACAGGAAAAAAAAAGTCTGGAAATTCTGTATAAAAGAATCCTTTACAGAAGCAATACTATTTATTACACTAATTAACGAAATTGGAAGGGAGCTTTGGGAGAACATGAAGCCTTTTGATTACTTTAAACCACTTAAACTATAGCCCGCATCTTGAATAGCCTCAAATTCTCAAGTGGCTTTTCTTTGTAAAGTGAGAAAAGTCTAGTAGTCAAACCCGTGTAGCTGAACTATCAGAGGCATCTAGAATTGGGTCAAATTCTTTTCTTCTGCCAGGGTGGGCCTTCCCAATGGTGAATGTGCTCTGTGTTATAAAACTTCAGATCTCAACCCAGAAGAACAAAGTAACAATTAAAGTGCCACCACTCACATACACTTCCACGTCAGCCTGCAGCAGCTTGGAGACCCAGGGAACGGCGCTGCAGAGGGCACTGCCAGCCCCCTTGCTCGGCCGTGTCTCAGGGGCCAAAACAAGCATTTGCTTCTGGTGTTTAGTAGAACTGAGTGCTTTTCTCCAGCCGCCACACTTCACAACCTCATGAGAAAATATTGCAGGACTCTCTTCTGTCCCTAGGAGTAGGTTCAGGTATGGAAGGAAGAACGGTAATTATTTCCCGTTGTAGGAAAAGTGTGTAGAAAAGCGGTGAAGGCTGGACAAGGAACACACCTGACTTCTGGGTATCGACATGAGTTTTTATGAGATAAGAACCATCTGGAAATTGTCAGACAGTTGAGTTGGGGCTTGTGGTCTTATTTCTCTGTCGTTGTTGCTGTTGTTTATTTTACGTAGAAAAATTGGAGCCAGAGTGGCCCTTGAGATCTAACTTACAACATTCTCCTCTAAAACCTCAGAACTTTAAGACGAGGCCATAAAGTTGATTTGTCGTGGGGCTCTGAAAACAGTCAAGCCCTTGCTGATTAGCATGCTGTAGTTGAGTGAGTGTGCTACTGATATTAAGAAGAACACCAAACCTAGCCCCCAAACTCCGTGGAACCCAGTGATTAACCTAGAACAACAGACACATTCATTTGGCTTTCTTACTGGGTAGGGCAAAAGGAGGTTTACAGTCGTGAGTATCCAAACACAGAGTTTATTCTTGTACTATTTTTTAGGTATTGTATTATCTTTCATATGAATAACTGTAAACCTACTGTTGCTCTACCCTGTACAAAAGGCTGAGAAGCTAACACCTGCAGGTCCATGTTTGTAAAAGGCGAACTTTTTATAATTCACAGTATTTCCTTTAGTTATAATTTGTTGTGGGAATAAAAAATAAGTTATTTCTTTCAAACACATAATTTACTTTGTAAAGATGAGTTTTTTTAATAGGATTTGATTGAAGCCAGCATTTGCCACTTGGGTTATTCCCTGCTACTCAACCCAATATGAGCTCTAGAATCTAATAATGTCAATGAGTGTCCATGGTTAATGTGACAGATACTTCTTTTCAAAGCACAGTTGGAAAATTAAATGCAAGTAGACAGGACTTCAGTTCTTAAGTTTCTTCCATCCCAATCTGTTCCCTAGCAAAGAACTTCAACATTGGCTCTGAGTACATGTTTCTCCAACTTCATATTTTCTGCATTTAAAAACAACTCAGAAGGAAAAAAAAAAACAAACCCCAAGCAATTGTCCATCAGCTGACATCATTTGGTCTTCAAGCAGCCTTCTCAAATAAGATCAAAATCTCTCCCACAGACTAAACCAAAAGTTTGCTTCCCAAACTTGGGCAAGATTCAAAATATAAATCATAGATGCTTGTCAAGTCCTCATAAGCATGTGACGGCTTCCCGGGAACACACACACAGAAAACCTATCTGGTTTCAAGGCAGAAAAAGCCCAGTTCTGGTCGGCATGTGGGTTCCGTTCGCTTCTGCAACCGTCATCAGTCCAAACCCACCTGCTCCCTCTTCACAGAGCAGCAGCCGAGTGTGACAATCACAACTTGGTCAAAAACAGGATCTGTGACCCTGTTCAAGTTCATCTTGGAGCACATCTTCCCTCTGCATTTTCACTGACCTCCATGACATGATAAACACATAAGTCGGCCCAACCCACAGCTGTCTCAGGAGAGTAATCAGTTCCCCAAGTGCTCTAGGACTCAACTGTCTGAAATGTCCCCATTTGTCACTGGACAAGGATGTCTTCTACCTTCTAGGTGGTGACTGTGGAGTACCAGAGCAAGGACACATCGCCAGCTCTTTGAAAGTGTCACTAAGATGAAGTGGAGGACTCTCAGGGCTAAACAATGCCCTGGTGGATCAGGCAAGAAGGGTAGGAACTCAAAAGCTTCACAGGTTGTTAGCTACTCAAACTCCACACCTAGCAGAAATAAAAGAGTGGTGAGGAAAAGGGAGGAGATTGAAAGAGATCCCAGAATTAAGATTTATGGGAGTTTCTACAGAGGCTTTTTACCATATTTAGTTACGATCTACTAAATGGAAACAGGTAAATTCTCCCTGCACTCAACCCTGTGAAGCAGGAGCAGCCAGAGGGAAGTCAAGAAGTCACATGGTGGGAAATTTCTAGAAAAAAATGCCTGACAATGCCATCTTTGGTTTGAACTATCTGATTTCCCCCCTAAAATACATAGATATTATTTATAAAATCAGAAAATAAAAGGAAGTAGAAATCTGGAAGAAAACAAAAGAGAAATGCACAGAAGGATTAAGAGAAAGAAATATGAGAGAAAGAGAGAGAGGGAAGAAAATTGAGGAAAAGGAGGAGAGAGAGAGATTGATTCTTTAAAACCCCAGCTCTGGCTGGTGTGGCTCAGTGGATGGAGCACTGGCCTGTGAATCAAAGAGTCCCCAGGTGGATTTCCAGTCAGGGCACATGCCTGGGTTGCAGGCCAAATCCCCAGTTGAGGGTGCGTAAGAGGCAACCACACATTGATGTTTCTCTCCCTCTCTTCCTCCCTTCCCCTCTCTCTAAAAAATAAAATATTTTAAAAAAATAAATAAGGAGGACACAATAGTATAGTTCCTTTCTAGGAAGAGTTGTCTGCACAATGACTGCTAACTTTGCCCACACTTGAATGAAGCCGAAACTATTTTCAATGAAACTATTTTTATTTCTCCAGGATAAAAAACTCAAGGACATGAAAGTCCTCTTTGGCATGAGCTTCAGCATCAGGGCATAGCTGGAGCATTGGAGAGGCTTTTTGATAACCCTTCAGAGAAGGAAGCCAAGTGCCTGTGCCGCTAGTCCTTTTGCTTATGTTATTCCAGTAAACTCTAGCAGTCATTTATCGACATAGTCAACATTATTCCTACCTCATGCAAGGAAAACAAAACTCAAGAGGCTGGCTGAGTGAAGTTCGCACAGCTGGAAAAGTGAGGATTTGAACTCAGACTGTGTGGCCCTGGAAATTGTGTACACTCTGTCTACCCCATGTTGCCTGTGATTGTGAGCACCTGTATCTCAAGAACCCACTTCCTGTATCTTATAAACTCAAGTTTCACGCAACCTAGTGCAGACCTTAAACTCTGGTGACCACAGCTATTTTAATCTTAACACTAGGACATTGCTAACATAAGAATACTGGGGGGGGGGGGTGCATTCAATATATTTCTTAGCCAGCTGCTAAATTCCTAACAACATCAATTTGTTTAATTCAACCCACCTCTACACTGTAGTTGCTCCTGTCGCAATTGTCAAGTGAGGTGTGGACCATCTTCCGCTCCACCAAGCCCCCCACCAACTCTCTCAGCCAATCCCCCCACTGTTGTCCATGTCTTTGGGTCATACATAGATGTTCTTTGGCTAATCCCTTCACATTCTTTCAACCAGTCCCCACCTCACCCCTGCCCCTTACAGCTGGGTTGACAGCAACTGACAGCTATTTTCTCCATTTTGAAAGTCTTCATTCACTTGATTTTCAGAGCATTAAACTGTCCAGTTTCCCTTCTGCCTCACTAACGCTCCTCTACAGTCTCTTTGTAAGCAATTTCTCTTCTTCCCTCTGATTTATCTACATCAGTTCCCTCACTGATTGTATCCATTGTTGCAGCATCATATACCGTCTAGATACTCCATAAGCTCCAGATTTACATTTTGAATTGCTCTGACATCTTCCAAAAGACATCTAACAGCCCTGGCTGGTGTAGCTCAGTGGATCGAGCACAGGCCTGTGAAGCAAAGGGTCATGGGTTCGATTCCCAGTCAGGGTACATGCCTGGGTTACGGGCCAGGTCCCCAGTAGGGGGTGCATGAGAGGCAACCACACATTAATGTTTCTCTCCCTCTCTTTCTCCTTCCCTTCCCCTCTCTCTAAAAATAAATAAAATGGTTTTTTTTGAAGACATCTAACAGGCAGCTCAGTCTTCACATATCCAAAACAAAACCCTTGCTGTCTTCTCAAATCATGACCCACCATCAATCCTTCCAGTTTTGGTAAATGCAACCTCTATTTATCCAGTGGCTCTGGCTAAAACTTCAGTAATCAATCAATCACACATTACATCAAACCCAATAGTAATAATCTGGCTCAACCTTAAATTTGTTTTTTTCTACAGTCCAAACACTTCTCCAGTGTCTGCTGCCATCTTCCTATTTCAGATGCCATCACCTCTCACATATACAACTGCAACAGTCTCCACATCCCACCTCCGGCTTTTTAGCTTACATGTTCAGAGTCTACTTCTAACACACACTGGGTAAGATCCAGGTCCTTGCCTGCAAGTTCTTACATGAGCTTATTTGGCCTCTGTCTATGATCTTACCCCCAACTCTCCCTCCCTTGTTCCTTTCCGCTAACACCCTCTTTCCTGTGGTTCATCATTTCTACCTTAAAGCCTTCGCATTTGTTATTCCCTTTGCCTAAAGCGCTCTTCCACAACATCTCGTGATTTTTCCTCTAGTTTCAACAATGTCCTTAAAAAAGATCTCCCCTATCCACCCGAATCCATGATACCTTCCTCCACCTTTGTTCTACAGTGTCTGTTGCATTTGATTTTACTGAATGCATTCCTAACATATTCCACATTGTTTTATTTATTATCTATTTCCCACTAGGACACCAATTCTACACGGGCAGCAAAGACTTTGCTGCACTTGTTCTCAGTGGTAAATCAGTGCACAGAACAGCACCTAATACTCATTAGGTCTCCTAAAATATTTATCAAGTGAAAAAATGAATCAGTGACTAAGAGTAAGCAAAAGAAGCTTGGTGAGAGGTCACATGCAAAGGTAGACGAGGGTCAAATGACTGTGGGCCTTGAAGGCCACAAGAAGTAATTAGGATTCTCTCTAAATGCCACATAAAATCTGCGCAGACTGGGTGGAGGTGGGCCACAAAGGTGGGATTGAAGACACCCTTGATAGTGTCAACAATAAAATTTTTTAAAAACCTACATAGGATTTTTTTCTTTTTTATTGAATTTATTGGGGTGACATTGGTTCATAAAATTAAATAGGTTTCAGGTGCATAATTATGTAACACACCATCTGTAGGTGGTACTGTGTGTTCACCAAGCCAAGTCTCCTTCCATCACCATTTATCCCCCCTTTACCTTCTTCTACCTTTCTCCACCCTCTTTGCCTCTGATTTCTCTCTGGTAATCACCATATTACTGTCTGTGTGTATGAGTTGTTGTTTTTTTAATCTTTATCTTTCCTTCTTTATCTTTTTTACCCAGCCCTGCTACCCTCCTTCCCTCTGACAACAATAAGTTTGTTCTCTGTGTCTATAAGTCTCTTTCTATTTTGTTTGTGAGTTATTTTGTTCATTAGATTCTACAAATGAGTGAAATCATATGGTATTTGCCTTTCTCTGACTGGCTTATTTCACTTAGCATAGTCATCTAATGTTTTAAGAGATGACTAACTGCTTTGTGGAGAATGATATATGACTTTATGAAATTTCTTGAAAATCTGTGTGCAAATAAGATTTTGGTACATTGAATAAGTCTTAAGATATCATAGTATCCTTAATTTTATAAAATAAAGAATCCATGGTTGGTGAAACTGCTATTTTATGGGAACAGGTTTTCCTATTAAGGGGGAATAAGAGCAGAAACAATTACAGCTATGAACCAAGCAGGTTTAAAAGAAAACAAATCATAATGTAGAGGAAGAAGAGTTATCCCTTATTTCTATCCCCTGTAAACTGTGGACCTAGATATTTTTTATTGTTTATTTGAAAAAGAAGAAAAATATTGCCTCACTCTCAGACTTTTTTAATTTTTAAAAAGATTTTATTTATTTTCAGAGAGAGGGGAAGGGAGGGAGAAAGAGAGGGAACAAAACATCAATCGATTAGTTGCCTCTCACATGCCGGACCTGGCCCACAACCCCAGCATGCGCCCTGACTGGGAATCAAACCCATGACCTTTCCATTCACAAGCCAGCACTCAATCCACTGAACCACACTGGCCAGAGGGGTTTCCAGGTACTTTCACCTCAAGCTGGTGGAAAGTAATAGAAGCAAAATACAGTGTGAAAAGACCCAGAGACAATTGTAGACAAAGGAAGTTACCTGCACAAGCTGGACTCATTTAAGCTTATTTTTTTTCCTCATCAGAAAAATGTAACTTCTCCCAGAATAAGAATGAAGGCCTGCAGCTGGTTAATAAATTCAAAACAAACACTGAAGTACACAGAAGATACAGAAAACTTTACATGTTCTTGCTCTGCTTCATGGAACTGGGGAGCCATATTTTGTGATATTCCCCGACCTTGAAAGTGGTTCAAACAGACATAGCAACACTCCATGCCTGTTTACATAAGCCCCTTTCTCATCTCTAACATCTGTGAAATAAACAGAGCCACCGCCCGAAGGGAATTCTCAGGATTGGGAAACCGAGGACGAAGCTTGCCTGAGCCGCCTGGGAAACCCAGACAATTACCAACAAAAAGAGGCCTCAAACCCCAGGTCCTTGCCTTCCCTTGCCCCATTCATGTTTTCTTTGAAAAATGTTTATATGTAGAAGATGGATTCGATTAAGGTAATGCAAGAAACCAATTCAGCCCCATAAGTCTTGCATGCAGAAATGTGAAACAGATGAGATGTTCATTCACAATCAGTTGTACGTCAACAAACAAAAAAAGGACCCCCCCCCACACACACAAAAGGATGGGTGGGTTTGAGGCAGACTTCCTAATTAAGGGCTAGCAAACCTGAGCCAAAGGTAATACATCCCTCTGTGGTGTGTGTGGGGGGGCGGCGGTGGGGAACAAGAAGGAGTTCAGCAAATGTGAGTGACACATGAGTTATAAAAAATGCGTTTGGAAGGCACGCACACAACAATGAGAACGTTTGTACAGAGACAAAGTGGAGCAGAAAACGAAGAAGGCAACTTTAAATTAAGATAATAGAAAGTAAAAATGTGGGTCTTTAAAAAAATGGTTTCTCTGCTGCTTCATTGAATAACATCAAAGTTAAATGTTATATTTACTGCAAGCTCCTGCAGACAGGAACTGTGTCTTATCCTTTTTTTTCTTGAATATCAGGAAATCATTAAATGTTGAATAATAATCATTGAAGAAGAGAAATAAAGAAGAAGGAAGAAGTGAAGAAAGCAGTCAACGTTCTTATCAGAGGCCTCACTGCTATC
Source organism: Artibeus jamaicensis (assembly GCF_021234435.1). Lineage (NCBI taxonomy): Eukaryota > Metazoa > Chordata > Mammalia > Chiroptera > Phyllostomidae > Artibeus > Artibeus jamaicensis. Next base: position 22,672,625 of record NW_026521823.1, on the reverse strand, counting down.
TTACAATAAGAAGTAAATAGAAGGACATGGGAGGGAGGTGGGGAGACGGGGCAGGGGGGCTGGGATGGGAGAAATAGACGAAAAGCTGTACTTGAAAAATAACTAAATAAAATTAAAAAAAAAATCTTCCCCAAGAAGTAAATAGGCAAACATAGAGCCACACAATTTGGGGGCTTTCTTCATTTAAATATTTGACCTGAACTGGTAAGTCGAAATCATTCTGTTTATAGTAAAGACAACTGTCTAAATCAAAACGAATAGTTAAAGCACACATTTCGAGTGCAGCTTTGCAAAATGGCACAGGATCCTTTCACGTTTCATCAGAGTTAGGGTTGTGGCATGAGCTTGCAGACCTAGGTGAGGTAGGAGGAGGAAAAGGGAACCCCATTCCTCTGTACCTTGCAAAACTTCCCGGGGTCCCTACCGATATCCTAGCTCCTCCTTTTCCTGGCCTTCCCTCTCCCCAAAACTCTGCAAGGCGGACAGAAGGGAGCTGCCCGTGTGGCCTCTGGAAGCATTTCCCTCATTCCCAGGGTGCTTTCTCTACTGCTGAGAACATGACCAGGTAGAATTACTGCTCTCTGTAAGAAGAAGATGGTCCCCTTTCACTGGACCTCAGTGCTTAAACAGGGCTGGGCACTGTCACCTGCCAGATGGCGGAATCAGTCTGGCTTCTGCTTTTAAACACGGATAAACGCACTCTTCTGTGGAGCGTCTGGATGCTTTTGATGGTAATAACACTCCGAGTGGTCTGGTTAAGCTAGAATAATAATGCTATCCAATTTAGCATTGCTCGTGTCAAGAGAGACAGGACTGATCAAAAGATTCTGAAAGTAGGAATCTGGTTCAGCAAGTGAGCCTGGCAAACACCGCAAGTCCCAGCAAGCACTGCCTGAGGTTTGTGGCCAGCGGGCTTATGAGGAAGAAAGGACAACTTGTAGAGCCACGTGACACACCTGAAATACATTCTGTGCCAACGAGGGGATCCCGTAATCCAGGTTGACATCCTCAAGCCAGGGTTTGCACCGAAGGGGACCAGATTAAATAAATGCATTTACCCCTCACAACCACTAAACTCTAAAATTTAGAATAAAGGCTAACAATAATACAATTAACAAAAACAAAAGAGAATTGTGTGCGCCACTATGTCAATAACATTGTAGAAGATGGAAATTCCAAGGACCAGTTTCAACAGACTCAATGGAGTTCAAAAGGCAGGCTCCCATCACCTCAATTAATTCGCAGCTCAGGTCCCAGCCAGTCAGGTGGGGATGCGGGAGGGGCTGATGAGACAGGAGTCATTCAGTCATCACAGGAAACAGGGAACATTCCAGATCCCGTCCCTGACTCTTTTAGCTGGTTGACTGTCCCCCAACTCAGATGAGAGGCAGGAGGTATACTCTGGTGAATTGGACCAAAAAGGTTCTCCGGGGGCAAGGGCGAAGCACCTGACTGAAAACAGGACCATATCACATTTTCTGTGCCGAATGGTAATGTTCTGCTGAGTAAACAAAAGTTCCCAGGTCTGGGATTGCAGTCTGAGAAGATGGGAGGAGAGGAGTTTACAGGGACCAGTAGGCAGAGGGCGCTCTCTTCCCCAGAATCACAATGGAGCCGTCACACCTCGTTGCTGTTAGTCAGTAATTAAGTAAAATGAGAGGAAAATGGAAAAGTCAAAACTTTTTAGCATGTAATTTTTAATAAACACTACTATAACAGAGAATTCAAACACACACAGAAGTAAAAACAACAGTGTGATGAACCCATTACCCACATTCGGTGACTATGAACTTCAGCAATGACTAACTTATGGCCTGTCATGTTCATGATCGCTCCCTTCCCTCCTCAACTCTCCTTTTCATCCCTTATTACCTGGAAGCAAATCTCACTCATCACGTCATTTCTTCCACAAAGAGGTTAGTGTGTTTCTCCAAAAAAGTACAGGTAGGTTAGAACTTCACAGATCTAGCACTAGCATGTAGGTACATGCAACCATCAATGATCATGTTTAGTGGTTGAGTTTTCTACACGGATTTCTTCAAATTACAAAAACGGGAAGGCAAGCCTCAGAGTCAGGATATCATGACGTTAGAAAGCTATTTAGAGATATCATCTAAATGCTCTTAGTCAACCAATTCAATATCTTAAGGTCAGGGTGTTTAAGTGACCTCCCTCAGGTGAGATACTAGTTGGAGGTCAAGTCCAGACTAACACCCAGGCCTCTCTGGAACCAATGAGCTTCAAGTTAGGGCCGTGTGGATTGTGGGGCTTAGTAAAACCTGCTACCTGCTATGATGACTTGGTACTATGTCAAATCACCTAAGTGGGGACTATGTTCCCTCTCATGGTGTGAGTCAGGACCGGCCAAAATAAAAGTTTGTCTAAGATTTACAAGGTAGGAGGCAAGCGGCAGCCACGTCTGCACCGGGAAGATCTGCGGCAAGTCAGGCGCTGACCTCACAGCACACACAGTGTGGCCGATGTGCTGGGTCGCCCCGTTGGCCTGGGGCAACATCCAGGCCCCGGTCCCTCCAGCACCTCCCAGATCCCTGCCTAGCTTCTCCGTGGCAAAGCCCAGCCGCTCTGTCGCAGTTGCCCGTGCCATCCCAGTAGGAAGCTCAGAAGCAAAGACCACCTTGAGGTCCAGTGAGAGACAGACCCAAGTTCCAGCGCATCCTCACGGTTTTCACTTCATGGCTGACCTTGCACACCTCGGGTGCTTTTCTCCTTCCCGACCCCTCCCAGCTGAGTTCGGCCCTGCACTGGCACTGTGGGGGCGTGTTTATGTAATGTAATACCCACTCCCATAATGACATACAGTCAAATCTCTAAAATAAATTCCTTTTAGTACTCAGTGTGGTCCTCGCTGAACCCTCGCTTACACACCCACACGACCAACGGCACCAAAATCAATCAATGGTGTATGGTTTAGATGCATCTGAAAATTGTTATCGGCTACCATGTTTCATCATGGTGGTGTCTTTTAAGACAGCGCATTTCTCAAAATCATGAAAGGAAATGTCTCTGAAATAAACATGTAATTTTAATTTGTACAACACCTTAAACTTTGTATAGCCTACTCACCTTCACTATTTAACTTCGTCAATTTGTAAGAAAATGTAGGCACTTTGCAAAGGAACTTTTGGGGGCTTCTCATTAATAATTGTGAACAAGCTTAACTGAATGGAAGTCAGAAAAACTATTCTGTTAGCAATTTAGAATGGCAGGGCTGTTCCATTGAGTTTCCTGTTTTTCTGCAGAGGCATCATGGACCCTTACTTCAAAGTTAATTAGTTGGTCCCAAGGTTGTGGGTTATTGATAAGCTGATTAACATAGTTCATGTAAGGGTCTGGTGTTCTGTGTGGTGTCTGTGGCATGTGAGGCCTGGTGGAGAGAATTACCTAAAAATCTCATGGGGATAAATGCATCTCGGGAGGTGAATAAGTGATGGAAGAAGGAGTAGCAAAAATTAGTCATCACTTCACTTGCTTATTTAATCCTTTGTCCACAAATATTTATTGAAAACACACTATTGTTCTCTGAATATAAAGTAGTGAACAAGACAAATGAAATTCTGCTTGCACGGAGCTCATTCTTGTTGGAATGTGGATGTGAATGAACAAATAAATGAAAGATAAATAAACAGGCAAAAACTGGCATAAATACTGTACATGACATAAATACAAAGAGTAATAAGTGCTATAAAACTAATAAAATAGGGTAATGGCAGAAGAGTGGGCCCTGGGGGTGTCCACTGTGGCCCAGAGAAGACGTCTCTAAGGAGGTGACATTTGTACTAAGTCATGGGCGGTAAGACTGAGCCACACAGCTGTCCTGGGAAGAGCACTTGGTGAGGAACAAGCCTGGTAGAAATGAGTAGAGAAGTCAATGAGCCTAAAGCACAGGGAAGGCCAGGAGGGGAAGCGGCACAACCCAATCGTGCAGAGCCTTATGAGCCCTAATTATTGCTCTAAGAAATGACAAGAGATGGGAGACAGAGAAGAAATCTAGTCTGATTGATGTGCTGAAGAACCTCTCTGGCTAGAAATCGAGAGCTGGAGGAGGAAGACCCCAGGTACAAAAGGAGCCATCTTGTGGAAGGCATTTTCCATGACATGGTGAATGGTTGCAACAATTAGAAAGGACTAGATTCCAAAGGATAGTTAGTTTTCCCTCAAGGTCATCCAAACCGAAAGTGAGGTAATAATCTGTGGGCTTCCTTCCACAGCCAGGGAGCAGCTGCCAGGCCAGCCCCACCACCACACAACACCAGGCAGCGACCAGGGGCCAGTGTTGAGTGGCCCCGAGCTGAGCAGCCAGTGTGAGTGGGCATTTCCCACTCAGCGGGGGCGGTGAAAGCCTGTGTGTCCTGGAGCGGCACTGCAAGGTCACAGCTGCACGGAGGAGCCTTCGCCTCTGTCCTGAAGGGGTTGGGAAGCTGTTGGGACTCCCATGAGGAACTGGGCTGGCGGGGCAAGGTGCGTCATCATTTCAGAAACATCTTAGTTGTGACTGATTTATCTTGTCAGTAGCTTGTTTTGCTATCCTGTGTGTTTCAAATATTTGGACCTCAAGTTTTACTGCTTTGGAAGACCTCAGACAAACCCTTATGGTTTTCCTTGCAAGGCATACTGGGGCCTCCGAATGAGCGGTCAGAGAAAGGGTCGTGAGGGTGCCTCTGCAGCAGACGTGAGTCTGACCTAGCAGGGGGATGAGGTCTTCCTGGAGTGGCTGGTGGCCCAACACACAGGGACTGAGGCCAGGAAGAAATGCAGCTGTAACTCATCTGGGCTGCTTTCGGTGCTAAGACGCCGGAGCTGGTGGGTTAAGTAGGGCACTGTTTCCCATGCCCGTGCGGCGGAATCGTGGTGCTGGAGGGCCCTGAGGGAGGAAGAGAAGAAGAGCACACCATGGGAACAGGACATTTTCAGGTGTAAGGGCAGGTAGAGGTTAAGAAGTTATCCCAACTCTAGATGACTACATTGTGGTTAGAACTGTATCCCAATGGGACAACAGAGGCCCATCTGCACCCCAGGCGGTCCTAGAATTGCTCCGGGAACCGCCTGCTGGTGGGGATGAGGCCAAGCTGGTCTGGACTGACTGAGGCACCAAGCAAGATGGAGCTCACAGCTTAAATCCTGCCGTTCCTGCAGCTGAGTCAAGTTGGAGGGGGCGTACCCAAGAGCCACCAGGTAGTTTAATGCTGGCTACTATGGAAAACATCCTTTGTTTTGTTCATTATTGCACATTTTCCTGAGATTTTTTCCATAAAAATTTTTTTGCCTGATCATCATAACCTCTTTTGCATGGACAAGGCCGATAAGATGCAGAATTCTGGGTAATGAGAGAGCAATCACTACCCAAAAAGTTTATTTATGATCGTTGAGGTGAGATAGTGGGCTCTAGCTACTTCGAGGCTGAACGCTGGTTAAATACCAATTGTGTAAAGGAAAAGCCTTTGCTTCAGAACTTATATGGTCTACTCCTCCTTCATGGTCTAAGTTGGGGGTAGCCAACTTTTCTGTAGAAGGCAACATGGGAGACGTTTTAGGCTTTGTAGGGTGTACAGTCTCCGTCCCAGGTCGACCCAGCTGTAGACAACACGTAAACAAATGGGCATTAAACAATGTTACATTAAACTTCATCTATGAAATCAGGCGATGGGCCAGATTCGGTCCGCGGGCTGTGTATCTTGACCCCTGGTCTACATCAGCATTCTCCATACTTTTTTAATCACGTGTCTTATATATGCCGGTGAACATGCAAATACATACACACATATATACACACACATATTATATCTGATATAAATAATATATGTAATGTATAGTCTATATGGAGCAACATATACACAAAGCAGTAATTTTTAAAAGCTGTGATGAAAATATAAATGAAAGGTCTCAAGTGATCAGCCTGTGTACACAGAGGGGTATGTGCCCCCCACCGTGGACGTCCCTTATGCTAACCCAATGAAATCACGTGAGCAGCCATGTGTATTTTGTTTCTGCACATGGATGTTCTCACTGGCCTTATAACCCACTTCACGGTCCAGACGCCAAAGAGCAAAGTGAAAATAGCTTTGAAGTCAACTACAAACCTAGATTTAATTCTGTCTCCTCCATTTTACTAGACATGTGACCTTGGGGAAGTACATTTCTCCCAGCTTGGTTTTCGCCTCTAAAAAATTAACGTAATGATATCCAACTACTCGTTTGAAGAGTGGATTTAAAGCTTCACTTTAAATGCTCAATGAAGTGCTTAGAAAGTAGTAAGAGCCCCAAGAACAAGTTTTTCCACCCAAATTGAGACAAGTTGAACTCAAACGTCGTATTTGTAGCCATGAGCAACAGTGGAGCTCCCCCATTCTCTCCCTCCCCGTGTTCCGGCTTCTTCCTTCCCAGCCACTCGCCCACCAGGCTGCCGGGCCTCATCCCTTGGGGGAGGGGAACCGCACAGCAGTGCGCTCACTAGACCGGCTCTGAGGTTCCACTCGTCCTCTCTGCCTCCTTAGCCACGTGCATCTCGGGTCCCCACAGAGATAATTCCCCACGCCGTAACTTGCTACCTGCTAAATGAAGCGATGGACTGATGTCTTTAATTTCTCTGCACACTTTAGAGTTGTTTTTCTGGATGAGGTAGGGGGCCTGGCTTGGAACCCACATCTACCTGACCACCACCGACTGGCCTAAAAAGTGATAAAACTTGCATTATAATACCCAGGGTGTTTCTTTGTCTTCCGGGAAGAAAATAACCAAGCCATTGGCTATGAGTCACAGATAGTTATCAGGAATTAGGAAGGTAATGTCAGAAAGATCACTGGGGACTAAACAAAATAAACAGTGTGCTGTGCTCACCGGCTCCCTAATCACTAGGCTGTGATGTAAATAATCGACTCCAACAGGACAGGACTGACGCTGTAATTTCTATTCCTTCTCTTCCCTGCAGAGAATGGCTCCTTGGGCCCAATGAGCCCAGATTTCTAGTTCTCCTATGTCACCATGATGCAGCTCTCTATGTCATCATGATGCAGCTCTCTGTCTTTCACACAGAGGTGACTTCCGTCTGTAACCCATGACTTACACATGGGAACCGTGGAGACCCTCCGGAACCCGACGGCCAGCTCTGAGAGGAAGTTTATGCTAAGGCTGTGTCACAGCCAGAAGTATTGAATGCAAGTTCCTTTCAATAAACTCCAACAGAGAAACACGATGCCACAGTTCTCGATGTCTCTCCAGCCAGTAATGAAATGAACCAGATGTGATCCAGATCCTCTTATTCCAGCAGCACTTCCCAGGTTTTGTCTCTTAAAACAAAGCCGTTCTGGGTCCGCACTGAACAGGACAAGACCCTTGTGACCGGGCAGTGGCGCTGGTAATGTCATCTGAATCAGATTCCCAGGACCCCAGCAAAGCGACAGGCAGGAATCCACGTGAACCTGCTCTGAGCTGGGCAGTAGAACAACTTCAAGTTTCATGATTGATATTTTTCAGCTGCCTTTGTGCTCTGCACACTTGGCTGGATCTGCTGGGTTGGTAGAGGGAGATCAAAGACTCTCCTTCCCTTCAAAGAGGCCCATCCAGGAGGAAATGAAAACCTCCTGGTAGCGGAGACTCGAGTTGTTTGCACTGGCCTCCCTCGCAGCTTCGCCCTCCAGGGACGCCGCAGTGCCCACGGCGTTGGCTCTGTCTCCCCAGTGATGGGGCCTCTGTCTCAAAGGGCTGCTGAGCTGAGTCTTTTGCAAATAGTTCTCCTCTGAGGTTAATTTTTAGAGGCTTGCATTCAGGTGTCTCTGCAATTTTATTTCTACATTTCAAAACTAACAAAAAGAAGAAAATATAATACAGTGCATATCTGTGTATCCATCCCCCCCAAAAATCAGTAAATGTTAACATTTTGCCTCATTGGCTTCAGAATCATATTTAAAAAAAAATAGAACATTAGAGTTTCAGCTGCAATCTCCATCCCCCCCATCTCCTCCTCAACCCCCAGAAAATCAGTATCCTGATTTTGGGATTTACCCTTCTTTGCAAGGATTTTCAAGTTTTGTTTCAACACTACCATTTATATAAATATTATCATTTTGTCATTTGCTTTCTTTATTCACTATTACGTTTTCATTATATGTCAGTTATGTCTCAATAAACCTGATAAAATAATGTCTTTAAAATTCCCCGTGTTATTCCCCATAATTTAGCTCATCCCATTTAACCGTCTGCCGCTGGGCCCCAGGGTTTTTTACCCATCTTCCCACTGATGCCGTCTACATTATTTCCTGGTTTTCACCACCATAAACAATACCTGTGAGTGTTCTCATATTTAGATCATTACATCCATTATATATATATATATATATATATATATATATATATATATATATCTTGCTCTTCAGATATTTTACTTTGTCAGCCTTCTCCTTTCAGGTGTATGAAAAACAAAATAAAGAAGAAATTCGAAGGGAACGTGTTCAGCTCACCCTTCATCCTAATGCTCACATGTGCACCTGTAACAGAAACGTCCTGCGCTTCCCCAACACCTGTTCTGAATTAAGAAAAACTTTGTTTTCAGCAACTGGCGTATCACCGGTGATGGCAGCCAAGTAACTCGCTGTGGATCTGTTAACTTTCCGAGGGTGTTTTTTCCTAAGGGTTTGCTGTTCCATGACCAGAGGGAGAGTATGTGCATAGTTTCCCTTCTGAGGGAGAGAAACTACCCAATTTGCAGAATATGGATCGTTTCGGAGTTTCAGTTCATAAGACAGTTTTTTTCCCCCCAGGGGATCTTGAAACCATGGTTTAAAATGGTTGATGCTGGGGTCCGTAACCATGGAAACAAGTTATTCTGTGATCCCCGCGTGGCAGGGCCTGAACTGCTCTTCTTCAAACATGGGCCACAGCTCAAGCAAACACATAGTTTGGAGGTTTTCCACCAGTGCCTTACAGCTCTTCTCCAGAATGTGAGGCTCCGCGTCTCTGGGGTCCAGGGCAAGAGCTCACGGCCTAGAGTGTGTCCTCCCTGCCCTTCCAGCACCCCCTCCTGAGCTGCACCCTCCTGGGCCACACCCCCTCCCGAGCCACCCCCTCCCGAGCCACACCCTCCCGAGCCACACCCTCCCGAGCCACACCCTCCTGAGCCACACCCTCCTGAGCCACACCCTCCTGAGCCGCACCCCTCCCGAGCCACACCCCTCCTGAGCCACCCCCTCCTTAGCCACACCCTCCTGGGCCACACCCCCTCCGGAGCCACACCCCCTCCCCTCCCCGTGCCAGGCAGCCAGCAAGTCTCTGTGCTCCTCGTGCTCACAGCACCAGAATAATCGACTCCAACCTGAAGACTTGTTTCCTGTCCCTCCCAGAACCAGCATTCAGCTGCATCGGCAACCCGCACCGCCCAAAATGTGGTCAGACTCTGGACATGTCCACCATCGGCTTCTTCCTCATCCCCCACGCTTCACCGACCTCCTCTCATCCTGTGTTGGACACTTCTCCCACGCAAACACACCGGACCCCCTGTGTCCCTGCTGTGCTGGCATCTTTCTAGATATAAAGCCCACCAACTTGCCTATCAGTCACTTTCTCTGTCAACTCAGGGTCGAGAACACCATCAGCCATTAGTCTGATTCTGTTTATGTGAAAAATTTGGTGTGTGCCTCCCAGGCACCAAGTCAGGTCTGGGAGGAGAGCACAGCCCCGGTCTTAAAGGGGTACAGTCTGCACAGGTGGCAAACAGCAGGCCCGTGGGCCGACCCGGCCCTCCACCTGGTTTTATCCGGCCGGCGCCTTGTGTCTACCCAGCGGCAGCATGGAGCTCTCGCTTAACTGTTAAGGAGCGGTTACATTTACACAGTTTGATTCGGCCCCCGGTGAAAATGACTTTGACAGCCCTGGTCTACTGAGGAAGGCTGACAAGTCAACGGGCACCTCCAGTGCTGCATGACGACGGGCGACAGGACACACCAGCCACAGACCAGGCTTCCCAGAGCCGACTTCGGGGGACTCCCGAAGCAGGGAGTGAAGACGAGGAAAGGGCTGTGGGAACATTACTTTGAGCAGAGCAAGCAACCAATGCAGAGGGACGAAGGCAAGAGAAAGCAGGTCAACTGCGAAACCTCTCTAAGAGGCACGTAGGCAGCGGTGCTCAGCGCACGTTCGGCTCTTTGAAAAGGTAGAGAAACTCAATTGGTTAACCCGGCCCCTCCCAAAGTAGAATCATCTGAAACGAATACACACAGCAGGTCGCTGTTACCACCTGTGACGACAATACAGGGCTGAGGAAAACAAAGGTAAGGGAACTCCTTCCATATCTAACCACGTTCGGGTGCTCTTGCCCATTTCCCATTGATGAGTCACAGGGTGACGTTAAATCTGTCCATGATTTTAAGGTGGGATTGTAGTGGGTCCAGAGTGAAGGCAAGAAGGGATCCAGAACAGTACAACACCTTCTACATCCATAGTTAGATTTAAGTCTCGAAAGGCCTGAGTGTAGAAAGTTTTGCTGAGGCGTCTCCAGGCAGGGCACCCTGTCACACTAGTTAAGAGAATGGTGACGGACCAGCCCAGAAAGGGTCCACACCCCAGCCCCGGCTGGCCCATAGTGTGTGGGCTCTTGACCTCCTGTAGGAAAGATTTCCCAGCGTGAGTCCAGGTGGTTGTGAGAGTATGTTTATTAAAGCTGGGGACAATGAAACAAAGGAAGGACTTAGGGTCGAAGATGTAACAGGAGAGAGCCTGGGTGGGGCTCTGCTTTGTGTCCCTAGAAACGTTATAGGAAAGACGGGAGCCCAGACGGGGCTGTTCTTAGGTCACTGGGAGGTGAAGGTCACAGTGACAGAAGTGAGCCAAGGAGGGGCTGCCTTTAGCTCGCTGGGAAGTCAAAGAAAAGGGGGCCTTGGAGACAGGTTCAGGGGTAAGCCTGAGACGAGCTGCTGCTGCCCACTGCTCCCCAGGCTGCAAGTCTCGTGGGGACCCTTGGAGTTTAGGAAAAAATAAGAAGTTCATGCACACAAAGGGGCATGGGCGTCCTCTAGGGCAAGCCTGCCCCGAGTCTTTGTCCTAAGGGCATTTTATCTTACTTTTTTCTTGTGGGCAAAAATCTTAGGGGAAGGTTTCAGCCAAATATTCATCAGCTTTCTAGGTGTATTTTTATATTCTGATGCATCAAAATGAGACTATGGGGTGGAGGGTGGATTATTCTTCGATCTGCTGTACCGTTTTACTTTTATCTTGGGTCTGTCAGGCCCTAATGGGGCTTTTGTTACTCATTTCCCTGACTTCATCAGTCCTTGGGTGTAGCTGGCACAAATGGCATTAATTAGGTCTCTGTTCTCTATTTCCCAGACCAGGGAATTTAAGCTACGAATTCTTTGGTTGGGGAGGGGAGGTATAAACTGCTTGCTCTTAAGTGTCCTTGATTAGGAGAGATAAGGTTTTGTGATCCACCACCAGCTGGCTGTAAATTCCTCAAATTGTTTGGCCGTGTTTGATTTTTTTGTCTCGGTTTCCCTATTCCACTTGCCCAGAAATGTTCCCAGCTTCCTACTCTCCTGTCATAGTATCAGTTCACAAAAGTGACACCACAGGAGCCACTGGTTAGCACAGATAGCAAGAGAGGTGACAGAGGTCACTTTCAGTGTGGAAACAGTGACTTTACAGGGAATCAAATGTGGATGGCTAATATTTTTCCCAGGGCCTGTGACTATTCGGCCTTATGTGGACCACCGTGTGAGCACTAGGCATGAGAGGGACAGGACGGACCAAAAAAAAAATGTAGGGGGGAAAATGAAAATGGAGTGAAAAAAATGCAAGAGGAAAGAAGGAAGAAATAAAAGAATTCAATTAATTGTCCTGGATCAGACAAAAAGTAAATCATGGCTCCTTTGCTTTTCATGGGACCGATTCACAATTATCAAACATACACCCTTTTTGCTTATGCTAGTACACGATAAATAATAATTCTCTTACCAGAATGAGTGTTCTCTTGAAAACAGTACGGTTTAGTGAAGGCTAAAATATACCTAGAGCAGATGCTGCCCTCCTGTGGACTATAGTGATATTGCTAGTTGTCCTATGATGGTTTTTAACTGGGAGATTTACGCATTTGTGAACCCATTTGTTGAGCCTATAATTTAGCCTATATTAATTTATTCTGATATAATTACTTTTACACAAATATATTGGAGTGATGTTTCTATAAATAAAAATGTTTTTGGATTACTAATTAAAATAAAATTTGTTCCTTAAGACCTTGTTTTTTAAATCATGGATCAAGAAATCCATTTTGTGAAATTCATTTTGTAAATCATGATCAGCTTTCTTTTTGAAAGTCATAAAATAGAACAGAAAATAACAGATAGAAAATATTAGAAAAGATTGTACGGATTCTTAGCAAGACCCCCGCACACGAAGAATTGGTCATCGTGAAGTCTAAGTGGCCCAAGCCGCAGCTGATGGGAATAATGTGACAAATGCATGTCTTAACTAGCGAAGGTCACCTCACCTTTTTCTCACCAGTATGTCACCTTATTTCTTGGCCTGTGATAGTTCATTTCACCGTCTACAATATGGCCCCGTGTGGTAGGCATAATTCTAAGGTGCCCCCCAAAGACGACCAACTGCCCCCTAGTGTACAGTCTGTATAACTCCCTCTTGAGTGCATTCTGCACACCTGTGTCAGGTGGCGCATCCACATCACCCACCTGTTGCCTTCCGAGCTAATCAACAGGAGGATTATTCAGGTGAGTCAAATCTAATCAAGGCAGCCCTTAAAAGCATCCGGGCTCCTCCAGAAGGAGATTTGAGACCAAAAGAGAAAACCGGGTGACAAAGTGGGGTGTTTAGGAACTGGGGTGGACCCCAACAGACACCCTGCACAATAGTGGGCCCCATTCTACGACTATCAGGATGCGAAGTCAGCCAACAGCGTGAATGATCGTGGAAGAAGACCCCACACCTCAGAAGAGAAGCCTGGCCGGGGGATATCTCGATTTCAGCCTGAGAAACCTCAGGGTTCTCAGCTCAGCAGAGAACCCGGACCTCGGTAAGATACTGAACTTGTGTTGTTCTGAGCCCCTAAGTTTGTAGCAACCTGTTATGTAGCAGTTGAAAACTAATACAGTAAATGGCCCAAAATTTAATTTTATATTTTACAATTAATTGTGAAGCAAAATGCAACATAACTAGCTGCTGGCTGCAAAAACGTCAGGACTTGCTTTCCACTGAGTTTGGGTTGCAAACTTTCAGGATGCCCGTCACAACGAGCCCTAAGTTCCGGGCAGTTCTGAGTTCTTCGTGATAATTGTCCAACTGTCCTTCAAACTTGAGAGAGAGCTTGTTCTCAGGAGGTTTAAAGAACAGTGACGAGCAAAATACGGAGATGGTCAGGTCAGGCTTAACTGCTGGATTTAAGAGTATAAAATTTGTATTATAAGAAAAATGTTCATTGTAATCAGAAAACTTTGATTTCATTTGAGTCTCATAAAAAGGTAAAAAGGGGAGGATTTTGAAATCTCTCATATTTGTTTTATTAATTGTGTAATGGAAATAACCTGGGCAGTATAATCTTTAAAATAGTCTTAAATCTGAAATCTTACACTTCTTAAAATTAACAGGATTCCTGGAAACACAAAATGTAAATTTATTAATAAGTCCCTTGTATATTATTTTACAAGAATACTAATAAAGCTATTGGAGCTATTTTTGCCATTCTACAACTATTAATTAGAGAGCCTCAAATTTGTTGTATTTACATGTATATCATGCAGTCAAAGGAGCAGACAGCAAAATAAAGTTCTGATATGTTTTATACAATTTTTCATGCTAAGTTAATATATTGAAAAGCCACATCTCCAAACTTTATTTGTTTTACTTACTTACTTTACCTTTTGACCACCTTCACCTGTCTCTCCCTCTTCCCACTGCCTCTGGCAGCCACCCACCAATCTGTTCCTTGTATTTATATGAGCTTTTCCCAGCTCATACATCAGCCTAGAGCAACTGATCGAGCTGTGGGTGCAATCAGGAAGACTACAGAAGTAAAAAAAAAAAAAAAAAAAACTGCTCTAAGATGTTAATAAGGGTGTCATTCGGAAACACTACTAGTCACCATGCTGCACTTTACATCCCCGTGACTTATTTAAACTGAAAGTTTGTACCTTTGACCCTTTTGCTCATTTTGCCCACATCCCAACCCCTAACTGCGCCTCTGGCAACCACCAATCTGCATTCTGCCTCTCTGAGCTCAGCTGTTGTTTGTTAGCGGTGGTGGTGTTTTTGTTTTTTTTTTGTTTTGTTTTTTTTTTCAGATTCTACCTATAAGGATAATCATGTGATATTTGCCTTTTTCTGACTTATTTCACTTACTGTAATGCCCTCACGGTACATGTTGTTGCAAATGGCAAGATTTCATTATTTTTTTATGGCTGGGTAAAATCATATATCTAAGTATGATTTTTATATATATTTACAAATATGTATAAATTCATATATTTATATATATAATACTTATCCATTCATCTGTTGAATGCTTCAGTCGTTTCCATATCTTGACTGTTATAACAGCTCTGTAATGAACCTAGGGGTGCATATATCTTTTTGGATGGATGTTTTTTTTCTTTGGATAAATGCACAGATGTGGAATTTCTGGATCATTGGAAATTTTGAAATTCCAATTTCTGGAATTTCAAAATCATCTGTGCTGCTTTCCATAATGGTCACACCAATTCACATTCCTACCTGCGGGGTACAAGGGCCCCCTTTCCTCCACATCCTTTCCTACACTGTTCTTCCTTGTCTTTTTGATAATAGCCATGGACACAGGGGTGAGGGATACCTCACTGGTTTGGGTTTGCATTTCCCTGATGACTGGTGACGTTAAGCACCATTTCACGTGCCTATTGGCCATCTGTGCATCATCTTTGGAAAAACGTGTGTTCAGATCCTCTCCCCATTTTTATCGAAGCATTTGAGTTGTATGAATTGTATTGAGTTGTATGAATTCCTTAAATAATTTGAGTACTAACCCCTTATCAGAGATGATGTGCATAATTTTCTCCCATTTAGTGGGCTACCTTTCCATTCTGTTGATGGTTTCCTTTGCTGTGCTGAAGCTTATTGATCTGATGTATAGCCCCACTTGTTTATTTTTGCTATTATACCCTTTGCTTTTGGGGTCAAATCCAAAAATCATGGCCAAGACTCATCATGTGAAGTTGCTGCCCACCTAAGTTTTCTTCTAGGAGTTTTATGGTTTCAGATCTTACACTCAAATCTTTAATTCAGTTTTGAGTTGTTTTCTGTATGGTATAAGATAAAGCTCCAGCTTCATTCTTCTGTATGTGGCTCTCCAGTTTTCTCAACACAATTAGATGATTTTTTTCCCTATTATACAGGGTGGGGCACAAGTAAGTTTATGGTTTTGCACACAAAGCAGTTTATTCTCATATTATTACTTATTAATTGTATTATTTTCCACATGAGCAATGTAAACTGACTTTCCTTCGCCCTGTATTCTTTGTTGCAAGTTAACTGAACATATACATGTGGGTTTAGTTCTAGGCTGTCTGTTTTGTTCATTGATCTGTGTGCCTGTTTTTATGCTAATGCCATATAATTTGCTTACTATAACTTTGTAATATAGTTTAAGTCAGGGAGCATGATGTATCAAGTTTTGTTCTTCTCAAGTTTGCTTTGACTATTTTAGGTCTTCTGTGGTTTCATACAAATTTTAGTATTACTTGTTCCATTTCTGAGAAAAATGCCATGAAATTTTGATAGAATCTGCATTTAATCTGTAGATTGCTTTGGGTAGCATGGACACTGTAACCATGTAAATTCTTCCAATCCATGAGCCTGGAATATCTTTTCACTTATTTGTGTTTTCTTTAATTTCTTTCACTGTTTTTTCAGTTTAACAGGTATTATTTTGAAGCACTTGTGAGATTATTTCCTTAATTTTTCTTGTCGATATAGTTCATTAGTGCATAAAAATGCAACTGATATTCATATATTAATTTTTGTATCCGCAACGGAATCATTGATTAGTTCTAATAGTTTTTGAGTCTTTAGAGTTCTCTGCATATATGCCATCTACAAATAGTGAGTTTTACTTCCCAATTTGAATGCCTTTGTTCTTTCCTCTCTCTCTCTCATCTCTGTCTCTCTGCCTCCCTCCACTAATTACTTTGGTTAATACTTCCAGTATGATTGTGTTGAATAAAAATGGCAAGAATAGGCCCTGGCTGGTGTAGCTCAGTGGATTGAGCGTGGGCCTGTGAACCAGACAATCGCGGTTCAATTCCCAGTCAGGGCACATGCCAGGGTTGCAGGCAGGTTCCCTGCAGGCCAGTTCCCAGCAGGGGACACACAAAAGGCAACCATACATTGATGTTTCTCTCCCTCTCTCCTTCCCTTCCCCTCTAAAGATAAATAAATAAAATCTTTAAAAAAAAAAAGGCAAGAATAGGCCTCCAAGTGTTGTTTCTGACCTCAGAGGAAAGGTTTTGGCCTTACACCCCTGAGTATGATGTTAGCTGTGGTTTATCATACACGGCCTTTATTACGGTGAGGTATGTTCCTTTTATACCCACTTAGTTAAGAGTTGGTTTTTTTTTTAATCATAAATGGAGGTTGAATTTTGTCAAGGTCTTTTCTACATCAAGATGGTCATATGATTTTTATCATTTATTTTGCTAATGTGGTACATCCAAATGATTGGTTTGCATTCTTCTAGCCCTGAAATAAATCACTTTATTGGCATATGTTATCCTTTTTAAAATATGTCTGAATTTGGTTTGCTAATATTTTAAGAATTCTGGCACATGTTCATCAGGGATACTGACATGTAATTTTCTTGTTTGGAGTATTCCTGTCTAGTTTTTGGTATCAGGAGAATGCTGGTGTCATGAAATGTGTTTGCCAGTGTTCCCTCTTGTTCTGTTTTTTGGGAGAAGTTGAGAAGGATTGGTATTAATTCTTAAATGTTCAGTAGAATCCACCAGTGAGGGCGTTTGGTCCAGGACTTTTGTTCGTTGGGAGGTTTTTGATGATTGATTCAGACTCCTTACCAGTAATTGGTCTGTTCAGATTTTCTGTTTCTTTTTTTAATATATTTTTTTATTTTATTGATTATGCCATTACAGTTGTTCTATTTCCCCCCCTCCATTCCTCTCCAACCTGCACACCCCTCCCCCACCATTCCCCCCTTTAGTTTATGACCATGTGTCTCAAGTTCTTTAGATTCTATATTTCCCCTACTATTCTTGCCCTCCCCCTTATTCTATATTTCCCCTACTATTCTTGCCCTCCCCCTTATCTATTTTCTACCCACCATCTATGCTACTTATTCTCTGTACCTTCTCCCCCCTTCTCCTTCTCCCACTCCCCTGTTGCTACCCTTCCAGGTGATCTTCATTTCTATGGTTCACTCCTGATCTAGCTGTCCTCTTAATTTGCTTTTGTTTTAGGTGTGGTTGTTGATAACTGTGAGTTTGCTGTCCTTTCACTGTTCATCTTTTTTATCTTCTTTTTCTTAGGTAAGTCCCTTTAACATTTCATATAAGGGCTTGGTGATGATGAACTCCTTGAATTTGATCTTATCTGAGAAGCACTTTATCTGCCCTTCCATTCTAAATGAAAATTTTCTGTTTTTCATGTTTCCATTCACTAGCTTGTATCGTCCTAAAATTTATCCATTTCTATTTTTTTATTGTACAATTGTTCCTAGTCTCTTATAATGCTGTTTTTCTGTGGCATCAGTTGAAATGTCTTTTTTCATTTTGACTTAGAGTTATTTTCTCTTTCTTGGTGAGTCTTTGTCATTTTATCTTTGCAAAGAACCAGCTCTTATTTCATCGGTGTTTTATGTTGTCTTTTTAGTCTTAATTTTACTTATATTCTTTTTTTTCTCCCCTTCTAACTTTGGGCTTTATTTCTTTTTCTAGTTCCTTGCAGTGTCAAGTTAGGTTTTTCTGAGACTTTATTTCTGATGTAGTTGTTTCAGTGAATTTCCCTCTAAGAGCTGCTTTTGCTGCATTCTGCAGGTTTCGGTGTATTGTCTTTTCACTTCATTTGTCTCGAGGTATATTTTTCTTTTTAATTTCTCCTTTGAGTCATGGGTTGTTTAGTAATGTTTAATCTCCACATATTTGTGAATTTTCCAGTTTTCTTCATGTAACTGATTTCTAAATTTGTACCATTGTCATAAAATATGCTTGATGTGATTTCAACCTTATATTACTATGATTTATTTTGTGGCCTAACGAATGATCTACACTGGAAAATTTTCCATGTGCATTTGAGAAGAATGTGCATTTTATTTATCTGGGACCAAATATTCTGTTCACCTGGTCTAATACGTCATTGAAGGCCAATGTTCCCCTATCGGTTTTCTGCCTGGATGATTTATCCATTGAAGAAAGTGGAGTATTAAGGTCCCCTGCTATTGTATTGCTGTTTCTCCTTTTAGGTCTGTCAATGTGTGCTTTATAGTCTATTAGGTATTTCTATGGTGGGTACATAAATATTTATAAATGTTCTATCCTCTGGTTGGATTGACCTCTTTATCAGTATGTAATTACATTGTTTCTTACTTTTTTAAATTATAAACATACTTGACATACAACACTGCATAAATTAAAGGCATAGAGTATGTGGATTTGATACGTTTATACAGTCTTCTTTGTTGCAAGGATCCCAGATATGATCAAGAGACTCTTGCAGTGAAAGGACAGTTCAGGGGCATCTGAGGTTCTGATTGGTAAGCACAGCCATGGGGACATTGGTATTGTTCTGAAGGAATCACCAGCAGAGATCCCCTTCTCTGGCTACCACATTCAGTGGTGGGACACATGGGATCTGTGGCCCGTCCCCTTTCAGTTGGTGCAGATCTGGAGGACATTGTGACACAGTCTGGAGGCAGTAGTGACCTAACCCCTGGGCCACAGCTGTAGGACGGTGTTAGTGAGGTCCAGGGTCCCTGCGGCAGCTTTCCATGCCCGATTTCCTTGTTTCTGGCAACAGCAGCAGGTCTCCTGGGCTGCGATGAAACACGAGGAGCTGCTCTCAGAGGCCCACCCGCCGCCCCCCTCCCCGTCCTCCCAGTAATTTTGTAGGCACTATTCCTACCATTCAACTTTCTCCACATGGCAATCTTGCATTCAAGGCTTCCCTCAGAGAGATCGAGCTCCTCATTCTTTCTCTGCATGGGCTACAAGACCTTTCCAAAATTAGATCCTTCCCATTCCTTCAGCTTCCTTTTTTAAAAAAGATTTTATTTTAGAGAAGGGAAAGGAGAAGAGAGGGAGAGAAAGATTAATGTGTGGTTGCCTCTGATGTGCCTCCTACAAGGGACCTGGCCCCTAATTCAGGCATGTGTCCTGACTGGGAATCAAACCGGTGATCCTCTGGTTCATAGGCCGGCACTCAATCCACTGAGCCACACCAGCCAGCACTCCCTTGCACCCTGCAATGCAGGCAGACGAAACAATCCTGAATTCACCAAGCAATTTAACTTCTGTTCTTTGCATAAACTATTTCCTTGTATTTACTGCTCCCTTTTAAGGAAACCTACGCCCACCCCCCTGTGCTTGCTTCCAGCCTTGACTTTAACCCATTATTCATATACACTGTATTTTAAATTCACATTTGTTGAAGTTACTGCTTTTTGGTTAAAAGCCTGAGCTCAGATCCAGGCTCTGGCACTTAATAGCTCTGTGACCTTGGACATACTGTTTAACTTCTCTGTACCTGAGTCTCCTCATCTTTAAAATGGGGATAACAGAGAAAAGGACAAACACTATGATTTCACTCTTATGTGTAATATAAAAACAAAAACAAACAAGAAAAAATACTCAGATTAACAGGTCTGTGTTTCCCAGAGAACAGGGGTGCAGGCAGGGCAAAGTGGGTGACGGGGGTCAACTGAACGGTGATGGGTGGAAACTAGACCTGTGGTGGCAACTATGATATGGCAGGTACAGACGTCGAATTAAAATGGTGCGTACCTGATTTCCATCTTGCTGGCAATTACTCATTTGCTCATTCTGATGAAACAAGTCATTGTGTTGCAAGGAAACTGAGGAGAAGTCCAGCAGCAAGAATCTGAGGTCAGCTCTGGTCGCCTGCACACGAGGAAATCAACCCTGCCAACGCCCACGAGGGTGAGCGTGGAAACGTCCTCCCCAGGCCAGTCTCTGCAGTCCAGGCCAACGCATCCACGGTAGCTTGTGAGAGACTCGGAGCAGGCGACCCAGCTAGGCTGTGGCCAAATTCCAGACCCATAGAAACAGTGAGTTTATATCCTTTAAAACCACTGAATTTTGTGGGCCTGTTGTGCAGCAACAGCTGACACAAACGTAAGCCACACCAGGTCTGTGTTAACCCAGCACAACCGCTCCCTTCCATGTCTGAGACGCTGCTCAGGGTCTCTCCTGCGTGAGTCCCAGCGTGTTACCCAGTAGGAGGAACTAACTAACATAAGACAGACGGCGTCCAGTGCCCCCGGCTGCAGTCCGGAGCCCTCTTTGATCTACCTAAACTCATCTTGGTGACCTCAGCCAGAATAAGAGCTTTCCAACCTAGTCCACCACAGCCTTGCCCATCTCTATTGGAGAAACTCCATCCTTCCAACTGCCAGCCCAAAATGTTTGGAATTTTCTTGATTTCTGAATCCATAAAGAAATCCTCATGGCTCTACTTTTAGACCATATCCTGAAGCTGACCGTGTTCTGCTCTCTGCATTGCTGTCCTTCTGTTCCAATCCATCACCTTTTGCCTAGTTTAATCCACATTTGCCATCTTATCGCCCCCTTCTCACCAAGTTCTAGGGTGATATTTTTAAAAATAAATGAACGATGAAGTCTGTTTAAAACCATGAAGAGCTCCCAGTCCCGAGTAAGATCAGTTCTTATCGTAACCACAATGCCCTACATGATTTTGCCCCTTTCTTGACCCCATGTCTTCTACTTCCTTGCTCCCTCTGCTTGTGGCTACACTGGTCTCTTTGCTCTTCTTCAGACACATTCAGCATGCTTTGCACTAAGCCTTTGCATATGCTGTTCCCTCCTTTCCAGCAGCTGTCTCACTTCGGGCTCTGCAAATCACTTGGAAGCCTGGTTTAGTAAGTCTGGGGAGGGCTTGAGAATCTGCATTTCTCTTAAGTTCCCAGGAGATGCTGAGGTGGGGACTACTGAGAACCACTACCCTGGGGCATCTGTGGGCGCCACGTAGTAAATTCTCTGCTAAATGCATCTAGAGTGACTGCTAACCGCCATCCCAGGGAGAACTGTGAAAATACTACCACCACGTGTGTTCTGTGGAACTCCATGGAAAAGGCCGTGACAGAGCTTCAGGCCTAACTCCCTCTCTTTGGCTCCAAGTCTTTGTTCAAGTGCCACCTCCCTCATGAGCTCTGCCCACCTGACCCTGTGTGTCAGTGTGATCTCCCCCAACTCCAGTCTCTCAACTCCTTTCACTTGCTCCCTTTCTCTTTCCTGCAGGGCTCTTAGGCCCTAGCAGACTGTGATTTACTGACTTGTTTATGGTTTAGTGTCTGCCCCCCACCATTTAGACTGTCAAGTCTAAAATGTGGGGATCTGTTTATGCCAAGGGCTGAACAGTTGTTTTTTTAATAAAAATTAAACATTTGATTAAAAATGAACTGAATCCTCTAATTTCCTCAGCAGAATATAAACTCATTTTTTAAAAAATGTACTAATTTAACTACATGTGTTCCTAGGAAGAGAGCACAAAAGAGAAAAAGATCTTTGAGACCAGGTCAACCTGGATTCGGGAGTCAGCTTCACTGTCCAGGAGCTAAATTTGTGCATGGGGTGAATGTCAAATCTCCTGGGCTCCGGGTCTTTATTTTTAAACTGGCGATAACAGATGGTTAGAGCTAAACAACTGTATACGAACCATCCAGCACAGTCTCGTCCCTAAAAAAGTGCTTCTTAAACACCACTTCCCCTTTGATCTCTCTCCTCCTCCAGCTCACAGTTCTTTTAAAGTACAATGAAATGTACTTTAAAGCCAGTCTTTTACTTTTAGATAGAATTCTATATAAAGGCAAACCTTTAAAAATAAGTCTCCACTGACCTTGTAGAACTCTCTTCTTAAGCTTAGTATGAAAACCTTCACATAACCTGTCCATGACTGTACCTTCAGGTGAAAAGCTTCCCAAGCAACACCAAATACAATGTGGAATGAAGATAATATTCTATTGTACTGACACTGAGGAAGTATTTCACATTAAACCCCTACAACACATGGAAATCTTCATCCACGGTGTTTGTCCATAAGTGTTTCCAGGCCACGAGCCACTTGAGTTCCAGCAGCCCTTCCAGCGGGAACTAAAACTGAACCTCACAAGCATCTTAGAGAAAGAGTTTCTACAAACGTGGATATTCTGTCTGCCTGCTTTAGACATAAATGCCCTGGTGAGAACGCAGCAACGACTGCCACGTTCACGACTGCAGGGAAACGTGTTGATGCTGCACGTTCGTTCACAACCTGATACTGCTGAAATAGTCTTTATTTCTGAACATTCCAAAACAGCAAGTACACAGTAACAAATATTAGGTCATATACCATAAGAAAAGCATTCATTAGTGCAAATGGGTTTTGTAAAAGGTCTATCAAAAAGATTTATTTGCTTGAAAATGCCTTCATTTCCAGAAGCATTGTTAATTAATAAAACATTACAGTTTTGTCCTCTGTAATAAAGGATTGAAAATCAGCTGTGGTACAGTAGCAAAATTGCAGATATTAAGTGCAATGAGTTTGTGATGCCTTTGTAAATGTGAAACCCATGTATGACAATGAATTAACAATGAAAAAGACAAGACCACTTAACTTGCTGTCTGGCTGTCTTCTCGCAATGCCTCCAATTACACTGTGCTCATTCAACAGAAAATTATGTCTCAAATTGTATGGTGGATTTTTGTTGATATTATCCCTAGAGCTAAAAAAATAGTACCTTACCACAAAAATATTTTTATGGCACAAAATTTAAGTTGTTTCATAGTGGTTCACGGAGGTGTAAAAAGAAATAGGCACAAAAAATAAAATTCCTGTAAACTATAAAAAAGTAAATTTCCAAGCATACATTGATAAAATGTATTTGTAAATGTGCAATGTATTAAAATACAGAACATGAAATGGGAAGATGTTTAGAACACATAAGTAAAGTGAACAAGTTACTTTAAAAACCTCATATGGCAAAGCATTACTGATACATCTCGATTCTCTCAATTCTCTCCAAAAGTGTTCAGGTACGTAGCAGTTCTACAAAAACTTCTAGGTCTAAGGGTCACCGACTGCAAGCATGGATCTGAGAGCGCTGCAGTATCTCAGGCGAATACTTAAGTGCAATAATTAGTCTCTGGTGATTGGTCCGTTGAAAAACAATGCAGTCAGTATGTTAAGATGCAAAGGGGGGAAAGAATATCCCAACATCCACTGTTACCTAGCCAGCTAGGTAATACGTACAACCCTCATTTCCACTTCTTCCCCATTCGTCAAGGGCACATAAACCGCCTCAGTAGCAACCATCTCTCCAGTTTCCATCCCTCAGAGTGCTGAGTGAAGACAGAGGCTTTGGAGGCTGAAGGAAACTGCAAGGGTAAGAACGGAGGAAAGAGGCTGTTAATGGCCCTGAGTCACATCACTCATTTCCCTCTGCTCCCTCTGGCCAGCAATTGCTGCTCCGCCTCCTTCCCGCCTGTGCACCTCGTGCTCCACACTCCAGAGCGCCGCAGCACGCCCCCTGCTGGAAACCCAGCTCTCAGCACAATGCCCCACACAGTGTGTGGGCCTAAGTGAAAAATGATCAACGCCCTTGCTGTACTGTATAAAAAACTCAACAAAAAAATGGGTCCCAAACAAATGGTTACTTCATTGAATACAAACAGCAAATTAACATGGAAAAATTTTAAACCTTATGTTTGCCAAAGATTTTTAAAAGAAAAATTCCCAGTGTTAGCTTACTTCTGGGACAACAGATCTTCCCATAGAGTGTGGCAGTGACAGCCTTCCCAGGTGTCGGGGACACGCAGCCAAGGACGAAGAGATGGTCCTATTTACCTCTGTGTCAAATAACTGTTTGGCCACACACATAACACAGCTCTGTGTTCACCAGAGGAGGGTGACCCAGAACTGACGAAACACACACACACCAAGGCTGTCTCTGAGAAGTAGGCTTATAAGCCAGCCTTTATATTCTGTTTTTCAATAGTTTCTATATTTGTTTCTGAGCACCTATTACTTCTAATCAGAAAATAAAACTATGTGTATATTCCAACGCATGAAGAAAAACAATTACTGCTCCCAGATCCCTTTCGTACGTGTACTGTGGTTCCCTCCCTCTCCTCGTTGACGCCTTCACTTCCCGTAGGAGCCGTCTGCACTGCCTGCCTCCACTGTCGCATCTTCTGAGTCCTCAACCCACACTTACAGGATAGTTTTTTAACCATAAACACTCCAGGATATCTGGGTTCAAGGAGGGTACCTCAGGACCATGATGTCATCTAAAATGTGCCCTGAAAGTAATCTAGGATGTTGAAAAACAAAATAATGTTAACTGAACCATAACCCACTTACCTACATAAGCTAATAAAACCCAGCTATGTACCATAAGATGCTTTTTAAACTGTGAATGTGAAGGGGATGCACACACATGTGCCTAACACAGTTTTGCTCACTTTGATAGAAAAATTACTGAGTCAAAAACCATGTGCAATCCTACCCTGTGCTGGACTTAGCTCTCAGCATTAGGGACATGGAGCAGTGAGGCAAAGATCAGCCAGTCCCCTTCAGGAGCGTGCATTCTAATGAGGAGTGTCAGGGCTCACAAAATAAATAGAATGTATAGCCAACGGATGATGACAATTGCTACAGAGAGAAAATGGAGAAGGGGAAGAAGGAGGTAATACCCAAGGAGCTGCAATTTGGACAGAAGGAGGGGGTTCTGGCCATGTCATGCAAAGGAAAGAAAATGCAAGCATTCTGGAGGTGGGTCTTCCCTGGTAAAGTAAAGCAAACGCAAACAGGCATCAGGAGTCAAGCGATGAGGGAGGGTGGGGATGAGATCAGAGAGGGGGCCTGATCTTACAGGGACACCCACACCCCTCACTTTCCACAGGAAGAGGGACACAAGTCAGGCTCTAGAGGGTAGTACGACCTGCTGTTAGGGTAGGACTGGACCAAGGAAAGGGCGAAATGGAGCCAGGAGCAATTTCTGATTTCGAACTGCGAATGAAGCCATTGAGACCAAGGAACAAAGCGGCTTACCTTCTAACAGGTTGTGCAATTTTGCTTCGGGGCAGGCTACTCCCATTTATTGCCAGTGAAGGTCTCGGAAGCGCACTGCGGCCCATCAGCCCGGAAGAGGTGGCTTTGTTTGGAGTGGGGATCCCGGTGCTGGAGTACAGCTGCAGGCCGTTGGATAAAGGCAGGCTGCTGCCGCCTTGCACGGTTGGGCTCACGTAGGCTGTAGCTTTGAGAGGCTGTCGGACCGACACAGGGAAGTGCCCCACGCTGTGGATTCTGTGCTGAAGCTGCCCTGGGGACGGGACTGGAAGAGAAAACGACGAGTGATGTGCACGCCAAGGAGAATCTATCGCTGCCCAACTTAGGCAACGTTAGTTCAAAAACCCTACACTGTCTGAAAGATGTGTGAATATATGCATAGAAATTACTAATGTAGATTATATATTACTGTATCTCATTCTACAATGTTGCTGATTGACAGAATAGAAAACTCTTGTTAAGAATTAGAATTTTTCAATACTCCACACGTCATTTAGTATTGGAAAATTCTAATTTCTTTTTAAGATTTTGTATTTGTTTGTTTATTTTTAGAGGGAGGAAAAGGGATGGGGAGAGACATCCATGTGAAAGAGAAACGTATCAGTTGCCTCTCGTAGGTGCCTTGACCTGGGGGATGAGCCCATAACCCAGGCACGTGCCCTGACTGGGAATTGAACCAGTGACCTTTCACTTTATGGGGCAACAACCAACCAACTCAGCCACATTGGGTGTGGCAAAAGTTCTAATTTTTGACAAGAGAATCTTCTATTCTGTCAATGGGCAACAATTTTGAGTGTCTAACTATAATATATTATTATATTCTTAGAACAAACAACCTCCTTTCCTTAAATTTGAATTCTCACAGGACAATTTCTTCCTTGCTTGCTTGGAAGACATTAGGATTTCTTGATGGTTACTTTGGGGGTGATTTTACAAAAGTGAAACAAGGGACCATTTAGCTGTAATTATACAAAGGAAGATGATTGAGGTGAATCAGTACAAAGTACAGCTTATCACAGACACGCTTCCTAAGGAGCCTTCCTCCTGCCGTTCGCCCACCTCACAGGGTCGGCGGGGAGACTAAATGAGCTCATCCACGTGCAGCCTTACAGTGGCACCCGGCACGCAGTGACCACTCGGCTGGTGCGAGCCTGTCATTACCGTGATCACGAGAGCAAAACCGACAAAAGGAAGGGACCTCTGGGTGAGACACACTTCACCCAGCACAGGCCCGGCATGATGCACCGTTCACACTAGGAAACACAAACAGGATTCTGATGTTTTTCTCCAAGGGAAACGCTGGGCCGTGTTTAACGGGGCCTCGCGCAGCAGCCCTGCCCGTTCTGTGTGAGCTGCCCCGGCCTCCGCCGCCCGGCGCGCACGGCTCAGCTGACAGGGGCGCACCCTGTTTTCCAAAACAGTTTAGCTCGTTTTGAACTTAGGCACAGAATATACAATGTTTTTGGAATAAAAAGGGAGAAAAAATGTCTAGAGTTTCATTTCACTTGAAAATTCTTCAATTATATAGTAAGTGAAATCTACGTAGGAATGCTGATGTACATGGACAGTAGTCAAACTCAATAAAAAATAAGGTCTATAACAAAACAAAAATAAAGGTTTTGCTATAGCTCTGTTCCAATCAAGTTTTGGGGCACAATATTCCGTTGCTGGTTGACAAGTCATCTCTAAGATCCTTTCCAACCGATTCTATAACTTCTTAATTTAGTAGCTTCTAACCATGAACATGTCAATGCACTGGCTTAACTGTTACCACTATATCACACTGATGCAATATATTATTAACAGGGGGAACTGTCGGGGTGGTTAGGGGGCATGTGAAGATATATGGGGACTCTATACCTCTCATTCAGTGTTTCTGTAAACCTAGAAACTGCTCAAAAAGTCTTAATTTAAAAAAAATCAATATATGAATTTGTCCCTATTTCTTATAAAACAAAATACACAGAGTGCGTACTCATTAAGTACAATGACATCTCAAACTGAACACACTCATGTAACCACTACCCGTATTAAGATACCGAACATACCAGCACCTCAGAAGGCTCTCATGCCCGTCCCCCAGTCCCCACCCCCCGCAAAGGTAACTACAGGATCAGCCAAAAGATTAAGCTTTTTCCATACAATGGTTCTCGTAGTCCTTAGTGGTCTTTAACTTCATTACAAACAATTTTGTTAGACTGTATTGTGACAGCTGTCGTATCAGTGTGCATTAAAAAACATCAAAATTGGTGAATTTTTATGCAGCCATGTTAATATTAAAGATAGAAGAAAAATACATTTTAGGCATATTATGCTTTATTCAAGAAAGGTAAAAATGCAACTGAAACACAAAAAAAGATTTGTGCAGTGTATGGAGAAGGAGCTGTGACTAATGGAACATGTCAAAAGTGGTTTGTGAAGTTTCTTGGTACTACGGACATCTTGGCCAAATAAGCTGTTGCTATGCAGCTGGCTTATGCATTGGAAGATGTTTAGCAGCACCCCTGGCCTCTACCCATTAAAAGGCAACAGCAAGAGATAGCTGACATACTCAAAATACCCAAATCAATAAAGTTATTGGTGAAAATAAAAAATGTGCCTTTTGTTTTACAGAAAAAACTAAACGGACCTTTTGGCCAACCTTATGTTACTGTCACTTTCATCACCACAGACTGGACATTCCTACTTTGAACTTCATACAAATGGAATTATATGGTATGTGCTCTTGTGTGTCTGGCTTCTTTCATAGAACGTGTTTTTGAGATTCGCCCGTGTTGTTGTATTGCTATGTACTATTCCACTAAACGAACGTTACAACCTACTCTGACAATGATGAAAAGCTGGGTCATTTCTGGTTTAGAGTTTTATGAACATCTGTGAGTATGGGTTGGTGTTTATATGCACTCATTCTGCTGGGTATATTCCAAATTTAAACACTATTGGGATAAACCGAGTTATCAAAGTCAGCAAATACAACACTAAAATACAAAAAGCAACTGTATTTCTAAATACTAGCATGCTCATAGAAACTAAAGTTAGAAAAAACATCTAAAAAAATCGAATACTTAATAAATTTAACTATAGATTTATAAAACCTCTATACAGAAAGCCACAAGACTTTCCTGAAACATGAAAGACTGAAATAAATGAAGATATGTCCCATTTTAATGAATTATAAGGCTTATTAAGATACCAATACTCCTGAAATTTATCTACAGGTTCAGTGAAATCCCAGCCAGTACCGTCTGAAATATTACAGCAGTTATTTAGGAAATAGTCCCATTAATCCTATTAACTCTCCAATATACAATGGATAGCCTCCTTCATTTTTTAAAAAATAAGAAGCTGTACTCTAAAACTGTAAGGCACTGAAGAAAGAGAATGAAAAGACACAGAGAAGGGGGAGGCTATCCTATGTACATGGACAGGAAGAACTGCCATAATTACAAAGTCCATATTATGACCTACAGCCATCTATGGATTCAGTGCAACTCCCATCAGAATACCATTGGCATTTTTCACAGAACTAGAACAAATGAACCTAAAGTTTATTTGGAACAACAAAAAACCTTGAATAGCCACGGAAATCCTGAGAGAGAAGAACAAAGCTGGAGGAATCACACTGTCTGATGATAAACTGTGCAAGGCTACCACAATGAAAAGAGCGTGGACCTGGTATAAAAACAGACACACAGACCAACTGAAAAGAAGAGAGAGCCCAGAAATAAAGCCATGCCTAAGTGGTCAATTAATCTATGACAAAGGCAAGAATGTACTACACAATGGAGTAAAGGCAGTCTCTTCAATCAAAGCTGTTAGAAAAACTGAACACATACATGCAAAAGAATGAAACTTACCACTTTCCTACAACATGTAACAGAATAAACTCAAAATGGATTCAAGACATAATGTAAGACCAGAAACTGAAACTCCTAGAAGAAAATACAGGCAGTAAACTTTGTGACATCACTCTCAGCAGTGGTTTTTTTGGATGTGTCTCCTCAAGCAAGGAAAACAAAAAATAACAAACAATTGGGACTACATTAAAGAGTTTTTCAAAGGAAACCATCAACAAAACCAAAACCCTACTAAATAGAAGATATTCTCCAATGATACATCTGATGAAGGATTAATGTCCAAAATATATAAAGAACTCATATAATACAAAAAAAACCCCAATCTGATTTAAAAAATGGACAAACGACCTGAATAGGCATTTCTCTAAAGAGGACATACAGATGGCTACCAGACATGTGCAAAGATCTCAACATCACTAATTATCAGGGAAAATCAAATTAAAACAATGAGAGACCACCTCACACCTATCAGAATGACTGTTGTCAACAAAATCAACAAACGAGTGTTGGAGGGGAAAAGGAGACAAGGGAACCCTCAGATACTTGATGGGATTGTTAACTGGTGCCGTCACCATGGAAGAGAGGATGGTGGTTCCTCAAAAATTTAGAAACAGAACTACCTTATGACCTAGCAATTACACTCTGGGTATTTATCCAAAGTAAAACAAAAATCCAGAACACTAATTTGAAAAGATGTGTGCATTCTTATGTTCTCTGAAGCATTATTCACAGTAGCAAAGATACGGAAGCAACCTGAATGTCCATCGACAGAAACATGGATGAGTAAGAGGTGGCGCATATACGCGATGGAATATTACTCAGCCATAAAAAGAAGGAAATCTTGCCATTGGCAACAACAGGGATGGACCTAAAAGGTATTATGCTAAGAGATATAAGACAGACACAAATACTATGTATGATTTCACTTATTTCTGGAATCTAAAAAACGAACTCACAGACACAGAGCGCCCACTGATGCTGCCACATGGGAGGGGAGGGGGGAGAACTGCACGAAAAGGTGAAGGGATTGGGAAGTACAGCTACCAATTACAAAAACAGCTGTGGGGATGTAAAGAACAGTATGGGGAATGCAGCTAATAATAATATTGTAGTGTCTGTGTAGGGTGTCAGATGGGAACCAGACCTACCCAGGGACTCGGTAACTTATATACATGTCTGATCGCTATGCTATATACCTGAAACTACTGCATGTCAACCGTAATAAAAAACTGAATTAAAACATGGAGAAACTAGTTAAATTAATGGACATAGTCCTAATTTCACAAGTGAGAAAAAAAAGAATAAAAAAGAATGCATAACTTATGATTAAGACCCAAACTCAGACGCTGAACACTAACAATCCAATGTTATTCCTTCTGTAGCATGAGGCCTTTCCAACTTTTCTCTGTTCTACTTTGTTCTTTCCAGAAAGTAAATTGGTCCAGAACTAGGAATCTTCATTATGTAAACTTAGGACACAGAGAGAATATCTGCTTTGAATGCTTAGAAATGAAAGTAAATGAGAGCAGAATCCTAAGATCTGAATCAAGTTTATGACTGACCATCTACTACACACCAATTCTCCTCTCAGGTTTTCTTTTCTCTCATTATCACACTCGGCTTACGAACGATGATCTTCCTACTTTCTTCCCTTCATTTGCCTTTATCAATTGGAATTCTAACGTAAAGAAGCCTTGTCCCAATTCTCCATTTATTTATTTAGTTAAATACAGACCCACGGTTATTTTAATCTATGGGCTATAATGCTTTAATATAAGTATTCTGTGGCTCAAACTGTCCCAGGTTTCGTCCCTGGGGGCTTCTTCGATCCCCTGTGTCCCTCTGACGTGCCCTCACTGTCTCTGAGCCCCTCCGCCCCGCCGCTCTTTGCAGCATGCGCTCTGCTGTTTCAGGTTACACGCGTGTTCTGGCACTCAAACCCTGCCACTGACCTGCACTGCCTGAGGGTTAGCACAAACTCCTAGTCATCCCCACATCTGCTACTGTCAAACCCTATTTTCCCATTCTACGTTTATACACTTTACACTTCTGTAAACTGTAAACATGAGGTATAAAACTGCGTATTTGTCTCGGACATCATCACGGTCTCCTTGGCCCCTTGCCCTGACCTCCTGACATAAAATTAGTCCGTAGTCCTTTCTGTTTCCCCCATTAGCAAAGTTCACAGACTGTCTTCAGTGGCCTCACACAAGTCATTAATGAAACATTTAACAAGTCGAGCCTGAGATAAACCCCATTGCCTTCATGTCTTCATTCACTCAAACACTTGCTGAGAGCTCATCATGTACCAGGCACTGGGGACAGAAAATCAGATGAACTACGGCCCAAGCTCAGGGGGAGGTGACGACCAGTGTGCAAGATAAAAACAGTGACAGTGCAGTATGACACAGGAAGAACAGAGGTGAGCACCAAGCACCCAATCCAGTCTAGATGTGTTGTGGGGCACACAGAACAGCCCACTGGGGTCATCAACGGGACCTTTTCAAAGGGAGCGTGTTGGGGCTGTATTATACAGGCAGTAAGAGTAAACTGGTTCAAGTGCAGAGAGAACCGCCCCCGGGAGTCAGAGCAGCAGAGTGGTCAGAAGCATGAACTCCGGGTAACCAGAACGGTTTCCACGTCCGCTCCTGCACCTGTGTGGCCCTGTGCGGACTGGTTCTGAACCGATCTAAAACAGTCTCCTCATCTGCAGAATGGGAACACAGAAACGCCCTCCTGGGATCATTGGCAGAATAAAATAATGAATATAAACCAGTTAGCATAGCTGCTTGTGCAAAATAAATGTCATTTTGTCTTTAGGAATTAAGACAAAGGAATGAAAGACCATCACACGCTAGGAAAATACCAGTTGAGCCCCAAAACTGGATGTGAGAGAGAAGGGTGACGATCCACCCTGGGTTCGGACCAACATATCTGGTTGGTGACTCTCGGGCAACACACGCTGAACACATTTCAGGCCTCCCAGGGCACGTCAGTACCACGACTGAGTCTGCTTCCCGGGGGTCGGCCTCAAACTCCACCCCAACCACCCACACAGACAGCATGAGTGGAGCGGGGGGAAGGGGCCGGAACCACCACCGCCCCACACTAAGTGAAAACATGAACCCCAGACTGACGCTCACTTATCTGTCTGCCGCTGGGTAAAACAGAAAATGACTGACAGACTGTGTGGGAAGCTGAAATGGAGTAGACACATACTACTTTAGACACACTGAAACATGACTTTATTTTGGGGGGAAAGGCTGTGAACTGGAGAACACCACCACCAGAGTAACAACAAGACGGAATAAATGTGCTTCCTTCAGAGTAAAGGCACCAAGTAGACAGAAAGAAGCAGATCCATGAAGAAAACAGATTTTGTATAATAAGTAGACAAACTAATGACCACTTAGTACTTTTACTGCCATCCTTGGGTATAAAGGATTACATATAATTCACTAATTATTAGTTGATAACATAGGCACTGGTAAAAATACTACTCAATTTTAATGGTGTTGGGGGGGGGCATCACCAAGCAAGAACAGAAGTGACCTGTAGTGTTCCCAAGGGGAAGAAAAAGAAATGGAATAGTGTATCTGCCTAAGGGTGTTACAACTAAAAAAATTACAAAAAACTAGGAACTGTTACACTTACTACAAGACTGTATTCTTGAAATCCCATTCCCAGCTCCGTGCAGGCTGGAGTCGAAGCTCTGGCTGTTCCGCACGGTGACCGGGGAGCCCACGCCGCTGCCGCCGGCGGTGACGCTCGGCACCCGCGCCAAATTGGGCAGGCTCCTTCTGAGCTTGTCTGCAGGAGAAAACGTGTCACAGAACGTCAAAACCGCAAATTCTGTGCCTATTCGAATACTAGTTTTCAAAAATACAAATATACATCATATTTTGCTCAATAACAAAAATGTCATGAATTCTAACAAGCTAATGGAATTAACCTTCTGTATAGGAAAATATTATCTCTAGAAAGGTTCTACCCAATAGACTGTTAAAAGAAACGTGAGTTCTATAAAAAAAGGTAGGGACTTATCAATTACCTATTGGTTCATATACATTAAGTGAATAAAACTGTGTCGCAGTGAGGTTAGAAAATAATCTTACAGCCATCTGGTTAAAAAAAACAACACTAGCATTGTTACAACCTAGAAGAGTGAAAACCAACTATGGATCTTTTCCTCGCAGTATTATAATGGAAAAATTTATTAAAATTCAAATGAGATGTTGAGAAACCCACTGATCACATCAACACAACCATGGAACTTCTGAAAAGTTCTAATTATCATGAGCATGCCACAAGCCGTGGTAGGCTTGAAAAAGAGAAAGCACCCATTTCCCTCTCCTTGCTAAGCACACCTCCTGCCACTGAGGGGCAGCAGAGAGTCACACACAGGTGGTGTTGCTGAGATGATGAGCCACAAAGACCGCAACTCCACAAGTTAGTTTTCCCTTTATTGATTAATACACACCCCAGCAAGAAAGACACTACAATACATAGGTCACTCAAGCTCAGCAAACAAAGTATATATTAAAAACTAAGCCAAAACCCACTCCAGTGCAAAATCGGATTCAATTCTCTTTCACACCCAGGTCCTACTACCTGACTCAGACCTATTGGGTATACAGCCCTGCCCAGAAAGTCACCAAATCCAGAAATCTGGAGAATCTCCTGGGATTTGCTTCCCTTCTTCACCCTTGACTCCATGTCCTCGTAATTCTGCCTCATAAATATTCAGTGACGCTTCCACTACTACCACCTAGTTCAGACCTCATTATTTATCACTCACATTTTCACAAAATGCTCTTAATTGGTCTCCATGCTCCCTTGTCTTGTTCCTCCAACCCCTCTTCCCCACAGCCAGTTTCATTCTTCCTAGAGCACATCTAGTCACCTTCTTAAAACCCTCCGATTGCTTCCCTGCGCCTCCATCCCCACGGCCAGGCTCCTGGGCGTGGCCTAGAAGAGACTCTCTAGGGTGTCCGCTCCGCACACACACTCCTCCAGCTTCGTCTGCTCCCCGCCCCTCAGCCCACGAACGAAGCTCCCAAATACTCCACATTCTTGCACCTGTGAGCATGCCGGTCCCGCCACTTGGAAACCCTGCCCGATCTCCAGTGAATGAACAAACAGGCAACAGTGTCTATTGTGCGTGTATTGCATGCGGGGCACTCCCGAAGACGCTGGGGCAGCACAGTGCCCGAGCCGGCCACCGTCCCCAACTCGTGCTGTGTTTACAGACTAGACCAGTGCTGCTCGGCCGGTCTTCCCACACTGATCCTAAGGAGGAAAACTAAAATTAACATTAAATTTGGTCTTTCCCTAGTAAGAAATTAAACATTAGGAAATGACATTTCGTGAGATTGGGCTGAGCTTTGGAGAACCACAGCAATGATACTATCTCATGTTTTTCACGTACCCCAACTCTACTAGATACTTTTATCTTTACCAACATGTACTCTAAAAACACCAGTCAGGACACTCAAGTTTGTGGTCGACTTTGAAGAGCCGTCTCTTTCAAACCTAGACAGTGTAGAAGCTACAGAAGAAATAATGCATTTCTGGCTTCTTTTTAATTATTTTAAAATACATCAATGACTCAAAAATTATTTTCTCCTATGTTATTTGGCATGTTAGAAAAATATCTGATAGATTAGTTTCAAAGGTACTGTTTCTATTTCACAATCTTGTTCAAATAATATTCCACAAATGAACAGTCTGATATCTGAATCATATATTAATAAGGCTTGTTTTGCTTTTTTAAGGCAGTGGCTGGGGGAGAAGGAAGGAGAGAGACATTTATTCACTTCAACACTTTTACTACTGACAATGTTTAACAGTCATTTCATTTTTTCCTTAGGTTGGGAGAATACATAGCAAATGGTGTGATGAAATTATACCTAAGTTTTCTAAGAAAGAGCTATTTTGTTCATCATTTATAACTAAGAAATTCAATGAATGGTTCAAGCCACGAGAAACCTGTGAGAGCAGTGAGCGGTAGGCGGGACTGGAACTCGGGTCCCTGGACTTCAGAGCCTGAGCTCGGACCACTGGGCGAGGGAGTCAGCAGCGAACCCGGAGGAGTGCTGCTGTGTTGCACGTCCTCGCAGGGGTCCCGGACCCTTCAGGGACCAGCGCCTACCGCAGCTGGACGCTCG
The DNA here is from genome assembly GCF_021234435.1 of Artibeus jamaicensis. NCBI lineage: Eukaryota > Metazoa > Chordata > Mammalia > Chiroptera > Phyllostomidae > Artibeus > Artibeus jamaicensis. Next base: position 22,637,305 of record NW_026521823.1, on the reverse strand, counting down.
GCCGCGACGTGGCTCCCTTCCCTAACAGGAATCGTCAGGGCACGGGTTCAGGGAAATCGAATCCCTTTCGCAGTTAACCTAAGTCAAAACCACGTTTTTAAGGTAAGACAATGATCTCATCTGGCAATGCTAATCAAGACACAGAGCCAGCACCTGCTTGACAGCTGGGCTATGATGTCCTGGGGCACCTGACAAAAGAGCCCCTAGAGAAACAATTCGGGTGCCCCACCCTCAGCTGTAACATAAGGCACGAAATGACTTGCACTGAGCATATGAAATGCAGCCTTTCTGGTACGATGAGCTTTTAGAAATCAGTCACCATGACATTCTCTGCCTGCACTATTTTCTTTTAAATTTAAAATCTAAAGGTACAAAAAGAAATCATGACTAAAATTTTCATTACTATTACATTATCTCTCACTTAGCATTAATGGTACAAGCCCACAGAAAGAAAAACATGGTCACAGAGCAGCACTAACAGAATTTATACTTGGCTTTGCAGGGTTACAAAGCTGCCTGCTTGAGCACACCTGTCCCAGCTGTGGGGACGGGACTGTGTGGTCAAAGGCTGTACCCCTACCAATACGGCTTCTTTCTCCGCAGTAGGTGGAATGTATAGGACTGGTCACTGGCACACAAACATACCAGGCTTAGAGCATTACATGGCTGTCCTCCCTACTGTGTGTTGAATCAAGGCGTGCAACTCCTAGGGGTGCGGAAGCAAGACAAGTGATGAAGAGGAAGACGAAGAGTACACGAGAGAAGGACCCACGTTCCAACCCACCACGTTGACACGAGGGCAGACCGACTCCCCACTAACATGCCCAACACCAGCCTCCGATTTCCTGCCGCCACACGGACCTGCATTCTGGAGGTCGCCCTCAGAGAGAAAGACGCATCCCAACTCCCCCGCACTTGGGTGTGACGAGCAGCACCCTCCCCAGGTACCATCGTCCACACTAATCACCGTCCTGTGCCAGGAACAGGCAGTGAGAGGCTCATGGTTGTGCAGAAGGTGAGGAAAGGCACCTCGCTGCCTCGGGCTCCTTGGAGATTCACTCCACACTCAACTCGCACGAGCCACCCGCCCCACAGCTGAACCGGCTCCTGAGGCTCCGAGTCCAGAAACCCGGGACACAAAATCCGAAGTCAGGCGACTACAGACTTAAATTTAGATCACACTGAGAAGGTCTTGAGAACGTACTTAAGTAATCTGGGAAGTACTTACCTATTATTGACACTGACCTTAAAACCATTTCTTGAGCATAGCAAATACCAAAAGGGCAACATAGCCTACCTCCGTTGGTCCTGTTTGGTTGCTGATCTGGGGTTTGGGCTTGAGGCGAGTAACACTGCTGCTGCTGGTAACTGCTGGAAGGGAAACACTGGGTGCTGGGGCCCCTCCGACAGTCCCGAATGCTGGAGAAGGTCTGAGAGTGGGGAATTCCTCTCTGGAAGGGCGAACACCTGGGAAGACGAGGCTGAGGCGGTGGCAGGTGATCGAATTCTTCCTCATCCTCTAGACTAAATCGATCATATTCCTGATCACTACATGTCCCTTTTTTTCCTGAATTTAACGACACACTGGAACTATGTCTTGATACAGATGCTGAAGTGGAAGCATAATCTTGCCTGAGACCTATAACACAACAAGAAATAGGACTATCGTAAGAGACATTTAAGTCTAGCAACTATGAAGTTCAACTGTTAGCGGAAAACTCGTGCCGAATGATTCCAATGCAGATCCAGTATCTTGTTCTTAGTTTATTACATCCCAAGAAAACATATATTTGTTTACCAAACAGATGTTTAACATTAGACTATTTTATTTTGCCAAAAGACTGCCCCAATCACAGTGAAGATTAAATATAAGTCTGCTATTTTCACCAATCAATGTTGATTTTCCCAAATGATCCCTTCTGAACCATGGGCAGATACTAAGGAATGATGCTTGGGAAATACTATTCCTCATTATTATAAATCATCTGCTGTGAGTCAAACAAAATAACCAAATCTCTGCCCAAGTAGGAACTCCTCCTGATCCTCACCCAACTCTCAAAGTCAAAGGGAAGTTCAAGGCCTGCAGTCCAAGTCTTTTCTAACAAGGTCACCCCTCTTTTGTTCTTGGTGACTAGCACTGTCTTCTTCAAAGCACACTGACCTTTCGATACTGCAGTCGTCTGGGTCACCCTAAATGAAAACCATCTGAAAAGGGTCAAACTGTAAGTTTCGAGTCATTGGTCTCGTCGTCAATACCACGATTTCGTAAAGCAGCCTGTCTCTGACCACTCACCCTCTGAGGGCTGGCATCCAATCTTTCAGCCACGCAGATTTAGAAAGAGTTACTGTTGGTTCACTGTTACTAAATAACAAAAAAGTAATCACTTTTTCCCTTATAATGTAGCTTATTTAAAGTCGGCATAAGCACCACCACGTTGGGGCCGCCTCATGGCGGCCTTGACAGACTCTGAAAACAGGAAACTGTTCTGCATAAATGACACCTGCGTGTTTCCACTCATAGCGGAGTGGGAAGACAGCTCCAAAGCCAGCCCAGCCCAGCGATTTACATCGCCCTGTGCCTCTTGTGTGCCATTAACATCCTTGACGTGTCCACTCCTAGATTAGCCATTGTGACTTTACTGCAGAACCGAGGATCATTTTCTTGTTTCCAACGATCTTCTCTTCTATAATCATTTATGCTGAAGAGTATATCAGTGCGTTTTTAACTGAATTTTATTAAGAGAACCACTTGCAGTTCTAAGAAATAATAGAGAGAAAGTTCCCTGGTGCACTATGCCCAGTTTCCCCCAGTGGTAACACTGCAGAATTATAGAGTAATATGGCAATCCGAATACCAGTAGTGACACAAACCCATCTCCAGTGTTCCCAGTTTTATCGGTGTGTGTATATGTGTAAGCATCAACCTCGATGCAGTTTTATCACCCATAGGACCAAGTGTCCACCATCAGTGTCCAAACACTAAGCAAACAGTCCCAAACCCCACAGAAACCCCTCGTGGTGCACTTCATAACCACATCCTCCTCCCTGCTGAGAACCCACACCCTAGTCCTACCCTGTAGCAACCAACCACCAGTCTGTCCGTGTTTAAAACTGTCCTTCCGAAGTGTTATACAAATGGAACTGGAGCATACAGTCTCTTGAGATGATCTTTTTCACAGAACACAATTCTCTCTGGAGATTCCTCCAAGATGCTGCGTGAATCGACAGCGTGTTCCTTCTTACTGGTGCACAGCACTCCACACTCTGGAGGCAGCGCCGTCTGAGTAACCACTCACCTATGGAGAGACATCTGGCCATTACGAACAAAGCTGCTCTGCACACTCATGTGCAGGTTTGTGTAGCCAAAGATTTCCACCGCTCAGTGATAGATGCCCAGAGAGAGACGTGCTGGGCCTGGCGGAAGCTGCACGTTTGGCTTCTAAGAAACCAACACACTGTTTCCACAGTGGCTACCCGACAATGGTCTTTATGGAAATGTATTTGGATCAGAGTGTGTCTTAACACCTTAGGATGCTCACAGGAATGTGGGACAAGTTAACCGCTCCCCCTGCAAAGTAGGACAGCATGAGAGAAAGAAATTGCCCATTACCTGGGGAGAAATACCTGAAAACTCCCCACACCCAGGCAGTTCGAGTAGAAGCCTCCAGTTTAAGAAGCTTTCTAGTATAAAAAAAAAAACAACGTACTTTCTTCTTGCAGACGAGCCATAATCTGCACGTCAGTGAGGTCCTGTAACTTATATCCCATGGAGATGGAATCGTCCTCCAACTCGGAAGTACTCAGCTCGCTGTCTATAGATGACTGGGGACTGAGGGGGGAGCCCCTGGAGGTGTGACCTGAAACACAGAGGAGACATGTTTGTTGTTTAGTCGGAAGAACAGGTACCTATTTATGCTCCACAATTCATGCTGTCAACAATAGGCAGTTTCTGTCCTGTGTTCATAAGGTCGACAAACAGCAAGCCACACGTCCCCACTTAATGGTGAGGCAACACGCATATTTCCACAAGATTATAACTTATACACAAAATCATCTGTTTCCTGTTTTTTCAAATTCAGTGTTCACAATTTTTAAAAAAATCGCTCTGTGCTAAACTAGAAAAACTGTAAAGATCAATCCCATGTTAAGTTTTTTTACAATAAGAAAAAATATCATTAATGCTAAAATCTGCATTCCGCTAGAGAAGCATGTATCTAAAGGTATTATATAAAAATAGATGTTGATGTTCACTTTCAACTCACAATCAGATATCCTTGTCTGTGGCAGTCATTGGTATGTGCTTTAAAACTAAACTTTACCCTGGTCCATTTTTAAGCAGGTGCAAACAAGAGCGCTACGAATGACCAAGAACATCGCGTATAGAAGGCATATACATCTGCACAGACAGAAGCATGGACAGACCCTCAGAAACTGAGGACAGAGCAGCCACAGGAGGCTGGTCCTCACTCGGGAACATGAAGGAACAAGGGCTTGCGATAAGGGAGCCAAGGTGGGAAGGACCCAGAGAGAAAACTGTAGGGATGGAATCACACCAACGTGAAACAAGTCAGGAAATGGCAGCCCTTCGCCTCCTAAAAAGCCATGATGTATGTCTATTTTCTATGTAGCCCTAGCTGCATAAAAAGCTAGCAAAAAATAAAATTGAAAAGAATGAGATCTAAAAGCCTTCTATTCTCGAATCATAATAAAGAAGTACTTGAATCGTGTTTGACACTTCATTCTAATGGCACTGGGGGCATGTGGAAACACGTTAACCACACACACACTGTTGCTAACTCGGGAAGGTCGCCTGCTGCACGCAGCTGAGGACAGACCAATGGTGTCACAGCACAAATTCACAGGAGCCTCTTCTGCGGCCACAGTAAGTGCGCAGCACGAACTCCCCACTGTGGTGCGACGCCCTCCAGCTTTTCAGTGGAAGCTGGATATTTACACTGTGTTTAGCACCTACACGACAATGCAAGCAGCTAGTCAAGAAGTTGAAATATTACCTGTTCTTTCGGGTGTTAGTATTGCTTTATTGGAGGTTTTAGAGAAGCTGGGAGTATTAATGCCATTGCTATAAGGGCTGAGTCTTGCGACAGGGCTATAAGGAAAAGCCAGGGAGACATGTGAAGAGAAGAGACTCCGCCACCGGCCAGCTGTCACGGAAGCAGAGAGAAAGAGCAGCGGTTAGGGTTAAGGAAGCAGACGCTGACTTGTCGGAGGGGGGGAGGGGGGGGAGGGGCGAGGTTAAAAAATGAGAAGACAAAGCAACTTTCGTAAGAATATCTTAACTGACTTCCATTTACCTAAAGGAAAAATACATTTAAAAAAAGACAATTAGGGTCATATTTATTTATACCTCTAAGAAAAAGCCAGTCAGTCTCACCTTGATTGAAGCCAATATGCCTTTGTAACAATGAAAATTTGCTTTGAAAAACTCAAAGAAACTCATTGTACAATCTTTGAAAAGTGTGGGAAATAGTCTTAATATTAACTATACAGTCCTATATTTTTCCTAAGATTAATTTTCAACCCATTTAATATCAGAAAATGTTGATTGAAATTTTTATAGAAACTTGCTCTTAAATTATGAAAGAAATTTAAAGTGACTATTGTGTTTCTGACTATTGGGCTTTGAGTCCAAAACAAGATTTAGATGAAAATGATACAAAACCACCAGAAGGTTATATACACCAAAATTTAATGACAGCTGTTTTTGATGACAAGTATGGAGACTAATTGGTGATCTACTGGATTTCTCCTTTTTATAAAAATATTTTCCAAATTTCCATATTTAACATATATTATTCTGATAACATTTAAAGGTGGGATTATACAGATTACTTTAATCTATACAATAAAGAATTTTACCCGCAATAGACTGATAATCGAATTCTTACATTATCTCAGCTAACTAACGTTAACCTTTTTCTCTCCTCCAAAATTACCAAGCCCTTACCATTTCTAAGTTCTTAGGATACTGAAAAAGACCCCAAACTGTAAAAATTTAAGTAAGTCACACTAAACATCACTTCCTCTCCCTTCAAGGGCTACAAATCACTGCTCTAGTCAAAATCCCACTTTCCCAAAAGACAATCATTTAGACCTAAACAAAGCAGGATAAGGATAAATAAACAAATAATGTAAATTAAGTTAAACTTTACATTTAAGCAACAAATAGGTTCATATTTGCTGGAAATTTGACACAACTTGAAGAAAAACATATAAAAGGACTGCTTTGAAATGCATTCCCCAAATCACTTTTAATGAGCAACACTAACAAGCAAACAGCTGAAAAGTGTTTAAAAAATGGGCAGCAGGTTGGAAAGAAAGAAACGATGGGATGTAGTTTCTCAAGAACAATCAGTTCCAAAATTCTGATCTTTAAGACCCTTGCAAAGTATCGCCAAGGTTATTTAAAAGAGCAAAATGTTTCCTTTTACTTCAGTAAGCAGTCTCCAGATTTAACTACCAGCCCATTACAAAAGCTAAAATAAAAAAACATCTTTCCCCACGTAGTGAAGGAACTAGGCAAGGCAGACTCTGCATTCACCACGATCAATCCCACTTTCAGAATTCGTCAGCTTTCCAACGCGGGCTCTGCTACAAAGCCTGGTCCCTCACTGGCACCAGCCCAGTCACCCGTCTGGCCTGGTGGTTAGCAGCTCTTCCGTCTGAGCCAGGGCCCTGGGGCTGACCGTGCAAAGCAGGTGCTCCGGCTCCTTGACTTCTGGTTGTGTAAACCCCACCCCAACACACACCGAAAGACAGGGGTTAAAATGCCGCGCACTTGGGGGCTGTCCTCACATCTTCGATCTCTATTACTCAAAATTTGTCATGAAAAATTCTGCGGTAAAACAATCAATAGTCCTTTGTGAATGCTAACTCGCTGAACAGATAATGTTATTCTACCCCAGTCTGACCGCCCGCCAGGCAGATTACAGTGGCGGCGTGTTCTCACCCACAGATGCAGGCGGCAGCGCGCCCTGAGCCAACAGCGTGCATTGCTCTGCACGGGGACTACGTGGCTGGCCTCGGGCACAATGGCACAGTGACTGCGGCTATGACAGCAAGATCCCGACTAAGCACACAATCAGCATCTATTGCAAGGAAGAATGCTCCGCCTTGTTTTTCAGCAAGGAGGCTTTTAAGAGGACGGAGGATATTTGTGGAGCAAGCTAAGGAAACAAGGATGCCACATCGGTGCTGGGCCTGGGGTGGAGGAGAGCAGGAGGGAGTGGAGGCCGTCACATCCTACTCCTCACTGGGTGGCTCCTCACTGGGTGGCTCCTCACTGGGTGGCTGAAGAGTTGTTAACAGGAAGCACTTTCTTACAGAAGGAAACAAAAAGAACTTTTGACAGGGTAATTTTATGTTTTTTAATCAATTTAATATTTTTATGTAAGAATGTTCAGTTATTCGAGAGGCTCAGTGATGATCTAAATGACTATAACAAGGAAGTTAAGACAACTTGACTAAGAGAAAATGGGTGATAAACTTCTGAACAACACTTACGCTTTCCTACACCACTCCTCCCAAGTTCATTTAGTTGCAATCCCTAGAATAGCAGAGTTGGGCCCAAACATAATGATACATTGATTAAACTCCGCATCACACTTGGCAAGGTTGTCTTTCCAAAATGCTTCGAGTTAAACTGCTGCCCAGATTCCCTGAAGCCCTGGCCACCGCTCACCAGGTTAGGGCAACGTGCTCCTCAGTAAACTCCCGCCACCAGCGCGGCCCTCGCCGAGCCTGTTCCGAGCATCATTTACCAAAGTTGTGCCAGTCACATGTTACTGGAACTCTGCTGCTTCCCTCCCTCCCAGCACTGCATGGCTCTTCATCAAACACAAGGTCTGAAAGGTCCAGTCCTGCACATCTCCTCCTGTGCGCCCTCACCCTTGTGCATTACACGTCCACCGCTAGTGTTTCTGGAACTTCCTTGTTAAGAACTATCACTCCTATTGGCTAAACTTCTACTTCGCCTCCCTTGTCCAATGAGCATTTTCTATTAAGATAAATGTTATAAATTACTAAGTTGTGGACTGGTCCCTCATCTTTCTGCAAAAAGTAACTTGAAAGTGTCTAAAGGTCTATTCATTATTTTTATATCTTTAAGTTGCCTGACCTGAAAAATAACATACCTACGTAGTTATTTCTATACATCATTAAGCAAAGTATTAACCACCAAAACTGATTTGTTATATGCTCCAGTGATGATAATATCAATAATGAAAAATCACAAAGGACAGGTGACATGATAGATTTAAGAAACAGTCTAAATTTCTCTAGTTCTCCACACTGAAAATTACTTTTTGGGGGCCACAAAAAAAGTTCCAAGAAACAATGACATTCCTACCATGCCCTGATCATTTTTGCCTTGACTCACTGTAAATACAATTAATATTCAAATTTTGTTGACTATGTAAGGAGCTAGATTTAATCAAAATCAAATTTAAGAAAGCAGGATGTGGTAATTCACATAAAGGGAAAAAATAACTAATCTAATGAAAATCCTATCAAAAGCTCAATACCACATCAAGCTAAAAGAGTTCAAAACTAGCCTGGCTGGTGTAGCTCAATGGATTGAGCTCGGGCTGTGAACCAAAGGGTCAGCGGTTCAATTCCCAGTCAGGGCAGGTGCCTGAGTTGCAGGCCAGGCCCCCAGTATGGGGTGCATGAGAGGCAACCACACATTGAATTCTCTCCCTTTCTTTCTCCTTCTCTTCCCCTCTCTCTAAAAATGAGTAAATAAAATTTTTTTAAGTATGTTAAAAAAAATAAAAACTAAAGCAACACTACAATACAGGGTCCGGCAGCAGCAGCAACGCCTGCGTGAGAATATGGGTACCAGTTATATGGGTGTTATAATTTACAGTTTTGAGTATTTCACCTAAACTGTCACATGGCGTGCTTGAGTGTGACATTGTAATGTTACAGAATGGCATGCTTCTGATTTTCTAATAAAAGATTTTGTAGTAAAAAGAGGGCGTTATTTGTGCTGTACCCTGTATGTTCTGGAAATTATTGTTTTCACTCTTTCTTATTATAAAGTAGCCAGTGCAGTACCTAACCCAATGTCTGGCACACAGTATGCAATCAACAAATGTTCAACTTCGTCGGCATCTCGACAATTTCACTAGTACATCTTTACTTCAAACCATTCTACCATTCCTGCATCTAAATGATTTTGCCCAGTTTCTTAAACTTGTTATAACTATGATTCAGTAGAACTTTGAAGACAAAGGTGAGTGTAGACATTTCAGCCAGGAAGAGGCTCGATGAAGAAATGTACTGACTACTACGTCGTTGGCCCTTATGTGTGTGAATCATCTGGCTTCTAGCTAAACGACTGTATCCTGCTGATGGCTAGGACCTGTCACGGGGGTGAGCGAGGCACCCAGACTAAACAGGAGTCCCCATCTGGGATGAGCTACAACACTGGTCACACAGTTAAAGTGTGAGCAAGAACAAAGCGTGACAAAGGCTGTGCCAAGAACATCAGTTGGTGGTAAACCATGCAGGAAGACAACACGTTTTCCTCAAAGTTTTGAAATGCAACCATTTCTTACAATCAAACCATCCACAAGAGAGCTGCAAGGATGTTTAGGGAAATTTGTATGAACCTTACTGTCAATCATGAAGCATCCAAGTCGGTCTGAGTTGAGTAAGGACGTCCTGGAGGGCAGCACTCTTCCTCTTCCTAATGGCTCCTAACAGGATGGCCACACTTCTAAGTCAGGGTACTACTCTCCGAATGTTTGGGTCCCCCCAAATTGTATGCTAGAATGCTAATGACCAAAGATGACAGTATTTGGAGGTGGGCCATCAGGAGTTACTCAAGTCACGATGGCGGAACTCTAAGGAATGGGATGAGTGTCCTTATGGAGAGGCTCCACAGAGCGCCACGTGAGGACGCCACAGACCTCTACGACCTAGACGAGGGCCCTCACCAGGCCATGTGGCACCCCGACTTCAGACATCCAGCCTCCGGAGCTGTGAACAGTAAATCACTGCTGTTTATAAGCCAACCAGTCCGTGGTACTTAGTGACAGCAGCCAAAACAGACTAAGACACAGGGAAGTTATTCCAGAAAACTAGCCCTACTTTCTGCCTACCCTGTTCTCCCTTCTCACGTAAGACTCTGCAAGGCAAAACCGCAGCTCACAGAGACCAGGGCTCACCCTCATTTGCCGTGTTCTATTACTATCTGTCTCTCACACAGGGTAGGTGAGTGGGGGGTGCAGGTGGGACGGTCCTGGCAGTGAGAAGAAATCAGTCTAAAGTAGCCATATATTCTTGCTTCAGTTTTGATTAAGTCAGATGAAAACTCATGAACAGCAAGTCTTAGATTTGTTTTACTAAAATTCACGGAAGTGTCTAAATAAATAGCTTTATAGCACCTTGCTCCTGGCTCTGGTCTTGGCTACCCAGAATCATATTCTCCTTCACCATTCCCTACCCCAGGTTCTGCCTTGAGGAACTGGCTGCCAGTCATTTAAATCTTCCAAGGCAAAACCTTGTGTACCCCTGAGCCAAAGAAAAAGTGAAGTATTCCAGAGTGATTCATAAACTCAACACTTCAGACCACATGCGGCCATTCCTTCATTCAACACTTGCCAACAGACACCAAAACAAGAAAAAGAAACCTAAAGTCAGTCTCCAGTAGTTCTCCAAACAGCTCACAGATGCACACAGCATAGCTACTTCCCTGCTCCACAGTCATTCTGGGGTATCTGCCCGGCCCTATGCTCCCACCTGCTTATTAAGATTCATTTCTCTACTCATTTCGTAAGCACCCACCATGGTGGCAACAGAGACCAGATGCTGCAGATACTGAGACGTGCAAAATACGGTTACTCTTCCCATTCCAATTTCTAAAGACCAGCTAGTGTAGAAGACAGGCAAGTAAGGTGTGAGTGTAACATCATATGGTAAGTGCAACAAAAGCCTCATGGGGTACACTCAGAGCGAAGTAAAAACAGTGATTAACTCTGAGGGAATCCAGAGACTTCTCCAGAAGACCGGATGTTCAACACGGTCCTTCGAGGCTGAGCAGCCTAACTCGCAGGGCACAGTGCCACTCTAGACGTGAACAACGGCGAAGGCACGGAAGCGTGAAAGAGCGGTGTGTATTCAGGGAAAGGCAGCTGTTCGAGGACTGAAGCATGAGGAGGGTTACGGCTGGAGGGGCTGGCAGAATCCACCTCTCCGACTGTCACATACAGTATAATATTCAGTCGTGTTTCGACTCTGAGAAGGAGAAAAAGCACGACCAGAGAGAGAAGTATTCTATGAAGACATAGGTAGCCATGCAGACAAGGGGCTAACTGGGCGGAGGCTGATAACTTGGAGACCAGTTAGAGGGCCTCACAGCAGAGCTGACGAGATATCACAAGACACTGAACTAAAAATATTAGCAGCACATCCGGTGCCAGCATGTTAAGCCACATCTGAGCTAAAGTGGAGACATCTGGTGACCCAATGAATACAAGACACGGAGAAGATGAACAATTCAAAGCTGACACCATGCTCTCTAAGACACTGATGCCATTCACTAAGACAGGGAACATGAAATAAACACGCTGGAAGAAAATGAGTTGAATTCAAGATAGTTATAAAACATGCTTGTGTGCTGATGTTTGTAAGGAGTCAAAGGTTCAGAGAAGAGGATTAGGAAGAAAGATCAGGACACATCAACAAACAGGTGTCAACTGAAGTCATGGGCATCAGTGAAGTCACCCAGCGATGATGTAAAGGGAAAGAGAAGGAGCTAAAGAAGAAACATGGAACAGTGGGGAAGGGGAGACTGAAGCAGGTCATCGAGAGAGAATTCAGAAGGCTCAAGGACGGTGGACTCCAAGAGGAAAAAAGATACTGAAGAGTTTCGCTGTGAAAGTTAGCAGGGGGATTCCTGCAGAGAGATGCTATAGGACGAGGGCTTAAAAAAACTGCTGGCAGGGGTGCCCAGCCTTTTGGCACCTCTGGGCCACACTGGAAGAAGAAGAGTTGTCTTGGGCCACACCAGATGGTAAATGCACTGTGACATGTAATCACACAAAAAAACCTCATTTAACAGTTAAAGTAAATTTACGATTCTGTGAGGGGCTGCATTCACAGCCGTCCTGGGCCACAGGAGGCCCGCAGGCTGAACACCCCTGGGACTGCAGACAACTGGGTCACTGAGAGCAGATTCGACAGAGGAGCTGAAGCAGAAACCAGTGTTAATAGGTCAAGCAGATACAAGAGGAGTAAGAAAAATGACTCTTTTTAGAGAGATTTGGCTCTAAAAAGTAAGAAGAAACAGGGTTGCAGATCGAGTATGAAACTGAAGGGAGGACAGTTTTAAGGATGAAGGAGCCTGCGTATTTCTAGAATGAGGAGAAATAAGGGTCCACAGAAGAGAGGAAGTGAGACCCTGGAGCTCAGAGGAAGTGGGAGAGGGAAGAGGTAAGTAAGGCTGAGGGAAGCAGGGGGACTTCGCCTCTGAATCGAGACAGTGAGGACACGGAGAATGTGGAGGACGAAGGTGGGCTCTAGGGCCTCTCGTCTGGACATCGGCCGCCAGCACGTGTGCCGGGAAGGCAGGGGCTGGAGTGAAGAACCTGCGAGGGGGACGGCCTGGCCCCCCCGGCACGGGAGCAAGTGACTGCCTGGGGAAGGCTGGACCGCACGCCTCTGCAACAGCCTGAGCCCGGAAAGAAAACTGCGATGTCAGCAAGTGTCCGTCGTACGTAATCCCGCAGAGGACATTTACGTCTCAAGGGTTCAGGTTCAGAGAGCTGAAGTGCGGTGGCCATGCTGTTCACAGAGATGTCAAAGGGATCGATTGCTGTCATAAATAATTTAAAAAACCCACAGTGACGGAAGGTTATTCGCCACTAGGGAATCAGAAATCCAGGATTAAGGTCTTGGTTTAAAATAAAAAAAGTTAGGGAGGGGTCGGGAAGGGTTAGATGGCCGTATGCTGTGCCAGTGGAAATCAAAGACCACAGCAACAGGCTCACACAAGAGTCGGCCGGGTTTCGGTATGGGGCAGCGAGGGTGCACTGCAGCCTCCGCGGGCCCCATGGTCTCTGTCCAGCTGCTCCACTCTGTCGGCAGAGCATTAAAGCAACCACAGACAATACACAAATGAATGAGTGTGGCTATGCCAGTCAGACTTTATTTACATAAAGAGCTGAATTTCATATAAGTCATGGGGCATGAAATATTCTTTGGATTTTATGTTAAAACACCACTTAAACATGTGAGAGGGGCCACAGAGAAAGAGGCAGAATGCCAGAGATGGCCGCAGTTTGCCAACCCCCGAGCGAGTGTCTGGGCCGGTTTTATACCCTCCACTCTGACACATGCACAGGAGCACAGTTCTACCGCAGGAGTTTGCCAGCTGTTGAGACACCACAGCGATGGCTGACAGCACACTTCTTTAGTGTGAGTTTCACAATGTGCAGTAACAAAGCCCATGACAGACTAACGGGACAGTGGCCTACGAATCTAGATGACAGCCCGGTCTCCATCCTGTCACATGCCCATGCTGAGAGCTGAGCGTGACAAGGTGACATCTCAGTGGGTCAGTGTTCTCAACGGAAAGACGGGGTTTGTCAGAGGGCACCAGGCAGGGCCGTGGTAAGGGTAGGTAAGGCGAAGCTTGGCTGGTGCTTCCTCAGACTATGAAGCAGTTTTAAACAACTACTGAAACGTTATAAATTGTAGCGAAAGCATTCCATAAATGCTGAAGAAAAGTGTTCTAGAAGCTACGTGGGAAAAAGCAGAATGCAGAAATTTTCCACTCTTACTTTTACTAATTCTTAGGTAGTTCAACCTGTCCTCTTAAAAAAAAAAAAGGGGCATGCTTTATCCATTATATTCTTTTCCCCAATTACAGTTGGCCTGCAGTATGTTTCAGGTGTACGCACAGTGGTTAGACATTGATGTAACTTACGAAGGGATCTCCCCAGTAACTCGAGCACCCACCTGGCACCACACAGAGTTACTGCGGTATTTCCGACTACATTCCCTGTGCTGCGCTTTGCATGCCCATATGTTCTAACTGCCCACTTGTACTTCTTAATCCCTTCGCCTTTCTCACCCACCCCCGACCCCTCTCCCCTCTGGCAATGGTCAGTCTGTTCTCTGTATCTATTTCTGTTTTATTTGTTCATTTATTTTGTTCTTCAGATTCTGCATATGAGTGAAATTACATGGTATTTGTCTTTCTCTGACTGACTGTACCTAGTATAATCTAGGTCCATCCCTCCATGTGCTCACAAATGGTGAAGGTGTCATTCCTGGTTATAGCCAGGTAATATTTCACTGTATGTGTGTACCACATCTTTATCCAGTCATCTACTGATGAGCATTTAGGCTGCTTCCATACCTTGTCCACTGTGAATAATGCAGTGATGAACGTAGGGGTGCATGTATCTTACCTAGACAATTTCACTGACTTAGTCTTTCCCCAGATGTTACCAAGGCAGAGACAAAGTACCAAACTTTGAACTTTCCACAATTTGATCAGACGAGGTCAACTGTTCTCACTTATTTACTCAAAGATTATTTCAGAGGAAACAAATATCTCAAATGCCACATTTTTAAGAAGTATGGTTTCTTCAAAACCACAAGCTAAGGTCATATCTTTGATTCTTTACCAGAGTCCTAGAAAGTAAGGGAAAAGGAAGCAAGGGCAGAGTAGCAAATGTTCACTCCTTCCGCTTTTAACCTTTCTTTATGCAAAAGATAGGCAGCCGTCAGTTCTAAGTCAAACAATTAGAGGAATTCAACTAATGAATTCAGAGGAATTCAGGGCCCTTTACTCATACTAGTTACAGAGTGGTCTGAGGTCAGTAAAGGGATGGGGGACATCAGCTTTTTTAAAACTTTTTATTCTTCTTTATATAGGCAGGAAGTTTAATCCAGACCATAGCATTCTGACCTAAACCCACAAACCACCAGGGCAGGAAGACCTTACTTTTCACAATCAGCCTTTCTACTATAAACTTCCTAGGTGATCACATGACATCTTGACACACCTGGAACCTACAGTGGTGCTTGGATACAGATGTACTCAGATGTCTGGGCTAACCTTAAAGGACTTAGAGACCTCGGGCAGAGACAGTATTTCACTGGTTCGCTCTCGCAAACTCTGCACAGACTGAGGTATATGTTTTCTGGGGCAGCTACACGTTTACATTAAGCAAGCACTGCTGACTCTGCTCCGACCTGAGCAAGCAAGCCCCCTGTAATAGTAACATATGGCTGGCAGCTTATCTGATCCACTATTTTTACTGGGTCAACTTGAATAGCATTAATTTCTCCCCAGCTCTCCGTGACCTGATAAATAAGCATAAGGGTTCTAGGAAGTGCTATTACTTTGAAACAGGTGTTCATAGTGTTCTTTCCCAGGTATACACAAAGTAAAGAGGGTTTAACTGGAATGCATTTGCCAGAACATTCAACTAAAAAAAAGCTAAGAAACGAGTAAATGTTATTCCTAACTGGCATACTTAGGGAGTATTTAATCAGGGTAAGTTAGCTATAACCCTCAAGTCTCTCAATCCTCAAATTACAGCTAGAAAAATCTATTGGGTTAATTTGCATATTTTCCAATAGTTCTGGCACATTCAAATTATGACAGATGTCATGACTTAAATTTAGTAGCAATGATATATATTCATTTACAGCCCTGTAACACTATAGATACTCAATAGTTCGACTTCAAGTTGCATTCAAAATGTAATAATTTATAAAAATATGGCTTCATACCACTTTTAAAAAACATCTAATAAAAGAGTTCATATATCCATTTAAATAATACCTAGAGGTAATCAAGAAAGTCACTTTCAAAGTCACTTAATTAGGATTAAGTTTTTAAATATATTAAGTTTGAAAGTAACTCAGGGATTATATACCTCCAATGATTGGCAGATAAATGAAGTATCTGTTCAATGAAAGTTACAATAATTCACCACAAAGAGTACTGCTTAATAACATTTATTCCACAGGGATCAGAGGTTTATAGTTGTTTTTAACTTGAATTTAATAGGTCGAATATTTCCTAGGTCTCAACAAAGTAATCTTGCTGGTTAAAGTATCTAGTCAACATAATTAACGCATTAAACCTCTTGTACTTCTCAGACCCTAACCAGCCCCAGGACCACATGCCGAATGCTCTTCTCACACCACGGGGTCCCTCTGCAGGTCGTCTCTAACCAGGACAAGGGTCTAAAAGTTACATTGAAAAGTGAGAGTTGGAAAGGGGAAAATTCTCTGGACTGTCAACTTGTTTTTACTTAATCACTGGTCAAATGAAGAAAAGCTGTAACCCCACGGACCCAATACCGTGGCGTCCAGGAGCAGAGTGACCTCTACAGCGTCACCTGGCTCATCATCCGACTTCCCGCCTGCAGTTAACAAGGGAAATTAAAAAAAACTACTTTAGTAGCAATTACACTTCAAAAGCATGTTTAAAAATTCCCTTTTATAGAAGCAAATTTTCCCTTAGGCTTGACTGCTAAGGCTTAAGTCAAATTTAAAGACAGGAAAAAAATAGCCACAGAATGTGACAAGAGGGCCTGTGTGAAAGTAATGACTTAACCGAAAAGAACAAGGGAGGAGTGACCCAATAACCCACCAACCAACCATGTGATGTCGTCATGCAGGTTCTGGACAGCTGCGCTCAATGAGACTCCAGCCACAGTGCAAGCTGTGACAACCAGCTAGAATAACTTCCAAGTTCTACGTTGCAAGACGGGGATCGGTTAAGAAAGATGCTACAGAGTTTAATTCTACGAAGAAACAGGCTAGACGATCTTGTAGTAGGTTCCCACTCCCCACACACCAGAAGGTCACTGATTCAATCCCCAGGCAGGGCACATGCCTGGGTTGCAGGTTTGGTCCCCGGTCAGAATGTATACAAGAGGCAACTAAGGGATATTTCTCCTCCTCTTTCTCCCTCCATCCCTCCCCTCTAAAATCAGTAAGCATGTCCTCGGTGCGGATTTAAAAAGTGTATTACTGTCCTAACTCTGAGCACATAATGTCTCTGTCCTCCTAGGTACTCATTTCCTACAAAGTCCCTTGCCATTTACTTTCTTACTTATTTATTGCTGTTATTATTCCCAAAAAGCAAGTAAGATTTTGTTGCTGGTATATATTTATGAGTAAAAACTAAGTTATCTTAGAGGTAATGAGCTTGAGCTTCCTCTGCACCGACATAGGTATCACCCCCATGGGCGTCCACCTTCAAGGAGAAAACTGACAGGAGCACAATGTACAGGGTGGGTTAGTCCACAGCAAACCTTCCACATGGCCAGCGGGTGGGCCGCAGCGGAGTGGCTGAGGACCTACCTCCCCAGGGCAAAGGAAGGAGGCCTTTATCCCGGGGGCGGGCTGCTTCAGAAGTCCATGTAGCCCGCCGCCCAGCCCCTGCTCAGTCCGATGTGGGTGTCTGCGGTTACCCCGTGAGCTCTGCTTCTCAGTCAGGGGTAGAAACCCCACACTCGGATCTCTGCTTAAAGACGGGGTATCTCTGCCCTGGCCCAGTAGCTCCGCTGGGCAGAGCCTCGTGCCGTACACCACAAGGTTATGGTTTCATCCCCAACCGGGGCACATACAGGAGGCACGTTACTGAAGTTTCTCTTCTTCCTGCCCCCACACCTCTTCCTCTCTCTGGATCAATAAACATATCCTTGGGTGATGATGAAAAAAAACAAGCATCCCATTTTATCCTCAAACTAGACATCCCCGCCACTTGCAGTGATCATCTGTGGCACACGCTAGCAGCTCCCACTGCTTAGCACATCCTCCTCCTAACCCGGCATTTCTTACCTAAAAATGAAGATCACAGACAATCATACAGCATGTACTACTGTGCACACACACACGAAGACACACACAACATGACTATAAAATTGGAATGTCCAAAGACATATTTTACACACACACACACACAAGGAACTTATATATCGTTCCTTGAAATACAATTTAGAATTTACAGCTATGACAGTGGAAAAAAATTACACTCACAAATAGAAACTGGCAAGAGCTCCAACTTAAATACATGAAACATGTTACTATATAAAGTTTTAAAGCTCCATGTATTATAAATAAGTGAGAATATAAAAGCTTTATGTATCATGGAGAGTTTGGCCACATTTTAAGCTACCATTTCTCACATTAAATCACCCAAGAAACTCAGAATATTGCCCTGACCAGTGTAGCTCAGTTGGTTGAATGTCATCCCACAAAGTGAAAGGTTGCCAGTTCAATTCTTGGTCAGGGCACATGCCTGGGTTGCAGGTTCGGCCCCCAGTTGGGGCATATATGAGAGGAAACCAGTCGATGTTTCTCCCCCTTTCTTACTCCTTCCCCTCCCCAAGGAAGGAAGGAAGGATGAAAGAAGGTAAGGAGAGAAGGAGGGAAGGAGGGAAGAAATTCAAAATATTATTGAGAAAAGCAGAAGAATTTCCAAGTTTATATAAATTAAAGAATCCCCCTAAAAATGCTAAAAGCCTAACTTTACTCACAGTCCAAAGAATTTCTATAATCACTATTTCACTCTCCACATCTTTCCATATTCCAACAAAGGCTCAGTCACATAAGACAATTCAGGCAATACCCTGTAGCTTTCTTGTCTAGAATCATGTCATTTCTTTGCTTAAATCTATTCAAAGGCCTCCCAACCATCTTAAGATAAAGTCCAGAATCCTCAACTGCTTTGAAAACCCTGCATACTTCTCACGTTTCATTTACAGCCACTCAGTTCATGCCTTCTCCCTCCTTTAACTCCTCCCTCCACAGTGGTCTGCCAGCTGCTCTCCCATCCTGAGTCTCGTCCCATCTCAGGGCCTTTACACATGCTGGTCCTGTGCTCTGGACTGTTATTCTGCCCCCCTCCCCCACCAGAGGTACCTGCTGATCTCTTCCTGACTCTGACATGTCATTCCTGGCCACAGCCTCAGACTCAGGTGCATTAGCATCATGCCTTTTTAAGGGAACGGGGAAAAAAAGATCAAGAGCTGCTACATTTACAATGTTCCCTGACTACACTGCATACTCCAAAACCGGAATGGAGCCCGTCTCGCCGCTGTACCCGTAGTATGCAGCACTGTGCCTGCACCAGCAAGCACACCGTACATTTACTTCATGAGCTAGCATGTCGATCATCTTTAATCAAGGCCCGATAGTTCAGAAAAGGGCAGTCTATTAATTCTTACATAAGCTGATTCTCTTTCATGCACATACGTCCCAAACAAAAGGCATGATCTACCAAATAAATTTTTACTGCCATGGAGGGAAATTTAATCAATCATCAAAGTAGCACACAGAAACAGTAATAACTACTTTGGGAGAATCTCTATTGCTTTTATTTTTCCTTATTGAGGAAGGTAACAAAGTAGGATGTCAATGATACATTCATTATAACAAACATTATGCACTGCCACAAGTTACTGCTTATTTTAATAAACACCTTCATAATCACTGTAAAAAGGCAAAATAAACACAACTACTTTGAAACATGTAAGATAGAAACTGTAAATTTCATAGGAACATGATCTCAATTATTTGTTACTTTCTGTACTAAACAACATCTCCAACAGTGAAGCAAATGCATTGGGACTACTCTGAATGTAAGAGCAAAGAAAATACGTGACAGAAGCCAACAGCCATGAAAGTGTGTCTTCGATTTCCAGGGCATGGGAACAGCAGCAAATGTTAAAGAGACCACGACTCTACGCAAACGACTCTACGCAAACATTTCAGTATGGTTCCAGGTCATCTTTCCGATGAGAAAGGGAATCTTTTACAAAGCTCACCTAAAATGAACTGCACAGACTAAGTTTTAATTTTGTGTTCCAAATTTGACGGAGCACCTCAAGACTGGAAACATGAACTGATGAAGATAGCATCTCGGGCCACACAAGGAGAGACTGGACAGGGTCCAGGAGACAGACACTTAGCAAGCTTCTTAATGTTTCAGTTCCATCTGTGGCTTTTACAAATGAAAAGACCACCTTTGGAGCATGAATTAGTCAACAACTCTCTTCTTCATTGGCTAAATCTAGAGAGAAACACTCCATCATAACAACCAACACAAGAATGGAAACTGGTATCATATGAAGCTAAAAGAAAAACTCAATAACGAAGTAATATCTACTCACATTTGCTGAGCGTAATCCCAGAGGACACGAGAGACAGTCACAGGGAAACATGACCCAAGACAGTGATTGTGCAGGGTGACACTATTCATGAAAACTATACCCACACTCCTCAGATGTGACCTGTCCTGATTCAATAGTTATGGACATTTAAGCATCTTAAGGCGAGATAAGCTTTTATTAACTGGCCCCAAATTAACTGAGCCACATATTGGGTGTTTCAAATTACTTAGATAAGCTTTTTGATCATTATTTGGTTATTTAACATCCCAGCCTCATGACCTGGACTTCAGCAAAGACTCTGGATGATTAGTCTTATTCCAATTTAGGATATCATGTGAGTTAACGCTCTCCATGAAAGTTCTGTGGGTGTTTGTTACTTATATTCTAAAGGGGTAGGGAAAGTGAGGAAGAATACAGAAAAGCATGTCAGAAATGGAACACATATAGATCTGAGAAGAAACAAAAGAGAGACTAATAAGGTCATCTCGAATTTTCTACTATTCTTGAATAAACTTCACTCATAAAACTTTTCAATTTGAGATTCCTAACTCCAACAAATGTCTTTATTTATAGGTAGAGAAAATAGATAACCCCTAAAGGAAAAAAATACTATTAGTTTTCTATAAAGTATAAACAGCTAAACAAAGATAAGTCCCTGTATTTTTGCTTTCACTTCTAAATAAAGAACTGCATATTAGGGACGCTGGCTGGGCAGCTCAGTTAGTTAGAATGTCCTCCCAACAGGCCAAGATCGCGGGTTTGACCCCCACTCAGAGCACGTGCAAACACCAACCAATAAATGCACAAGTAAGTGGCACAACAAATCAATATTTTCCTCTCTCTCTCCTCCCCCCTTCTTCTGTCTCTAATGATCAAATAAATTTTAAAAATATAATTTGAAAAAGAACAGTGGCCCTGACTGGTGCTGCTCAGGGGGTTGGGTATCATCCTGCAAACCCAAAGCTCCCTGGGTCAATTTCCGCTCGGGGCACATGCCAGGTCCCGGGCTGGGGGGCGCGTGAGAGAAGGCTGATCAGTGTTTCCCCCGGTGCTGACAGTCTCTCCCTCTTTTCCCCTCCCTCCCCCTCTCTCAAAAAAATAACAAAATCTTTAAAAAATAAAAGAACCGTACATCAGAAATGTGTCTGTATGTTTATAGCCCTTCCCATTTTTCAAAGTATGTAATTTCACATTTGACATTTCCTGAAATCTTTACAATAGCTCTGTGAAATCTGTTAAATGTCCCCACTTACTAAGCAAAACACTAGAAACAAGTTGGCATGTTCCTATTTACACAGTTAGGTCGGCATGAGGCATTATGGGCACTAAGTCTAACTGCTAGATCAACAACTCTTCCACCATAACCATTCACTCGATAATTAGCATTCAGCACCTAGAATGTGACAGGGACTATTCCCGGCACTGGGAAGGGGAGAGCAATGAGCAAATCCCCACCCTCAGAACTAACGTTTTTTAATGAGCGCTGCCGTGTGACTTTTTTTTTTTTTTTTTTTACTTGGATGACATTTCCAATACCAAATGTTCAGTGACTTTCTTTGCTCTCAATTCTAAGGAACTGAAATGTAGTCAAATTAATAAATCACAAGAAACAAACATTCACAACTTAAAACATGTTTGAAAGCAATTCAAAATGAAATTAAGGTATAGGCCCTTATCCTTAGGTGCTTCCAAATAGAAAATATTAAATGCTGTTAGGACCGTTTTCGAAAGAGAAGGAACCACCGAGATACTGAGTTTTGTCTAATTGTGTAGTCAAATAAGGCTTCAGTGTTGTGGGGGGAAGAAACTGTGATTCTGGACTTTCTTAATTAATTCTAAACCCATAGGCTGCAGATTTAGAAGTACCAGAATATTTAACTTTCAGCAAATGTTTTACTTTTAATGTTACTTTCTGTACATTATCCAAAAAAGCCAATTACATTATTCAAATATATTAGGAAAGAGACCTAAAATTTAAGCCTTTACTATGTCCGCTTTGTAAACACCTTTATTTAATCTCTTAAACTCTATAAATATAAATGTAAAAAAGGTAGAAAAAGCTTAAGTAATTTGCCTGCTTTGACTATTTGATATGTAAGACTTTATAAATTATGAAATATGAAATTAAGAAAACGGTTTGGAAAAGGGAAAATAATTTTGGGATCCACAGTAAAGGTTTCAGTTAATTTAATTAATATTCAATTCATTTCCCTATGAGAATTTAAGGGTATTAAACTTATATGCTAGCCATCTGTAAAAAATATCTACCTCATACCTTACAACAAAAATAACTATCTTACACAAACATTTAACCAATTTGCAAAATTGTAGCTGTGAAGACAAAGCACTTCTCTTAGCAATACCTTAGAACAGTCATAACACCCGTACTATCTCCCCATAAAATTAAATCTCACAAAATATCGCTTCTCCCGTATTCAGAAAAACAAACTTTCAGAAGAGCAGGGTTTTCAATAAGCCTGTTCTCACAACCTCAAGACGAAACACTTCCCATACACTCCCCCATAACCTACAAAGTTTTGTTACCTAGAGCCCAGTCACCAAGTCGCCAGGTGTAACATGAAGGCCCTCTGAGGACCTCCCAAATCAAAACTAGAGGCAGCAAGGAGAGAGCCAGAGGTCCTTCCAGGAGTTGTAATCCAGAAGAGCTAGCTCATCAGCAGCCACAGCACTCGGGACATGCTTGGGAGAAATGCTGCCAGGTCTACCTACGGAAACAGAGCCTGACAAATTCTTACTCAGGTGCGTTCCTGCAGGGGCCTCCTCAAGCAGGAAGGAGTTCGTTTGCAACCAAGAAAACAGCAGAGGCCAAGTTCCTGGGGTACAAGAGGGAATAAGACAGGAGATCCTGGAGGGAGCACAAGGAGGGGAGAAGGAGAGGGGAGAAACATAAAATGTCTTCGTGATGGGTGTATAGGGGCTTGGATTCATCAGGGGGGTTGGGTGCTTTTTTTTTTTTAGACCAAGAGCCGGAGGGTACATACAAGGTCCACCCAACTAGATACACTTGGGCTCCTCACAGCTGTGGCCCCTCTCCACATAGTCTACAGGGAATTAATCTTTAATTTTGAGTAATTTTCACCCCCAAACATCAGGGTCAAAAACCAGAAACCAAATATCTGAACTATTGACCCTCTAGAAGCAGCATCTTATGTGAAGCCCAGGCTAACATGCAGGGACACTGCCCTGTCCCCTCTGTGAGTGTGTGAGAGACGGAGCAGGACAGGATGACGGGACCCTTTCTTCCACTCTCGGCCCCAAGTGCTCCTGGTCACGGCGGTGGGTGGTCTCACCAAACAGTCTTTCCGTGCATGGAGTGTAGACAACCACTGATCATTCTGCAACAAAGTGCAGTAAAGTAAGTAAAAACTATTATTTTACATTAAGCATTGTGAACGGGGAAACAATGTTCCAAGTTGATACTTGAAGAGATGCCCATCCGTGTTCTGGAAGAAAAAGATGGCTAGTAAAGAAAGTGGTGCAAAGATGCCACCTTGCTTAAAACATCAGAAACTCAAACTGAAATGGTAACGGTAGGCACTGTGACACTGGCTTCAAAAAGAATTAAAAACTAATTTATTTTAGCAACAACACCCATGACAGGCCAGGTGCCCTTCTAGCTGGTGAGACCAACAAAATAGAGTCCCCATCCTTCGGTATAAACGTACACACCAGTGAAGGGAAACAGACCCGGTCTCAAAGAAAATGCTCAAAAATAGTTATTTCCTGAAAATGCTGAGTGTTCCAGAAATGAAGTCTACATAAAAAAGAAAATGCTTTATCATAGAGTTACTTGAAACTTCTAAAATATAGAATGTGTATTGTTCCAATTAAATATTTATGCTATGAGTAAAGTTTAACTTAAAATTGTAATTTTAATGTATGTTAATTAGCTATCTTTGACAAAGGGCCCCTTAATTGGGAGCCAGTAAGAATTCTTCACTATGGAGGACTAAATTAGAATCCTTGTCTATTCTCTTACAAACCCATACTAGCACAGCAGCTAAACTTAAACTCTTATAAACCCAAGTGGACGGAAGTCTGAATAGCAGAGACCCTAACAGACTAAGTCAAGTCATTTCACTCAGAAATGACAAGACAGGTAAACACTAAGAACGGATGTGGGTTTTGGTTTCGGCATTCACTGCTCCAAGGGCCCACAGTAGGGGGTAAGCCAACAAGGACCCAGGAAGGTGCCAAATTGAAGGTGCAGTGAATGAATGACAGAAGGGAGGCAGGGATTCTACAGTGAAGCCAGAACAGGGCGACCGTTTCAAGGTCTCCTGGGAATGCCCTTGGGCTCCCTCCCCTGCAGATGCCGAGGCCCCTTCTCCTGCTTTTCTCAAAGACAGGTTTCATTACTTAAACCAAAACAGAAAGCTACCAGATTTAAGACACTTTACACAAATAAATGCACCCTACAAAACAACAGGAGGCGTAAGTGAGAAGTCGGCACATACTACAGGGTCAACTCAGTGAGGGCAGGGACTTAACACCTGTTCGGACCACTGCTGTACCTCCATAACCACAGCGGTGCCAGGCACAAAGGAGGTACTTAATAAATATGCAACAAAGGAGTTTGGAAGAAGGGTTTTTTAAGTCTCCAAGAAAATAGAACATCAAAAAAAAAAAGAAAAGAAAACTAAAGGGGAAAAATCAAAAATGGGAACACGGATCCAGGAGAGTTGACATCTGACTAAAAGGAGAATCTGGAAAGAACAAAGAACACTGGAGGGGAGAATTACACAGAAAAACTGCTTGAAATTTTGCAAAGCTTACATTTCCAGGTTGCCTACTAACAGTCTAGCACAGAAATGAAGTTTCAAAATACCAGGAAGAAAAGATTCTAAAATACCTGGGGAGTTAATTTGAAAAAGTCACAAGAATCAGAAACGAGAATGAAACAGGACTTCAACAGCAAGCCTAAAGCTAAAATATAATGGGAAAAAAAACTGCCTTCTAAACTCTGTTGGAAATGGTTTCTAACCTAGAATTCTATACCTAGTCAAAAAGACAATCAAGTTCAAGAGTGAGGGTACAATAAAGGCACTTTCAGACATAGGGGGTTCTCCAAGTTTACCTCCCACATATCCTGTATCCTCCCCTACTCCCCAAAAAGCAACAGGAGAGTGTATTCTATAAAAGAAGGAACATAAAGAAAAGGAAGCCTCTGCTTCTAGGAAAGAGGTGATATGACACTGAAGAGAGAATAGGAGACTTTTGCAAGGATGAGCAAAAGGAAGTCCCACCATGACAGCTGAGCAGGGACCTGCGGAGACCCGATTCAGAGGGCACTGCCAGGAGAACCAGTTAAAAAAAAAGCCTTGGTGGATTTATATATCAAAAGATGATTCATTTGGAGAGTTTGGGAATAAATTAATGACCAAGACCAAAAAAAATCAAGTAAGTGTGTTTCTACCATTAACTCCAGGAAGAACAAAAAGTTAGACGAAGAAAGAAACGTAATAAAACATTGTGTGGCTGAGACTATTTCCATCATAATCGATACATTCTAGTATTAGTGAAAAGCTACATGGGAGAATATGTAAAGACGAAGTATAAGGAGGGGGTGTTATAAAAAAATTAAGCCTTCACCATCCAAAGCAGAAAGCCAATGGATAATGTTTTACATTGACAATTCAAGCTATATGAGCACAGCATTTATAAACAGAGGCAAACAATGATATAGAAACAAATGGCTTTTGTTAAATAATTACATCTGGGTAATAAAATGGGCATGGGAGGATGGGGCAGGAACTTGCTATTTTTCTTATCGTATCCCGAAGACTAATACTTCCTAGACTACAGCCATACTGCTTTATCAAACAGGCATTTCAAAAAATCCATCCAGTGAATAACCTAATCCACTGGGATACGTCTTGTCTCATATTGGGATTATAAATCTTGAGAACAAAAGCGTTATTCTCACAGCAAGAGGATTTAGATTTATATACAAATTTAGCAAAAGACTAATTTTGGCTTTGAAATGCTAGTTCTCTGCTTAACATCTCTTATATGAAATTTAAATAAATTAAATCATGAATAAAACAGCAACTTGTCAATTCATTTCCTCAGATTCTCACAATTCTGCTATAGCCCCCTTGTCAATGAAAGTAAAATCAGATAATAAGGCACTTAGTCTAAAATCTCAAAAGCCACCACAATTAGGAATATTTACATCCCATTTAACAAAAGCCTCTCCTGTTTTTTTTTTAAAAATCAACCTTGTATGTCAATGTGCCCTGCGTGCAAATGAACTACGGCAGGGGTCAGCAAAGGAGGCCTGAGTGCCCAAATCCAACCTGCCCCTATTCTGGTAACACCTACCAGCTAAGAATGGATTTTACGTTTTTTAATCCTTTCAAAAAATAAAAAGCACGTGACTTTGCAACACATGAAAAATAATCAGATCAAATTCAAATCTCAATGTCCGCAGATAAGACTTATTGTTGAACACAGGTTTGTTCATTAACGTCTGCATCAGTGGCTGCTCTCTAAGTGACGGAAGATACTCGGCCTGCGAAGTCTTCTCCATCTGGTGCCTTGTGTTGACCCCTGAGCTAAAGAACTGTAGTTCTGAATTTCATTTGAATTTTAATTACAATTAAGTCAAATCCATGTATTTAAAAAAAGTACATATAAAAAGTCCTTGAATCCAAGAAACTTGGGGACGGTCTACCCGACCTTGGAAGAGAGAAGTCCGAGGGCTTAAACAGCCTGTCTGGGGTCGCCCGGGAAAGAGGGGGCAGCGTCAGGACAGGTGTCCAGGACTCAGAGACGACGGCTCTCCCAGGGAAGCACCTACTGCCAAAGTCTTAGCCCAAATCCTCCTTTATTTCTATTCCAGTCTTCAGCTTTCTGTCACTAAAAACTGACTTGAATCAAAATGTTAATAAAACATGCTTTTCAGATTTGATCTTCCCCAAATATTTAAAAGACGTCTTCTGAAATTTACTTATGATGGTGCCCCCAAAAACTAGTAAAGGAGGCTGCGGAGACTCCTTTGTCAAAGGAGGCTGGGGGACGAGCCAGGCTCGTCTTGGCTCTGCCCCCAAAGTTTCCTTCTGGCCTCGGAATCCTCCGAATTTCTCTAAACCCCACTTTCCTCACCTCGGAAAGTGAGTCTAGTAGTACCTACCTCAGATGAGTGTGGTGAGACTGGATAAAATGAAGGCCATCAAAAACGTAACACACTCACTGTCACAGAAGAGCTCGAGAAATGTTACCTATTACGCTTTGCCTTATCGTGTCCAAATACTCGATAATCACTCATGACCCCTGAAGAGCTTCACAGGCAGTGTCTCAAACTGGTGTCCACAGGGGCCGCACCGGTGACCCTGCCCATGCAGGGCCCCTTGGCCCTGCTCCCAGCTACGCTATTTAATCTGGAAGGGGCAGGAATCTGCATTTTGAAACCCAGGTGACATTTCAACAGGGGCAGCCGTGGAACCGAAACAGTGTCCTAGGTCATGAAACAGACACTGCGAGGTTCGGAGGCAAAGCCCAACTACAAGATTCTGCCACGTGTAATGCACACATTCCCCCCAAATGTCTGAGGAAAAAATGTGCTTTATGCATGGGTAATACTAATTCTGTATGTACAGCAATGTTTTTAATTCTTTTATTTATGCTCATGCAGTAACAGTGTAACTATAGAAAGCGATAACATTATCTGTGTGGAAAATAACACCCTGGAATACAATTAATCAGTTTTCACTGTTTCCGAATATAAATAAATAATTGAATAAAAAATTAGTATGAAAGGTTTTTTCCTGAAAGTATAAGCCAAAAATGTGGGTGCACACTATACGAGCACCCTTATGCCCAGGAGTGCAATACACACAGCAAAAGATGGTAAAGGCTGCTTTAATTAAGCAACATTTAATTAGTCTACTTAACCAGAACAGCAAAGGAGCTGAGTACTACTCATTCCTTTTTGCTGTTTTTCCTTTTATTAAAGCCCTATTTTTTTAACTTAAACTTTTGTTGAGCTCCATAAGTTAACTTACGTTACACACAATACAAGATTATTTCCCAATTTATACATGACTTTAGAACTTCCAGTCATACATCCAGCTAAACATTCAAAGAACTCAAAATGGTCAGGACCTGGGTCCCGATGGAACCACGGTTTTCTGTCTTGGAACTCTGCCACCCAACCTTGTTACCATCCCCAGAGAATTTAAAACTGACCCATCATGCTTAAGGTCTATTTGCACAAAGAAAGAAAAAAGAAAAACAATACATAGTCCTACTTTACAAACTAAAACAAGCTAAAAATATGGCTGAAAACAAGCACAAAACTAAATCCATTCTGTATGAAGGACCCCTGCTGTGTCGTACATGTAAAGTGACTGGCATGCAACAGCCACGCCTCAGGGTGAGGTTTTCCCACCGAGTGTCTATTCCCAAACCAGCAAAGACAGCGGACGCTGGCAGGAGTCCGAGCACGTAAACAGGCAGGTGTGCGGTTACCTTGCTCCAGCCGGTGGCACAGGGAGCGCCTCGCCGCCTCCATCTCCGGAGTCGGGTGGTCCAGGACGTGTCTGCACCACTGCAAAGGGCTCAGGGACTTCTCTGACGAGGAGAATGTCTTGGAACAGCCAACGTACAGCCTTGAAAAGAGAAATCTACATTATAGGCATTATACAGGTTTAGGGAGATTACTGGCCTTCTAGAGAAAATAACAGGTACTTAACTATTTCTACCACAACAGAACTCACATCTGATTAGTGCAAATATCAAAACTACTTGAACAGGCAAAACGTCCCCAAGTGGAATTTGACACTTTCTGTAGCTTGGTGGGAAGGATTCCAAAAAACCAGGAGATTGCGTCTGAGAGCCAGAGATTGGAGGCTTTTGTTATTGAACTACTCTTGAACGGATGCCATGACAACCTGACCACCTCACTTACCTTTCTAGAAATGAACGTTCTCATCTCCTTCTTGCCTACAGAATCTCACATGAACTTGGGCTGGAAACATGGCAAAGCAAAGAAAGCGAATCTCATGTGCTTTCTAAAAGTGAAAGTCAGCTCTTCATTGATTCTCTCAGCATTCAAATAATCAGCTATTTCTCCAGTCAAAGTCTATACTAAATGTGGTAAGTGCTTGTTTCTCATTGAAGCCAAACAAGCAGCTTTGAAAGGTATGTTTTAGGATGAATTGACTTCCAGCAGCTACACCATTACATAATAATGGGTAGGATTCAAAATAACCACAAGGCCATGTAAGTTAAAACATAGATTTCCACCCTGGCTCCCGTGTCTCAGTGGATTGAGTGCCAGTCTAGGAACCAAAGGGTCGCTGGTTCAATTCCCAGTCAGGGCACATGCCTGGTTTGCAGGCCAGGTTCCCAGTTGGGAACATGCTAGAGGCAACCACACATTGATATTTCTCTTCTTTCTTTCTCCCTTCCCCTCTCTCTAAAAATAAATAATTTTTTAAAACATTGCCTTTCATTGATATACGGTTCTAAGGTAAATTTTAGAATTTCAGTGACAGGGTTATATAAAAAGGCTTATCTTGAGGATTAACCAACAGTTAAGTAAAAAAAAAAAAAAAAAAGGAAGAAAATTATAATCACCGGCTCTAGTAATTGACCTTACTTTATAAAGCTGTATTCTAATTACCAATCTCACTAGAGTAATACTCCTCCAACAAAGTTACCATAATTCTAGTGGGTGCACGTCCTTGAAATACCATCCTTCAAAATTCACATTTTCACTGTTGACAGGAGTCCCGATGCTTAGGGCAATTTATCAGCTATCCAAGACGGTCGGGGAATGTACTGTTCTTCGATCAATTATTTTAAGTCAGGGGTTGGCAAACTTTTCCTG
This sequence comes from Artibeus jamaicensis, assembly GCF_021234435.1. Classification (NCBI taxonomy): domain Eukaryota; kingdom Metazoa; phylum Chordata; class Mammalia; order Chiroptera; family Phyllostomidae; genus Artibeus; species Artibeus jamaicensis. Next base: position 22,607,281 of record NW_026521823.1, on the reverse strand, counting down.
TAAAGGGCCAGCTAGAAAGTAGTTAGGCTTTGTGGGCCACGGTCTCCGCCGCAACCACCCCACTGTACTGTTGCCACTGGAAAACATCACGGATGATTTGTAAATGAGTAAGTTCCCATAAACTTTACCCATAGACATCAAGTTGATTTCCTATAAGTTTCACATGAAAATATTCTTTTGATTTTTTCAATGATTTAATAATATTTTAAAACCTAGCTGGCCAGTCATATAAACTAGGCCCAATGTATCCATAGGACACAATTTGTTAACTCCTATTTCAGATGAAGATTCTAAAATATCCGTGCTGCTAGTCGGTTTAATAGTAATCCTAATACAGCATCACTCCCTGAGAGTGTGGACACAGTCCTGCCTTCATCAAGAGCATGTTGATTAGTTAAAAATGTATCTTCCTGGACCCCGCCTTGGTCTCCCAGGACAAGATTATCACCTACCTGTGTCCATTCATCCCTTTCACCCCACCCTGAAGGCCCCCTGAACTGTCCATTACTACGTAGCTCTCTAGACGCCCAAGGAAAGGTTAGTCTAGGCCAGTTGTTTGCAATCTGTGATGCATCGAAATCTCTTAGAGGCCCCGTTGAAACAAAAGATGTGAACACCTGATTACAGGCAGGTCTAACCAACCCGATTCCGCAGGTTCGTTTGGGATGGGGGAGTCAAAGAACCCGGATGTCTAACGAGTTCTCAGGTGATGCTGATACTGCTATCTGGAGACCACACTTGAGAACACATGACCTGGGCTGAGCAAATGCTAGGAATCCCATTATTCCTGTTTGCTCGGTGTCTGGTTTGGGCACAAGCCCTGGACACAATCCTAACCAATAAAAACTCAGGAGAAAAATTCTGATGGGCAGGTGGACCAGTCTCTCCTTACTTTTAATGGACTCACAAAGACCCAGTTACATGCTCCCTACAACATATACACTTTAAATGCAAATGTACAGCATAAAAATAAAAGGATGGAAAATTATTTTTTTAAAACTACCTACGAGAAAAATCCCGACCCAGAAGGTTCCAGCACTGAATTCTACCAAATACTTAAAGCATGCCGATTCTCCACAAACTCTTCCAGAAAGACAGAAGAGGGAGAAACACATCCAAAGACCTCCCATGATGCCGGTGTTACCGATCCAAAAACCAGACACCGACATTACAGGGAAAGAGATTAAAGACCAATATCCCTATGAACACAGAAGCAAAAAGTCTAAATATTTTAGCAAGTTGAGTCCGACAGAATAGAAAAGATATACTGCATCATTACCAAGTGGAGTTTATCCCAGGAATAAAAGGTTGGCTTACCATTCAAATATTGGTGTAACTTAGTGTATATGCTAAAATAGACCGCATAATAATCTCAATGGACAAAGAATAAAGCATACTGCATCAGTTTGTCATAAAAACTGTCAACAAACTAGGAGTAGGAGGAAACATCCTCGATCTCACTAAAGCGCATCTATAAAAACAGCCCCTGTAGCAGGGAAAGACCACGAAACCTTTTTCCTGGTGGCAGCAACAAGACAGTGACTGGGAGCTCCAGCCAGGGCCACTGGGCAATAAACAGCAACAGTTCCACTGGGAAGAAAAGTATATCTGTCTTCGTTCACAGATGGCATGGTAATCTATGTAAAAAATCTGAGGAATCTACAAAAATACTACCAGAAAAGGGAGATTTCAAGCCAGGTTGTAAAATACCGGATCAATGAACAAGAGTTCATTGTATTTTTATATATTAGCAAAAATGAGTATTTTTGAACTTTCACTTTCCACTTATGAATTTTCACTCTCCACTTTAAAAAACACAAAATGCCTAAGGATAAATCTGACTAAAGATGTCAAGGTCTTTACACTAAAAACTACAAAATATTCTAAGAAAAATTAAAGAAGATAGAAATAAGTAGACAATCTTCATGGGTCAGAAGATGAAATATCATTAAGATGTCAATTATTTCTAGATTACTCTATTTAACAAAATCCCAACCAAAATTTCAGCAGGCTTTTTGTAGAAATGTAGGAGTTGATTCTAAATTTCACATGGAAAAGGTCCTAGAACGGCCAGAATGACCTTTAGAAATGACAAAAATGGGAGAGTTACTGCCAACTGAGACTCATTACAAAGCTATACCAACAGTTGCATGTGGCAGAAAGGTAAGTAGGTCAATGGGCAAAAAGAGCCGGTCAAGAAACAGAACTACACGTATAGGGAACACTACGGATTCTTGGCATGTTCCAAAGACAACTCATGAAGAAAATACAGCCTTTTGAACAAATGGGGCTAGAACAAATGGACATCCATATGCAAAAGGTAAACCTGGATCTATGCTTCCCACAATATCCAAAGTTAACTAACACAGAACACATGACAGACGGAAACGTAAAACCTGAACCTATAAAATTTTTAGAAGAAACCACAGGCAAAAGTCTTTGTACCTTTGGGCTGGCAAATATTTTAGATACAATTACTTATACCAAAAGCATAAGCCATAAAAAAGAATTATTGATTGAACTTCATCAAAGTTAAAACTTTTCTCTTTGAACAACACTATTAAGAGAATGAATGATTGAACCACAAAATATTTGCAAGTCATGTATCTTATGAAAGAACTTGTACGTATTGTAGAATATATATGTATATGTGTATCTATACAATAGATATATATTCTATTGTATGTTCTGCAAACAATAATAACCCAATTTTTTAAAACAAACAAAAGATCTGAGCCAATATTTCACCAAAGAAAATGTATGGATGGCAAAGGGAAAATATGCTCGCCATGAACCATCAGGGAATTATAAACTGGAACAACAGTGAGCAACCACCACACACCTATCGGAGTGCCTGCGATTGAGAAGCCTGGCCAAGGCTTCTCAATCGCAAGCCTATCCATCATTTGGCTTCTCAAAAGAAGCCTATCCATCATTTTGGTCATGATGTAGAAGAAGTGAAACTCACGCTGCTGGTAGAAATACAAAATGGCATAACCACGTCAGAAAAGATTATTATAGCAGCTTTTTAAAAAGTTAACATACACCTACTCTCTGTGCTGGCCATTCCAAAGTCATTAAATATTTAGCCTAAAGATACAAATACATGAGTCCGTAACAAAGACTTCCTTGTAACAGTCAAAAATTGAAAACAACCCAAGTGTTCATTAGAAGATGAATAGATAAATAAGTTCATTGTTATGGTCATACAATCGAATAGCTCTTACAACAAAAAGGAACGAACTATTGATTCATGTAACAACACAGATGAATTTCAAAATAATTATCTTGATTGTAAGAAGCCAGACCAAAACAAATAAATGAAAAAGAGTACATACTATATGATTTCACTGCTCTAAAAGTATAGACAATGCAAACTAATCCAGACCAAACGAAAACAGCCCACAGGTTGCCGGGCTGGAGGCAGGCAGGATGAGGAGCGGGGACACAAAGGGCCACCAGGATGCTTGGAGCACAGGGGACAAGCCATGACCCGGGTCGTGGTGCCAGTTTCATGGGTGAATGAATGCACGTGTCAAAGTCGATCAAATAGTACATTTTAAATATACACAGTTTACAGTTCACTTATACCTTAATAAAGCTTTAACGAAAGTCACCAGACAAGAACTTCCCCTCAGTGTTCTTAAGACCTGAGATGCAGGCTGCCTGCCACCTACTCACCACACAGGTGAATCAGAGACAGAGGTGCCCAGCCCTAACATAAATGAGCCACTAAACCAGTCAAGTGAGAAACCTCGTCTCTAGACTTTACTAAAGTTCGCTCACTGTTTAACACACATACATACCATGGTACCGCCTGAGCCCGTGCTTCCCCTCGAATCGCTGTCCAGTGCCACCTGAAGCTGCCACCTGAAGCACCACAATCGACAACTGCTCATATCTGCTTCTGCTGGGAAGCTTCCACTGACCCTCTAGTCTCAAGGCTTCAGAAACTCAAGCCTGTTTTCTTTTGGTAGCATTCACTGCTTTTTGCTTACAGGGGAGCCCCAGAGGAAGATTTCCTTAGTCTCTTAGAACCTTTGTAACACGGTTCTTCCATTTGACCACAGCCTCAGGGCACATTCAAAAGCATGGCTCTCGTCCCACTGGCACCTCAGATTACTCTGTGACTCACTGCACCATGTTTATGAATGGGGATTTCTCTTTCATACTCCATGCCCATCTGTGCCGTTTGGTACAGGAGTATGTCTCACGCCCACCCTGAAGTTCATAGAACATGAGGATGATCATGCAACTGAAAGCAGGAAATTTGGTTGAAAGTAGGCATAAGGGACAACTGGAACCCCAAGTCCCTCCTCTACCCCGTAACAACCAGTCCCACAGCCCCTTCTCTGTGATAACCTAAGACCAGAGGTTTACTGTGTGAACAGGCTAACCCAGAAAATGGCTGGCTTCGGGCACGCTGAATTTAGTTCAAGGAAGGATAAAGAACCTTACTGAACTAGAGAAATTAAATAAAACTCTACCTGCTGACTGGTTAGAGCCCTAACACACTTCACCTTTGATATTCCAAGAACTGACCACCTTACTTATACTTTCCAGGAGTATGCAAGTTCAAGAGAAGACCCAGAGATGGGAAACTTGAACTGCTACCCACTCGATGACTTAGTAGAGTGCACCAGCCAAAGCACTCTACCAATGCAGAATTTTAGGTCAGCTTCAATACCTCCCCTGGGTATGAACAACCAATGATACCAGGTATTTGGAACGTTCCTTCTAAGTAAAACCCTGAGACTAAAAGTAGAGGGAGAGGGAAAGCACTGCGGATAAAAACAATGCAGAAAACAAACGAAAAAGCCAAGACAACTATAAAATATCATCTGAGAGAAAATGTTGCACTCATAAAACAAAAACAGGCTATTGAAAAGAAACAGTTTCTTCACTCTTGGAAAATGAAACTGTTATAGCAGAAACAAAATATTCAACAAGTGAGTTTGGAAAATCAAACTGAAGTAGTCTCCCAGAAGCAAAACAAAGACACAGATTTGTAATGTGAGATAAGAAAATTAAATGGCTGCACTAGGCGGGCCTACACCAGATTACAAACACACACGCACACAGAAAAGGTTATGTTTTAAAAAAAGCAGAACATTTCTGAGAGTTAAAGGCAGTCGATTGAGTTCTAGAGTGAAAGTACCAACCACTGTCCACTACAGTAAATGAACAGAGAAGCCCATACTAAGGCACACCAGGTCACATACTGATGTTACACGAGGACACCAGGGACACAGAAAGAAATCTGAATAAAAAGTCAGGAAAAATTATATATCCCAACTACAGTGTACTTCAATATCCAGAAAATAATAAAAATTAAAATGGAACAATTCCTTCAAACATGAGGGGAAATGACCGATCCAGTCTTTTATACCCAGCTCAACTCTGAATCCTGGATGAGGAGAGAATAAAGACATTTTCAAACATGCAGGATTTCAGTGCACTTCTCATACATGTTCCCACACTCAGAAAGCTAATGGAGTCTGTGCCCCACCTACGAGAATAAACAAAATAGGAAGACAAAGAAGTTAAGAACTAGGGGACCCTCGGTAGGCAGAGAATATAAGGAATCCCCTTGACAATAGCACTGGCCATCCAGCCTAAGGAGCAAACAGTCCAGACTGGAGCAATGGGCTTAAGGGCTCCGGAAGGAACGACACTACAAAAACACATTTTAAAGACAGGTGTAAGAGATTATCAATGTGTCTGGCCTTCTGGCTCAAGTAGTATTTGGATAAATAATAATAAGAGATCAAAGAAAGTGAAGGGGCAGGAGGGGAAGAGAGACCATTATTAACTCTCAGAGGAACAAAGGGATTAGAGAAAATAAGTGTAACATACAATTAACAGGGCCCAGCTAATAACAGTTACAATCATAATGCAGGCGTGACAATGATTTAATACAAAAACTATGAAGAAGATCAGAAGGGAAAGGAGACATAATGGTTTGGCAGTGAGGGGAAGAGAGTTCAGTCTCCACTTTCCAAAACAAGCCTACAGATGTCTGAGTTCACATTGTGTGAAGACTGTTCAGAAACAGCCAGAGGAGCACAAAGCGAAGCCTGGAGGGAAGACTCGGGAGGCAGAACAGAGGAGAGGACTGCTGCTTTCTGTAATAAGTGCTACAGATGAGTTTTTGAAACATGTACATCCTGTTTATTCTATTACTTTGATAAAACTTTTGAAGCACTCTGCAAATATATGGTATTAAGACGCATTTCAGAGTCAGTGTCTAAACAATGTACCTCAGACAGCCTCGAGCCTACTATTTCTATGGCTAAGAGCTGCGGCCAAATTTAAGTAAAGAAAGAAGGCGGTTGGAGAGATCATGTTGCTACAACATCCTTGAGTACAACCTCTAAAATCCGATAAGCAAAGAAAAACCGCCTGTGTTTCTCCTAAATGGTTCTCATCTTCTAAAAAGGCATTAGTCACCTTATGCATTATGGTCACAATGCCAGAGACTTTTACAATATCCTATGCTGCCAGCATTAATACAACACAGTGTACTTCCTAGTGACTTACAAACCACTCTTTCGACTTCTATAACTTAACTGATGGTGTGTTAGAATCTGGCAAGAATATCTGAAAATGTCCCACTCTGATTTTAACTTTTCTCCAACAACTTCCAAAAGCACATGACTAGAAACTCACCCTGCCAATAGAATCTCTTCTCTCCCATACAGTTCTCACTCTGGACCCTCTTAATGCAGGTGCTAACAGTGGGAGATCAGAAATATTGCAAGGCCCACCCAGGGTGCATAATCGCCCTGAATATTTCAGATGAAGTATGACAGTGGTCTGGAAAAAAATATCAACTATTCTCAAGTGAACACTGGTTCTAAAGTCATCCTTCTGCAGATAATACAAAAACAATTATTCAGCAATATCCACCTATACGCATGTATATTATACACACACCTGTCACTAAAAAGTAGAATGTAGCAATTTTCAAGTAATTTTAAGAGACCTCAATCGCTGCAGGTTTTATTGTGTAAGGGGCACTAAAACACCAGCACTAATAAGCAAAATCACTCTCCAGTCAAAGTAAACAATGTTGAATTAACTGGCACCTGGCTAGGGTCAAATTGGTCAGCCATTGCAGAAGAAACTTCACCACCGCTAAGCTGTTACAAGGACACAGGAGTCCAAATTTCAGTGCTGAGCTGTCCTACAGCGGCCTCTCCCCTCTCCTCCACAGTCAGATCTAAACTGCTAGTGCTCAGTCTCCCCGCCGTGTTTCCACGGTACCCATTTTAAAGACACATCAGCACACACTTCACTCGGTTCCTCTGGCTCCTAGAAAACACTGCTGTTTTCAATTAGCATTGTCAGAAAGTGAAGCACCCTCTGGTCTTTTCACTGAAAATCAATTATGCAAAAGAACAGTTTAGGTGGTCTAACTCAGCTGCGCCATATGTAGAGTACAAGGTGTTCAACAGCCTTGATGAAGAATTGGCAAGGACTTCAGCCAGCTGTCCAGGGTCTCGGTGTTACACGTGGAAGATGAACATTCATTCATTAAATTGTCTTTAACTTGTAAACAGCACAGTTTTTTCCTACATAATTATGAACTTTCCTCCTGTGCTTTCCAGGTTGGGCAAGTTTAAAATCCCTGCCACCTCCCTTTACACAGGTCTCAATATTCTGCTAATTGCCACTCCACTAAAATAAAGGCCTCCTTCTATGAGTGCATTTTATATATTAGCTGGCATGTTTTTATCTTGGCATCTTCTGAACACAGACCCACTTTTCTGGCCGAGGTGTGAAGACCTGACTTTCCCTAGTGCAACAACACACACTGACTCGAGAGAGCTGTGCTTCCCCACCTTTTTTCTGCAAGTCCATTTTGTTTGCAAACAGTATAAATGGGAGTTTTCTAACTTTGACTGCAATGCAAAAATACATTTGCTATTTCAACCTGGGTCACGCACAGGTGAAACTAAGTAAGTTTATCTCAATCAAGTTTGTACTGTAAGATACAATGCACTGATTTTAAAAAAAGAAAATGTTGATCAATCCACTAAACTAACTTTCCAGCCCACCAATTAAAAAAGGGTCAGAAAAAAGCTAAGGAAAAACATCAATGGTGTAAACACTTCTGAATCTGTGTACACATCTGGATTTTTGTCTCAGGTCTTTCACTAAGTAACGGAGAAGCTTACACCAGTCATTTCACCTGGGAACTCCAGGCCCTTATCAGTGAAGTAAGGGAGCTGCAATATCAATGCCATGGGCTTACAGCAACTGGACCTTCAGAATGAAGGCCCTGGAACCTCAACCAACTTCAACTTTCAGAGACATATGATTCTGGCAGCACTGTACTAAGATAACCAGGGTATATTTTGGCAAAATAAAGACTTTAAATCCAATTGAGAAATAAGACAACTTTTGTTTCAAAACTTTTCATCAAAATGAAAAGCAAAACACATCATTCTTCTAACATCAAGATTGTTTTGTTATAGATAGAAGATACTTATAGGTTAAATAATTCTTTGGAAAAAAAGACCTAAGAGACCTTCTAGATCATTCATTAACCAATGAGGTAACATCGAGTAAATACTGAGGCTCCAAATTCACTGTCTTTTCTCATTGTTCTTGGGTCAAGTGTTGTCCAGGTTGTTACTGAGAGGTGAACAGTTCCAGTCTAAGATTTTATTAGAAAAAATAAACTCATGTGGTAGAACATCTAAAATGTTCAATGACTAATCTATATCTGTGAACTTTTTCCCTGAAGGCAGGACATCTTAGTGTGAAACACTATTCTAAATAAACTATCGAATATCAGTTTTGTTTAACTCTCTAGGATAATGCCATGACAAAAATACATGAAAAACTGTGGGTAATAGTTAAGAGTAACTTGGTCCTTAATACTGTAACACTAATGTAATTCTTACAGGGAGACAAAGATATCCAAGATAGTTCAATAAAAGTATAAAAAACCTGATGTACATATTTGCATATTGATTTGTATGATTATGTTTTTATCTTGAAGGACCTACAGAATGTTAACAGGGTTAACTGACTTATGCTAGTATGCTGAGGATTAGAAGGAAAACAACTTTATACTTGCTTCTGTGCTTTGTCTTTTTAGACAAAAATTTAAAAACTTATTTTTACCTTTTTTAAAAATAATCAGGTACAAATTATCTACTACAGTTGTTTCCTAGTAAACAATAAAAGTAAGTTGCCTTCCTGCAAACATACCAGAGAATCCAAATGAAAAGGTCCCTGTTTGTGAGACCACAAAACGAGGAGATACAAGTTTGCAGAGAGGAAGGAACTTCAAAGGCTGTGCAAGGATTAACAAGCGAGTTAAACCCTGGCAGTTACTTGTTCATCAATAAGCCAAAATATTTCACTACAAAAATAGCTCAAGGCATAAAATGTTATATGCTAGAAAGTTTTCTGTGGTTCAGGTAACCTTAAAAAATGTTTAAGTCCATCCTGAGATTAATAATCCCTCCCTGTTTTTCCACCTGGCATTCTATTCCTAGGTTTGTTTTGAGAAAGAATTAGTGCTCTATAAATACTGTGCCATTTGCCTGTAGAAACATCAGTAAAGTGTCAAGGCAATGATTTACTCATTTGCTTATGTACTTGATGAGTAAAATCAGTAGAACCTGCTACAATTTAAATTTGCTTCAAACCATGTAAAGTGCAAATGGGCTAATCGAACTAAGCAGGTGATTTTTTAAAAGGTACTTCAATGCTATTTTGACTAAAAATAAATACAAAAGAAGAGTCTAGATATCAAATACTAGCAAGAGTTGGATGATAACTAAATATGGCAGTGCATTTAAAAAATTAAAACTATACAACTATGTATGTCCTAACACCAATCTAATATATTTATAAAATAGTAACAATATCATAATAAGGTTTAAATGCTAATATTGTCAAGCACAGAATTGATCCCCATAAAAATACAAATAGGTTTTCTTTACTACTTAAGCAAACATCTTCACAAAAGGCCAAGGCCAAGAGAGAGGGCGGGGGAGGGTAAATCAATCTAAAATACTATGAGTGGTATAAGGACCTATAGTTAGTGACTGCATAAGTACCACCAGGTCAGCATTTTCCAGGACCATATGCAGGCTGAAACTGAGATTACAACACAGCCTGGGTTCCCCAGAAATAAAGGTTAGCTTCCAAAAAGAATGGCTTAAAGTTCCAGTAAGTGGTGAGTTGTTTTGATTTTTACAACTTGAGCCAACAAGCTCAACAAGGAGGATGTACCAACAAGGAGGGTGAATGCCGTAAGTGTGAATATGCTCCAAACATTGATTCTCAGAATCAAACCAATCAGTTCATGTACCTGACAGTCACAGCACTCTGGGGTAAGAGTGGAAGGGAAAAGGAACAGCACCATTCCCAACAGGAAACCAGTAACGTTCTCCATGTCCATTTCCCCCCTGTGCAATCATGCAATAGGAACATAAAAAGGAAGTAAGGATAACCCAGCTTGCAAAAATAGGAAGGGTCCTAAATGGAATAACCCAAGTTACAAGAGGGACTACACCTATTCTTCTCCTCACTGCTATGCAGAGTTCAATGCTGCTCATTTCCCCTCCCCCGAAAGAACCTGAATTCCATCCTATCTAAAGCTTCTACTCACCTGACCATATCCCACTACCTCTAGTGACTGAAGAAAGCATGTTATTATTCCATAAGTAGCATGAAAAATAAATAATAAAAAGAATTAGAACCCCCTCCAAAATTATTCACTGATGGAAATTAGAAAATGACTGGATTTCAACGGAATAAATGCTACCAGCTTCAAATTTTCTAATAACTTAAACCTTCTGAAAAATGAAAAGTTCCTCTCATCTCGATTTTTTCAATCACCAGTTTAATTTTAGACTGGTTCCTAGGCAATAGAGTGCCTTCAGCTCCCCACTCCATTACCTGAAAAGCCCCCAATTTTGATAACATTAAGGATAGCAAAGCCAGTGAGTGAAGTCAGCACATTAAAAAAATAAATCGAGTCTGAAATGAGAAGGCATCAATGCAAATGCAGGACATGAGGACACAGTACTGCACAACTCAAAGTACAAGAGCGAATCTCTAAGGAGAGATCCATCACTAGGCAGCGTGGTTTGCCACGGAAGGAGGGTCAACAAGCAAATCCCGTCCAGCCTTCGTTTGGGAGGAAAGAGCAGAAACAGTTGCAGACTGAGGCCAAACTCTATCCATCCTTGGTCACTACCAAAAAAAGACTGGGAAAAAGAGCCCCGAGTTACAAAAAGACAAGATAGCATGGAATTTTCAGTTAATACTATCAAGGAGCTTGGGGCGCAATAATGAGAGAGCAGAGTACAAGGAGATGGAGGGGACCAGTTCATCCCCAATCCGGTCAGCCCGAGATATTAGAAGCAGGTTTCCGCCCTCATGAAGCCTCTGCTCAGCGCCCAACTCTGCACCTGCCAAAGGTCACCACGTCCGGGGGCGATGGCGAGGCCCCCCCTCTTCCTGCCCACTCCCTCCCGCCGTCCCCGGGGCCTCCGAGGTCAGGGACCTAGAGCAGGGACCGGAGCTCGGCAATACCAAGTGTAGTCGTCCTCGTCCCTCCAGGCGGCCAGGCTCTCCAGATCCAGCGGCTCCACCTCGTCCAGCAGCGTGGGGGCCGGCGAGGGCAGCGTGGGGGGTCCCCCTGGAGGCGTACCCGCGCCCCCGGGGTCCGGCCCGCCGCCACCGGAGCCGAAGAAGCCGGATGCCGGCTTGAAGTAGACGAAAGGCGCCTCGGGGGGCTGCGCCAGGCTGCAGAGAAGGGAGGGCGCCGGGCTGGGCAGGCAGTAGGTCCCGGGGAACGCGGGACTGGTGCCCGAGCTGCCACTGCCGCTGCCCCCGGTGCCCAGTGCCAGCCCGAGCCCTAGGCCCCCGGAGGCGGAGGCGGTGGCCGGGGGGCTCCGCGGACCCAACGGGCTGCAGGCCCCGGCAGGGGGCGGCGCGGCGGGCTGAGGCGGCGGCAGCAGCAGCAGGTGCGGCGCGGCTGCGGCGCTGGCCGCTCGGCTCCGCAGCTGCTCATTCTGCTTCTCCAGCTTCCTCACGAGCTCCTGCAGCTTCTTCACCTCCAGCTCCGCGTTCACCACCGGCCCGGAGCCCGCTCCGGAGCCGCCCCCCGCAGAGGCGCATTTCACCTGCTCCGCCATCATCCTGGGCCCCGAAGGCGCCGCGGCCGCCCAGGGCTGCGTACTGTCGTGCCGGCTGCTCGGGCCGCAGCGAAGCTACAGCTCCTTCCCTGCTTCCCGGCCGGGAGGGCTGACCACGCTGGGGCTGAGGTCGAGTCGGATGCTCGCATCAGCACCAGGGCCCAGCCTCCGGCCGAAGGAGCAGCGACCGAACTGCTCTGCACATGCTCAGAGCGCCTCTCCAGTCCCCTGGGCACCGAGGCGGCTCCGGGTTTTAGCCGCGGCCCCAGGGCGGGGCGGGGCGCGGGAGTTGAGTGGGCGTGGCCTAGGTGAGGGCAGGCCTAGGGGTGCGAAGCCTCAAAGGGGCGGGGCACCCGCCCCGCCCATGCTACCTAATCCCAGGTGCCTGATTGGTCCTTGCTGGAACTTTCCCGCCACCGGCACATCCGCTCGCAGCTGCGGGGAATGCCAACTTCGCGCATCTCCGGGCCAGGGCTGGGGTTCCCGAGAAGCCGCTGCTGCAGGTCCCGCCAGCCTGGGAGAGGCTCACCTTGCGCCCTTTCCAGGGACACGCCTAAGCTTAACACCTTCTCTGCTAGCTGATGAAACCCATAGAAAACCGAAAGGCAAGGGAACGTTATCCTATGAACCGAAAAGTAAATGCAGGGAAACAAAAAGACTTTGAAACAAAGCTATCAATCTAATAACTGGTGGTACAGAAACAAAATGGTGGGAGAGAGGAGGCTCAGGAGAAAGAAGAAATTCCCACCTCACCCCCACTGAAAGAGGGAAGGTGGCCAGTGGCTAAACAGCCAAAGTTCACTTATGTTTATTCAAAAGTACTCTAATTTATATATAAATATAAACACTGGTGGTATACTATTCTTTACCACCAGTGTTTGCCCTAATAAAACAATCACTTTTCCATACTATGTATATACACATATATTCATTAAATAAGACTTTGAGTACCGAACTCTGTGTCTGCCACCTTTCTAGGACCTGGCCGTGCAAGCAGTGAATAAAACAAACAAAAGTCATTATGGGAGACACGTGAGTAAAATTGTGTAGGGCTTCACCTGTTAAATAATTTATAAACAAAGTCAGACTTGCTGGGAGACAAAAGAAAAACAGAAAACCTGGGAACTCTACCCCCAAACGCCTCGTTTCACCTGCAAATACCTGTTTGTTACACCTTCTGGAAAACAGTAAATCTGCCTTAAGATGGGGGAGGAATGGCTTCTAAGCAGAAGAGTTGAATCAAATTTTGTTCATTACTATTGACTTAGAATTTTGAATGTGAAAACAATCAAAAGGAAGTCTTAGATTTTATTATGAGAAAAGTTCACACAATTGTTTCTCATCCTCAGATGATACAGTATCTAATGAAAGGCCCTGCATGGCTCCGGAACTGCTAGTACATTGTATTAGTTGGCTTTAGATACGGGTCTGTGCCTACCTGCTTGGAAACACTTATGTCTTCTCAGCTGTCAGTCTGTATCTCTAGCTTCTGTGTGAAGTGGGTGTTCTGTACTTAAATTACCAGGTGAAAGCTTCAATAAATTAGGTCAGTATGTGTGATAACTACACTCACTCCCAGCTTGCTAGACCGCCACCTAACCACCTGTATCACCCATCACCTTTCCAAGTTTCGGTCTATCTTCTGGATTTTCTGGTTAGTGCTAAAACCTGGAGAAGTGGAATAATACTACTGAAAAGTCCAAAGTAAAGAATCTATTGAAGGATTTTTCCGCATGCTCAGTGGCAGATGCGGGTAGCAGTTTCCCTGCAACACAAAGAAAGGGAGAGGACAGGCACAATGAGAACAAAGAGCTGCTGGTTTCCACTTTACCAAAAGAAATTGGGAATAGGCACAGGCTAGTGGGGGCAACAAGAATTAAGATGTAAAGAAAAACAATCACTTTACTGCAAAATTTAAACATGCTAGAGGAAGAGAAATAAACAGCCTGTTCCTCCCCCACTTACCCAGTATGGTCTCTATAAAATGCATGTAAGCGACCAGTAGTCAAGCTTTAGAACTGAGTTTTAAAAGTAACACTGATTATCAAAATCTCTGTTGCTTAAAAAGACAGCATTTGGTGAAATTTAGCCATAGAGTAGCAAGCGATGAAACATTCTGGCCTAAATTTTTATTCTTTGTTCTTTTTCTGAAAGGACAAATTTGCCCTCTTCCGAACTGTTTTGAAAGTATGAAATAATCCATGTCTTGAGAAATTTAAATCATGTCTTTTCTATTAAAGCACCTCTTTTTTACTCCTTCTGTGAATTATGCAGGTACACACAACCAGAGATACTCAAAATGCAGACTGATTTTAAGTCGCTATCTCCAGGGCGCCAGTCACTTTAACATACAATTAGAGGTTGACGGTGTCAAGGTTTTAATTAAGCAGTCTTCATTTTTTTTTATTTTGATGCAAATGTGTAGACTTTGTGTTTTGAAAGAAACCTCATGCATAGTGGCTTGACTTTAATATTTTTTATTTTAAATAAAATACACAAGGTGATTTCAGAGGTCTACAAAGAAGGTATGAAAAATAAAAGCATGTGTCTCATAAACTTCATGCTTTACAGATACATTTGAAACACCACAAACTGATGAGAAACATCCATATACGATACATTCTTTTAAGAGAGAGTGTAAACTTATTTGGATTCTAATTTTTTACATATACCTCCAACAGATCTATGGACATCAAACTTATTCAGCCACAGAATTGCAAAGCAGCATAGTTTCTTCTTGAAACTGTAAATCTAATTCCCCAAGGAAATCTAGGAACCCCTCATTATTATCCCAGTTTTACAGATGACTTAACAAGGTTAGGTCACTTGCCCAGCTTCATTCATGAAAGTGACAGTTCTCCGCAGAGTTTCTAGTGGTCCAACTGCTCCTTTGTTTTAGAGTAAAATTCCTCTAAGAGTAAGACCTATGTGTTTGAAATGTAAATTTTCAATCAGTTCAGTGGACATATCTTAATATGAGCACTACATTCATTCAAGTTGATAGATTCAATTACTGCAAGAGAAAAGCACCAAATGTGTTAAACTAAGATCTAAGATCCCCAGCTGTGTTTTCACATTGATTCAGCCAGACTAGTGTTTGCTTTTGTCCCCCATCTCAATGGAGATACCTGTTTATCCGAGCAGCACAGACTTGAAAACTGTGGGTCCCCACTGTCCTTATGCAGCGCCTAACCCAGTGTCTAGCACATCGCAGAGAAACACTGAAATTGGTTTTTAAAGAACAGATAGATAAATAAATCCCCCAGTTCTAGCTGAAATTTAGACAAGAACCTTGTTTCTCTAAACCTCATTTATCAAATGGCAACAACACGGGAGGATCAGAAGGCTTTTTGCAGGCTCCATAATAATTGATTATTTCTTGTTTCATTCCATTAAAAGCTAGAAAAATGTGTGCATCTAATGTGTGTATTTTCATGTAAAGGGATAATGCAGAGAAAGCAAAAATACATGAAGCCAGAATTTATGTAAATACAGGTGTGCTTTATTTCATGTATTTCACGTGCTTCACTGTATTGCGTGTTTTTTTTCTTAAACAAATTGAAGGCAAGATCCTACCAGCAAGAAAGTTACTTTTCGCTTCATTGCTGTGGTCAGGAACTGAACCCACAGTATCTCCGAGGTTCATTCATCCTTAATCCTTGTGTGGGCGGCTCCATTCTGACCACTGACCACACCCTACTCTGCCACTCAAATTCATGCCAATAACCCATGTAATTATACCCAGTAAAGGCACAGGTAGCAGTAGTTATAACAACTACAATAGTAATAATAAAAATTCTGTTTATTTGGGAAGCCATACTTGCCAAAGCCCTTGTTAATAAACAGTTATTACATGTCTATTATGTTCAAGTCACAATGCTAAATGATATTTTAAAAGTGAGTAAAACAGTATCTCTGCCACTAAGACCTTATCTAGTTGGAGAAAAAGAGCCTGTAAAAAACTAACTATAGTACAAGACTTCCTGTGATAAGTATCATGATGAAAATAACATGTAACAGATGAACAGCCGTGAGGGTTGGGGTGGGGAGATGAGTGGGAAAGGTGAAGAGATTAAGGGGAAAAAAAAGCAAAGGTAGTAGTATGGTGATTGCCAGAGGGAAAAGGGGTGGGGGGGGAGGTGGGAGGTGGGAGAGGACAAAAGGGGGACAAATGGTGGAGGAAAGAGACTTGACTTTGGGGAGTCAGCCCACGATGCAAAATGCAGATGATGTGTTACAGAATTGTACACTTGAAACCCATATGGTTTTATTAACCAGTGTCGCTCCAGTAAATTCAATTAAAGAAAGAAAATAGAAGTCAACAGCCCAGGGGGTGCCCAATAAGGAGCACTTAATTTTGGCTAAAAATTTGGGGAAGACTTCATGTAGAAAGCATACATTATTCCATTTGGATCTCCTCGCCAAGCTGCGAGGCATCGGGGCAAGGTTGATAGTCACTATCAGATAGAAGAATATCAGAGCGAGAATAGAACTAGGACTAAGCGCTCAGCTCAATTCCTAGTTATTACTGTTTCTTCTGTGGTTAATTTATTTTGTTTTTATGAACAGCTCACACATCTACCACTCCCATTAAAAGGAAATGTTTCACAATTTAACTCAGTAGTAAGTATTGGTGCTTAGTAAATGCCAGCAACTATTCTAAACCCTTCATTGCATTAACTCATGTAATCATCAAACAACTGTTTGAGGTTGTTTCTATTGTTATTCTTATTTTATCAGTGAGGAAACTGAGGCAGAGAGGGGTCAAACAATCTGCCCAAAGTTACCCAGCCAGGAACTGGCTGAGCCAGGGTTGGAAGGCAAGGCAGCCCGGATGCAGAGCTGACGCTCACAAGTGGCAGTGTCTCTTTTCTGGTCCTAGGCAGCACCCAGCAGAATATCCTGCTCTGGTCTGAGTGGCTTATCAATAAAAACTATTGACGAATGAAAAATCAATAGTCAGGAATGCATAGAACAAAGTCCGATTCATTAGCAAGCAACTATCACTGAAACTTTAAAAGTCCTCAAGCACAGATCAGAAAATAGTAGCTTTCCAAGTTCAACAAAGTTGCCGGTGCTGGCCGGACATTTCTGAGGACGCAATGGCCATTCACACAATACTCATTTCTGTTCGGATGACTGAAGAGCATAAGCCATCACCGCTTTGTTTTGCATTTCTAGCCGTTTGGATTCTTCACAGGTCAATGGCCACTCTCACAGCCCATGTCAGACCCGAACAGACCCTCGAATACTTTGGGAGGTGTTTTAAAATTCAAAGGTAATAAATAAATTCAGAAACTGTTTTCAAAATCTGAAACGTTTTTACCCAAAACAAACAGACATTTTTGTACAATAAGCATGGAAGATTTGTACAATTACTTCAATTTTAAAAAATAAGCTCATCTTTATTTTTTTTTAATTTGTTCAAAGAGAAAAGTGAATCTGGTATGCCTTGAGTCTTGTGGGCAAAAACTGGCACTTCAATGCACCATTACACTTGGGGTCGCCTCTAGAGCTTCTGAAAGTATTCAGGTTTAGAACTGTTTGTGTTCTTTTTTCTCCCAAATGTTTTATCACAAATGTCCATGTAGTACGGTTTTCTTTCTTCAGTTGAAAACGTTTTTCTCTGATCATTTCTAAAGCTTTTATAAAACTCTTTTGCAACAAAATTGCAACCACACTGGAGTGTTCACAAACCAAAGTCAGAAATCACCTGAAAGCCTGAGAGATATGAGGAGGCAAGGAGCCTTCCCGTGAGGGTGGGCCTTTTAGTTTTCTTCCCAGGGACCAGCATGGCTGCAAAGACGTGCTGTTGGAACCGAAGTCAATGGCAGGGGACAGCAGCGCCCAGAGAACAGTGCAGCACCGTCCTGGGCAAATCACTGCTTTCTAGAAGTTATAAGGCAGCCTCAGAGAAGTTGCTGCAAGTTTATTCAATACAAATCATCAGTGAGTACCTAATCATAGTGCAGCATAGTGAAACATAATTCACTTTTAGAAAAGAATAATAATTATACCATAAGGGAGTGATCCATGTTTCAGACAATAACACCTTGTCCTCAATCATTCACAAAAACAACGACGATAATCATGTCATAAAAGGATTTGTCGTAACGATCACAGATGTGTTCCTATTTCTGATCTTCAGGAGTATTTTTGTTTGTTCGTCTTCTGAAAGGAGGATTTGTGCCCGTTAGCAGAGGATACTTTTATTACAGACACGGGGCCTTCACCACACAGTATCCAAAGAGCTTCGAAGATGAACGTACCCTGGCAAGTAAGGAAGTGTCAAGTGGTAAGATGGGGACGGTTACCTACTGGGACGGTTTTCTGGCTTTATAACCAGTTTAAAGCCGGTTTTCAGACTCGGGCTCTATTTGATTGTATTTATAAGTGCTTTTTATTATTAATCTGTGGAAAACAGTGTCTGAAAGCTCCCACATGCTTCAAAAAAACTGGAGACAGAAAAACACAACAAACAACAAAACATGATTTTAGAAGACCAGGCTCATGGGAAGATTAGGCCAACAGATGGTAGAGAAGAACATCTAAAAAAAAAAAAAGCTTGTAGAAGCCTGAAGTACAGGTGATAACTGGAAACCCAAGTTGGAAACGACACGGTGGCGGTCTGTCCCTATGGTGCTGTGGTGCCGCACTTGTGGACAGACAAGAGGACAGTGAGACCGAGCCCAGAGACTGGCCCTTGCGTACTCCATGCCTAGGCTAAGGGGGCTCCATCTCCGTGCTTTCCTAATTGCCCACGGAGGAACGAAGGGTCTGGCCGCCCTGTGTACTAGCTCATAAAGTCCCTGCCTACGACAGGCACAAAGTTCCTTCCACTCACTTCGTTGACCAAAGCAAGTCATTGGCTACACATCACTTCCAGGCAACAACCATCGGCATGTGACCAGAAGAACAAGAAATACTTAGTGTACAGCCCTGCCTACTAAATACGCTTTTATGTAAATTATTCCTGCTATTAAATAATTTAAGGCTACAATTTACCTTAAAGATTTTGGCTGATTCCCATTAATTTTGGAATCTTCTGCTTTTGTGGTTGATAAGCTATAATTTTACTGTTATTGTATCTTTGGCTCATTTGTAATTTAAAAAAATACAATTTCATTTGCTTGTGTGTGTGTGTGTGTATATATATATATAGATAGATAGATAGTCATCATCTTTTACTACATAAGTCTGATTCATTGAATTTTTAAATTTTACTTTTTTATTTTTTAACTTATTTTTATTTATCTTCAGAGGGGAAGGGAAGGAGAGAGGGAGAGAAATATCAATATATGGTTGCTTCTTGTGCATCCCCTGCTGGGAACTGGCCTGCAACCCAGGCATGTGCCCTGACTGGGAATCAAACCAAGGTTGTTTGGTTCACAGGCCCACACTCAACCCACTGAGCTACACCATCCAGGGCTGATTTATTGAATTTTGATGAGACATCTGATATGTACCTCATTCCATGTGTGCCTCAATACTATTTAAATATTCTATTTGTTAGGTGTAGAATACAGACATACATATAATTTATTCAAATAGAAACATATAACATTTATCCAAACTTACAATATTTATAAATGTATATAACATGTTTAAAATCATGTTGCTTACTTATGTTATTGAAATCTTGATTATCCTACTTTAGAGTTTATTCAGTTTACTGAGTTTTAAAAATTATCTTTTTTGCATAATTTTCCATGCCTTTGAAATGATGCTATTCCTTTTCGTATCTTCTTGATAACTCTAAACATTCTAATCTTAAACTCTTTTAAAGTTGGCACATTTAATTTCATTTTGTGTAGAATGATTTTATTTCCCGATATTTTATACTACTTGCTGTCTTTCTTAGTGTTAATTTTGTTTTTACGTGTTGGGATTTGTTTTTAGATCACTTGAGTTGGTAGCCCTCTTTTTCTCCTTCTTCCTTCTCATGACTTAGACATTTTGTGCTTGCCTTTGCCCAGCCCCAAAGACCGGAAGCCCAAAACCATTTCTTCTCTTAATGCCAAGTGTTCTCCTTCCACCATGATGGTAGCAAGTTTAAAGTCAGATGATAAACCAGCTAGACTTGGTCATGAAGGTTGAGTCTGACCCTGCACCTGCCTTGGCACTTGGACTCTCAGAAGCTGAAGCTCCAGCAGGGCACCTTTTCTGCCTCTGTTCTCAGGATTCAGAAAGAAAGATCGGGGACTGACTTGCCACTCCATCCCACTTTTCCATGGCCTGGGGCGATGGTGCCACACCTGGTCCAGGGAAGCACAGCGCTGCAGCTTCCGTCTTGCATTTCCCTTCCATTCCTGGCCCATAAAAAGGACTTTTCTTTCTCCCATTGTTATATGCTTGGATGTGGAGTCTGTGGGTAACCCGTCCACCGTAGACGGCTGAGTGCGTGCTCCTGATCGTGGCACGATGCAGCTCCAGGCCCAGCAGCCTCGGTGCAGCTGGCACCGTCCTCCATTTCATCAGCACGCCCCTCCCTGGCCAGAGAGGGGGAGGAAGCCACTGTGGTTTTACACCTCGCCCTTACAAGCATTTTGTCACAAAATGAAGATTAGAAATGGTCACTGTCATTCAGGAATAGTGATATGATGTCTTGCATCCACCTGGAAGAGTCAACTGGGCCACGGTCGGGAACCGCCCTGCAACCGCCTCGCACAGTGTTAACCTTCTGCCTCCAGTTTCCCGCAGGCTGGGCACCAGCTGGGGGAGCTGACAGAAGCGAGGCATTGGCTCTCAAAAAAAAGAAATGGAAAAAACACTGTTTAATAAGAGTTGTAATGGATTTTGAAATTGAGGATAAATGATCCTTTTAAAATAAACATCTCAGAATCATACTTGCGATTTTTTCTTCCTATTTTTGGCAAAGAGTGGAATGGCGAAGACAAGAAGGGTTTACATTTGGATTTGTTTTAAATTTTGAAAAGCTGTTCTTTTAAATTTACCATCTGCTACTTCAGTGCCTCAAAGTGGCAGTGGTAACCGCTCGGGGATACCAGACAGAGCCGTGGTCTAATCGGGCATGGCCCGGCCCCTACTGTGTCTTTCTCAGGGAGGGACACTGACTCATTGTGAGTCTTGTCACATTACCGGACAGCTTCTCTACGCATGTGCTGGCCCTTTGGTTAGGGCACGGAGATAAGCAGTTATAGACATTCTTGGGATTCATTTGAATGACCAGGTGCTAATTCTAACAGAAAAGGGTACCATGCTCCTCAGATGGACTTCTACACATAGAGTACTTCAATGCTTTTCTACAGATCTCAGATGACACCAAGGATCAATAATGTCGGAGCCATGCAATCGGTATTTGCTTAAGAAAGAGTGATCCACATGGTCAGTTTTCAAATGCCACCCCTTTCCTAGAGAACTTTGGAGTTGAAAAAATTGTTCAAAATGGCCTGTTGATTCTGGTGCTGACGGGGTTATTTGGAGGCTGTGACGTGTAGTCTGCAGTACAAAGCAAATAGTGTTGCATTTTTGTCATTGAGAAGTGGTATTAATGGCATGAGAGAAAAGAGATGTCCACTGAGATCAGTGAGTTTAACTGTATAATTCTGAATTGAATTGACTAGAATATCCGTGCAAACACATTTATTCATTCAGTTAAGAAAAAAAACTTTTCAGCATTATCCACTGAAGTGGCCTAGAGATATTGTCCAACATAATAGCAATGAGTTGTTACATTAGTTCCTAGATCTGGGTTTTTAAATACCTTTTTTTTCTTAAAAAGAGTCCAGGTGCCGATTGCAAGTCTAAGGTAAAAAGAAAATAGACTGGATAAACCTGGATATTGAAGCTGATAGGAATGTGTCAAAATGACTTACTCAGTATGAATAAGTTCCCGGTGTCCAAAGATTAGAGTCCTGAAATGTCAAGAAGAACAATAACTCCCATCAACTGCAACACTCATTATGTTGAAATCTATTACTTCAAAATGATATTTAAATACCTAAATGAATTGCTAAGCAAAAAAAAGAAAATCATTATGTGCTTCTGATGGGAGCACCCACTACCACTCACACACTCACACTCACACACTTCATCACACTCACACACTTCTACACACCACCACCACCACCGCCGCCACCAACACCGTCACCACCACCACCCCTGAATCTGATCAAATCCAAGAAAACAGTATAAAACAGAACAAAATGAAAATACAAACTGTAGGAACCTGTGAGACAAGTGACTCTGCTTCTTCTCTTTCCTCTTCCTTCCTGTTTTCTTCTCCTTCATTTTCTTCTACCACCACAACCATACAATTGCAAAGGGAAAAAAGAGAAAAGAGATGGAGAAAGAATCTATAGATAGTAAAAGACAAGAGCATATTAACCAAATGCAACGTACAGAGCTTGTTGAATCATGGCTCAAACAAACTTCAGTAGAGAACATTTTAGCATAATCTGGGAAACATGAGCACTGCCTGGGTATTTCAGGAGATTAAAGAATTATGGATGATGAGGGAGATCCGTTGATGACAATGTGTTATGGTTTTAAAATGTAAGCACAGGAAGGGTAATATACAAGCTTACTATATTAACTATCACTGAACCAGTCTCCGGAAGCTGGAGGTCATGCAAGTGGGCTGGGGACGAAAGAGCGGAGGCAGAAAAGCAGAGCTTCTTGCATAAGCTATACATCATATTTTGAATTTAGTTTTAGTTCACCCAGAACATGCACATGAGCAAATGAATTGATGATACCAGTAAAGCAAATGTGTAATAAAATAAAAAGGTCTGGGCCCTGGCTGGGGTAGCTCAGTGGATTGAGCTCAGGCCTGCAAACCAGACAATTGCCGTTCGATTCCCAGTCAGGGCACATGCCTGGGTTGCAGGCCGGTTCCCTGCAGGCCGGTTCCCTGCAGGGGATGCGCAAAGGGCAACCATACATTGATGTTTCTCTCCCTTTCTCCTTCCCTTCCCCTCTAAAGATAAATAAATAAATTAAAAAATAAATAAATAAAAAATAAAAATAAAATAAAAAGGTCTTCTCTAGTTCATCATTTTCTCTGCCGAGGAAAGTAACAACTCTGCCTGTGGTCTTGGGGACCTCTTGAGTCTGCAATAGGTGCTAGAAGTGATGATGGTTTTGGGGGACACACAACCATATGAACAAAAAGTAAACAAAGAGGAATCTTTAAGGCTGAATATTTTGATGCTTATGGGCTTTTCTTCTTGTGGTACATAGTTTCCTTACCATCTCAAAGTATCATGGAATTAAGCACTTCAGCAGTACATTACTTCATGTGTATATTGAATATACTTCATGTATACTTCAGCAATATATCCAATAGTTGCATGCACATGACAACTCTTGAAATTTTTCCCAGGTTGTAACAATCTTTGAGAAGGTGAGACCCAGAAACACACACATTTAAAGTGCCTGAAACATTTTTGGTTTCCAGTGAGTGGGAGTTATTATTGTGCAAGAAAAATGTGACTAACGTTGGTATATTGTTTGATTTTCCCTATTTCCCCATTGGAATTTAAAGCAGTAAATCCCACTGTAACTTTTTTTTACAATAGTGATAAATATAGTAAATTGGGGGGCATATAATGGATATGACACATATTTAACTTTAGCAAACATTTTTATTTAGTCCCAGGGTTTGACTTTAGAAAGCACCTCATGTTGAATGGGATTCAAAAGGACTGTAAATTCAGCAAAGTCAATAGCAACACACACAGGGTATAAAAAGTAACTGGTGAACAGAAGTATATAGGTGTCAGGGGCTCGATTCTATAACCATCTGTAGACTGCAGTGTGTGTTCACTGCAGGCTAAGTCTCCATCCATCACTGTTTATTCCCCTTACACCCTCCTCCACCTTCCCCCTACCCCAGCCCTCCCCTGGCATTCAGGTGATCACCACACTGTTGTCCGTGTCCATGAGTTTTTTCTCATTTTTTCCCTTTTTGCTCAATCCTATTGTACCTAGTCCTCCTCAACTCAACAGCTGTCAGCCTGCTGTCTGTGAGTCTGTCCCTATTTTGCTTGTCCAGTTTGTTCATCAGGTTCCACGTATGAGTGAAATCGCATGGTATTTGTCTTTCTCTGGTTTATTTCACTTAGCATAATGCTCTCCAGGTCCATCCACACTGTCGCAAAGGGTAACATTTTCTTTTTTCTTTTTTTTGGCTGAGTAGTATTCCATTGTGTAAATGTACCACAGCTTTTTTATCCATTCATCTACTGATGGACCTATATAAATTTGTGAACCAGTGTCACTTCAAAAAAATTTAATAAAAAGGAAAAAGAGAAAAGAAAAAGGCCTGGCTGGTGTGGCTTACTTGGTTGGAGAGTCATCCTGTAGACCAAAAGGTCAAGGGTTTGACTCCCTGACAAGGCACATGCCTGGGTTGCACATTTGGTGCCCGGTCATACCTCGTATGAGAGGCAACCAATCGATGTTTCTCACATCAGTGTTTCTCTCCCTCTCTCCCCCTCCCGTTATTCCTCTTTAAAACTGATAATCATGCCCTTGGGTGAGGATTTAAAAAATGCATATGTAATTTGATACAAAAATGTAACTGGTAAAAGAAGAAGTCTACACAAAGACAAGCTGGGGCAGCACTGCCTTTGCAAGTGTGTGGCAAAAAAACTAATACAGAATCATGAAAACCACAAGTTAAGTAGGAGTTCGCAGTGTGTTGCAGGAATTTTTAAAGTTAATACAGTGCTGAATTATCTAAATCAGAGAATGGCATGTGAGGTTAAATCTGTTGCTGTGTTCTGTTCTGGTGAGATCATTTTTCGATGACTCTATTCATGTGAAAGCCCCAGATTTAGTGACAGGGACTCCAGTATGCTGGTTTCCAACCCCTGCTTTGCCCAGGACAACCTGGCGGCGAGATGGAGCTGTTCAGGGACTTAGGTCCCTGCTTGCCTGCATCTGCAGACCCTGTAAATTGAGGGCATGTGGCCAGAACCATTCTCAAATACCCACACAGATCTCAAATCCTTTGCTCAGCAGGAAAAGACATTATTAGCAACAAAGGGATGATCTAATTATAATGTCTTTGTATGTTCAAGGAGACCTGTTACAGAAGCCCCTGATGAGCTATCTCAGGGGAGAGGTTAGGAGCCTCAGCTCACACGGCTCTGTGCTGAGTGAGACTTCAGCCCGTGCCACAACTCATTTCTCCGTTTCCCCTTAGAAATAGAAACCTCCACACGTGCAAGCAGACACACGACTGGGAACGGCACTTCACAACCTCCCCTGCAGTGAGGTGAGGCCACTGGGACAGGGTGGCAGTAGTGGGGCAGCTTCCTCCCCACACCCTTTCTTTTTCTCTTCTCTCAGATGGGGGACCGTCACGGAGCTGGTGAGCTGGCTTTGACCACGAGATACTAGAAGAGGGCAGCACAGAAATATGCTCTAGATAATTTCACAAACAGAGAGACGACTTCTGCTTTGCTCTGACAGAGAGGGAAAAAAATCTGTCATGTTTGAGCCACGGTATTATATAAGTTTTTTTGTTACAGCCACCTAGTTGTTCCCTAACGTATTTGGAAACTGGTAGTAGAACTAGCGTGCTGTTGAACAGAAGCCGAAAACACATTGGCTAACTGCTTGTGAAATAGGGAAGGAGGAAATAAATGTTGCAGGCTGCAAATCTGGTGGCCCTTGCTACGCCGCGGCAAAACACTTGGCAAAGATCTCACTTATCACAGCTATGAAGCCCATTATTCTAGAAGAGATGGAAAAAACTCAGAAGTTTAGTATGTGTTAGCTGCTCCTTACTGCATTTAACAAGATACCATGAGAGAGATGAAATTCAGGCCAAAATTAGCCAGTTTGCAAACATGAATGTTTCAACATTGTAGCTCTGCTCTGTCAGAGTCCTGTAATCTAACTTGACCGAGAGGCCAGTGATAGAAGGCATAACCGAGCTAGAAAAGGCAATTGCAACTTCCTGACAAAGGGCAGGAGATAACATTGTCTCAGAAATTGTTATGGGTATTCCATTAAATGCTCTTCCTCAGACAATAGGAATCAACTCAATTGCAAAGATCATTTAATTGAAGGAGAGAGGGACAAGCCAGGCACAGAAGCCAGTAATAAGAGAATCAGCACACAGAAGAACTATGACCATCCAAGGACATTGCTAAGGTAACTTTCATATGGAACTAACTAACTAACTAGAAACAAACAGAATAGAAGCTTCAGTAAGACCGTTTCATGAATTTGCAACACAGTGGAATTCATTTGTTATATTCTGCATTCCATCCTGGGATCCTCTGCCCCTGACCATCTAATTGAGATTTTTAATTTGTTTGTATTAAGGCTCACTCTTTATACTCTTAAGTTTCTATGAGTTTGCGCATAGTGATATTCATCACTATGGTATCATTTAGAATGGTTCAATTGTGCTAAAAAAAATTCCCTGTGCTTCACCTATTATAACTCTCCATTTCCCTACACCCTCAGCAATCACTTACCTGCTTAAATGTCTATGGTTTTGCCTTTTCCAGAATGTCACGAAAGTGGAATGCTACACTATAGGACCTTTTTCAGACTGGCCTTATTCATTTAGCAATATTCACTTAGCAATATTCACTTAAGAAGTATCCATTTTTCTGCAGATTTGATAATTCAGTCTTTTTTTATTTTTTACTTTTTTCCCCAGTCTTTTTTTTAACCCTCACCTGAGCATATTTATCAATAACAGAGAAAGAGAGAGAGGGAGGGAGAGAGAGAGAGAGAGAGAGAGAGAAAGAAACCTCAATCAGTTGCCTCCCATACACACCCCGACCAGGGATCAAACCCACAACCTAGGTTTGTGCCCTGACCAAGGATCGAACCCCCAATCTTTTGGTGTACGAGACAATGTTCCAACCGCCTGAGTCTCCTGGCCAGGGCAGTTCATTTCCTTTTATTGCTGAATATTACTCCATTACATGGCTGTAGCACAGTTTGTTGAGACATTTGTTTATGCAGTACATCTTGGTTTCTTTCAGTTTCTGATGATTATAAATAGAGGTGCTGTAAATATTCATGTGCACCTTTTCGTAGGGACATGTTTTCACATTCTCTGGGTAAATACCTAGGCGCATGAGTGCTGAATCATATGGTGAGACTACGTTTAGGTTTATTAGAGAGGGTCAAACTGTCTCCCAAAGTGGCCACGCCATGCTGCATTCCCGCGGGCGACAAATGAGCATTCCTGTTGCTCTGAACCCCATCCAGCAACTGGTATTCTCAGCTTTTAGGCATTTTAATAGGCAATGTAGTATCTCACTTTAAACTGCATTTCCTTAACTACGAATGATGTGGAGCATCTTTTCCATGCATATTTGCCATTTGTAGATCTTTGGTTATATGTTCATATATTTTGCCCATTTTCAATTAAGATTTTTGCTTTCTTATTGTTTAGTTTTAAGTTAGTCATACATGGGGCACAAGTTCTTTATTGGATACGTGTTTTGCAGATATTTTCTCCCAGTCGGTGGCTTATCTTTTCATTGTTGTCACAGTGGCACCGAGCACAAGTTTGTTTTCAATTTTAATAAAGTTGAACTTACCATTTTTTTCTTGTACAGATAGAGCTTCTATGTTGTACCTAAAAATTCTTCACCACGGTCAAGGCCAAGTTGATTTTCTTCTATGCTTTCTTCTAGAAATGTTACAGTCCTACATCATACATTTAAATCTCCAATCCATCGTGAGTTAATTTTTGTCAAAAATGAATATATCTGTGTCTGGGTTCTTTTGCCATTTTTTCACATATGAATGTCTGATTGTTTCAGCACCATGTGTTGTACCCGTTGAAGACTTTTGTCAATCATTGGTACACTAAATTTCTCTCAGCATAATGTAAACCTCTTCATGAAATTAGTAATATTCGATAATATTCTAATGGCACGAATCTAAAAGTATAAATGAATTCTACTTATACATCAACATGCATTTGATGATGTAAATTTTTAACAACCCATTGTAAACTCCCACGCCCTGTTTGCTGCCTGGTTCTTCACCCCATCTGTCCCTGTTCAGTGATTCCAGCCTCTGGCAGTCTTTCTGTCTCTAAACCACACTAGAGTTGGACTCGCCATAGGGACTGAGCACTGTCCTGTGGGAGACTTTCAGTCCAATGTGACTTTCTGGGTCTGAAGGGCTCTTGAAGCTCATGATCTTTCCTTTTCTTGTGGGAAAGAATGCAAAATTAACAAATTGTGACAGTCAAAAAGTTATCTCAAGATCCGAATGTTCCTTTCTACTAGATACATTATTCATATCGCAACAAGAGAACAGGCAGTGTTTACAAAATTCCTGGGAGAATTTTCTCCTAACTCGGAAATGATGGTGCCGAATCTTCTAATGTTGCTATTTGGAAAACGGAAAGGGGTTTGATTCTTTGCGCCTTAAATGAGGCCAGCAAACTATACCAACCTGTTGATTCCACTCCAGCCTGGGGCTGGTGCAGACCACCCTTGATGCAGCCACCAGAGTTTGCCTGGGGGCTCCTGTATTCAGGTGTGAGACTTTAGTCTGAGGTCCAGGATGCAGCAGCCATTCAGGGTAACTCACCCCATGACAGAGAGTTGAAAGCTATCTGAGCCATATCTCAGTATTGTCTTGCGTGAGGAATAGAGAAAGCTTAAAAATTCGTTGGTCACTGTCTCCTAGAATCTCTGGCCTTCCATCTCATTTTGTTTAAAACAAGCAAGGGCAGGTTTAGGCCAGAAAATGGTCTGATTTTGACCAACACCACGACATCTCCACCTTGATGGAGATCCTTCTCGTCATTCGGATCTTATTTGAAATACCAGTCGACCACATTATTTTAACCCCCCTTTCACCTAATCACTATGTTTTATTTTCTTCCTAATTTCAGCAACTGTTGTGTTTGTTTTCTGTCTTTCACACTGCTTGTCAGCTCTCATGTTAGAATGTAAATTCCCCAAGGGCAGGAACCTTGGCTCTTGGTCATTACTAAGATCTGGAACATAGGTTCATAATGAAGATTTTTAAGTTACTGAATAACAGAATGAATGATGGTAGATTAGAAGCCAGGCTTTTCTTTTAGACAGAGCCTAGAAAAATTGGGCATTTCCATGTAATAATAAGAATGTGTCAAGAAGAATACAGAGGCAATGAAGTAAAAGACCCTATATTTCTTCCATTTTGCTTTTTTTTAGAAGGATCTTGTCCTCTTGGAGCAATTAATTCTCTTTTAGAGTCATCTCTTAATTAGCTATGATATAAGGAGATCTTCCAAATTGTTTTAGGAATCTGTCATTCTTATGATGCAAATAAACCCAGACATAATGAAGCTGACTTGGTGAATCAGAAGCCCTTCTCTGTCCACTCTATATTTCTTCCATTTTTTGGAAGAAATGGAAGAAACAGCTCTTAGTTTAATTTAATACATTGTTGTAGAAGCAAGTGTCCAGTAAACAGCCACAGGAAGGTGAGAAATATATTCCTTTTACGGTTTTTAAAAAATGAATCATTATAAAGTAGAATACTTTAAAAATGACATTCAAATGATTTTTAATTACTACAAAGGCATTTAGATGTTAATACATTTTATATAAAAGGGAGGGATACGATTCCATTCGTCCTTTTCTACCCCAAATTCCAACTCCAAGAAAATTATTTCTTTTGATCCACTCTGAGAGCATGTAATAAAAGAACAATAAAACATATGGCTCAATTACCACTGCTTCTCATCAAGCACGAATTAATGAGTATCAAATTATTTTTAATGGTTTCTTCTGGCTCCCTTTCGGTACGGCAACAGTTATACGTTGCTGAATTTTGATAAGGATTTTGTGTTTAACACTGTGGACTAGTCTCTAAGGAGAGCAGATGCTTGAAATCATCATACAGAAGAATAATTCTTTAAATTTATCAACATTTGGAAAATACATGATTATCTGTCTTAATCTCCCTAGTTGATGTCATTTGTTTATAATTGCCTTAAATTTCCCCCAAATTCCACCCTCTCCTCAATGTTCCATATGCCTTTCTTCAAGATGCAGTTGCTATGTACATATAGTTTATAAGTTTAATTTCTAAATCTTAATAATACTAGTTCTTCAAATATGATTGTTGAATTTTCAATTTCTTAAGAAAAACTCTTTAAAAATAAAAGCTATAGGTTGAACAATTAAATAATTAAGTTACCCAGTGTGTGGTACAGAACATAATAAATTGTGACCACTATAGTTGACAAAATCAATGTCAATGGATGATATTTATAGACACTCCACAAAAACATTCTGTCACTGACAGTTCATTTTATTTTCATAAGCCATCTGTAAATGTAAAGTGCTATGTTATATAAACACATGTAACATGATAAAGAACATGTCTTTGTAGTCCATAACCATTATTTTCTCATAGATTATTTATATACCCAGATTTTGAAATGCATGCAAAAAAATTAACAAATTATAATATGCAAATACATGTCATACAATTTTGCCCATTACCCACAAATCAATGTCTTTCTGTTTTTAAAAATTATATCTGCAACAAAATGAAGGGTGACCCAAAGATTATATTGTCCAGATGTCCTCTCAAGTTCAGTATGATTAACAAACCCATATTCAGATAAAGTTCTAAAGAGGGAACAGAAACTTGCTTTAGAATAATTTGGGAGCAGAAAGAGACCTCAGGAACAACTTTCAATACCCTTCCTGTTTCAGATACAAGCAATACAAGCACAGAGACCCAGAAAGTGCAAATGATTTTACGACTTTATATGTTCCCATCTGTCTGCCCAGCCTTATCAGGAAATTTCTATCAATGTTTCTTTTGCACATGAAGGAGACATATCCTGCTTTCTTGACAGTTTGTCAAGACATCAATAATGTCTGCAAGGCCAAATTCTTAGGGAAACAAGATGTCAATAATGTCTGCAAGGCCAAATTCTTAGGGAAACAAAGGTGAGGAAATGAGGAGCGTGTTTGTAATGGGAACCATGGGGCGTAGCCTGAATGGGGAGCAGGGGTGAACCTGCGTGGGGCCCCATCCCCACAGTCGTCAGAAGCACCCTTTCTCCGAGATCGGTAACTGAAACCCCTTGAATTTTTGATGACTGAATCCAGCAAGATAACAGATGGTTCCCTTTATGTGTGTGACCTTACTGAAGGCAATTAGATTATTTATGCACCAGCAGAATAGTTAATTGTATACCAAAGTCAATCTTCAGTGGAAAAGGGTTTTCCAAATTACACAATCTCAAAATAAAAGTTTGAATTCCTTAATGAACCCTTTCCTCTTGATTTCCGTGTGCCAGAATTATTGAATCCACTTTGCTGAAAATGTTAAAGGAAATCAGAGTTAGAGACATAAATTCAGTACAAAAAAAATCCTAGAACTAAATTTTAAAAAAATAATCATTCCTCAAGGGGCCCATGGTGGAGTCAGCATTTTACTTTTTTTCCTTCCACTGCATTCACCACCGTGGCTTTCGGTCCCCCACAGACAGGAAGGGTTGACGCCTGGTGCTCGTATTTAGGAGATGCCTGAGTTGTGTCTTCACAACTTCAATTTACTATGAAAATGCAGTGCCCGTGGAGGCACCTGCACATGGAAAAGATGCACAGAGACAGGGAGGAGGACACAGTTCTGAGTCTCCTGGGGGCCACGTCTCCTAAGCCGTATTGTGGACTTTTGGACGACTGAAAGTTTTAGAGCCGCCACCATAGGCATCAAGGCTCTTGACATTCTATTGGATCACGATAAGGCTGCTAAGTCAGGAAGAAAATGCAATGTGAGAACTGGCTGGGGAAAGCAGAAAATAGAAGGCAAAATATGAATGCCATTAGTTTGCTTCTGTAGTGAATTTGGTAGCCTGATGGAACGTGGGCTTTTAAAATATTTTTCAGAGCATTTTGAGATGTAGCCTCCCAGTACCTCATTTCCATTACACATTTGTCACTAAATTTCATGTTTTGGATCCCACGGAAGGATCCTATGTGCCTCTTTCGTTCACTACACAAAGACACATCAGGAAACTTGCCGGTGGACTACTTCTCCAATATCACCTTGGCTCTTCTATTTACTACTGAATTAAAAACAGAGTGTTGATACCGGCTTTAAAAAAACTAATCAAGTTTTATAGGATTTTATTTTACTAACTTACTGGGCATTGTGCATATCTTTTAAATCAACTTTTAAAGCTTTTATGCTAAGTTTAGAGGAAATATGAGTTAAAAAATGCAGGCCATTGATGTTTGCTTCTCACATTGTTTATGCTAGTGAAGAACCCAACTTATAGTAATGTTGATCTTAAATGGATAAAATATTTAGATGTTATATTTAATATAGAATTATAGAATTAACTTTAAATTCCCCATTTAGAATAAACATTAAGAGGCATTTAGCATAATCAAATTAGGTAAAAAGTATATATTTCAGTACAAATGTAAACAGTCATTGGCAAATATGGACTTGAATTACAGGAAAAAAGGAAAATATTCTATAATAAATAACCTCCTTGCTTAGTTGTATCTGTCTGATCTGGTATCAGAAGAAAATGTAAATGTTTACTGATTTTATACCATAAGACAAAATACTACCATACTGTCTGCAGCTGAATTTAACTACATATAATTAATAAAATATTTTTGCTAAATTGAAATCCTTCAATAATCTAGATGCTCATTAATATTAGCAAAAGAAATAGCTTCTTGCAGAGCTCAACACTTACCCACAACTTTAGAGTAGCAAGGTTCACAGTGTATCGTCTGTCTATAAATCCAAATACTGTCTCCCGCCTTCAGGTTTTCCAAAGACTGCTTGCATATTTCACACTAAAGGGAAAGAACAACATAGAAAGTTTATATTGCAAGTAAAGTCTAGATTCCCCATGTCACATGACAGAAAGCACTTTCAGTTCATTCAATACTTGTCTCCACATTCACTCGCAGACAAAGCTTCATGAGCATCCGCAGGGAGAGTGAGTGTCCTTGTCTACAGTCCACATGCAGAACTTTTCAGACGTATTCTCACAGCATCTCTCTACGCTGCGGGTGTGCATTTCAGGGCATGTCTACCACTGAAGTTCCCACTTAACTCACTCCAGGGTAGATATAAATTTTCAAAAACTGGTTATGTCAAGGACAAGACCACCGCTTGATATCTCAAACAGAAATATTAAGGGTATTAACTGCTCACTTGCTCAAGGAGACCTGTGCTGTCCAGGCACGCACACTGGACATTAAGCAAACATTAAGCAAAACCAATTTCTGATCTCAGGCAGCGTGCAGGGGAAAACGTGTTTGGAGTTGTGTTGGTCAGGAGGCAGGGCAGGGCTGATGTTTGCTTTGGACCTGTGCTTATTGCAGCAGGTCCATGGTCAGTTGGCTAACTTTCAAGCATTGGACTGTCACTGAATGGCTGGCTTTCAGAGGCAAGTTCTTTGAAGCAAATTGCCATTGCTCAATCCGACATGCTTAAACCAATCTACCTGGCTTTCTATTATTAAGGCTATACAATAATCAATCTTTTCCCAGGCAAGCGGGGACATTTTTATTCTTAGTGGTATTTTATAAATTATCCAACATACAATAAAATGAAATTATTTGCATTTACCAAAAACCATAATCAGGATAATTTCTTTGTTTTAAATAGTTTTCTGCATACTAATTTCAAATAGAGAACTATAATCTTTTTTATTGAGTAAATTTTAATAACTAAAAGAAAATTTTATTTCCTTATAAAGTTAACTAAATAATAATACAGTTTTCAGGATATATTTTATATAGTATTCTATATATTATGGCCTAAAGTTAGATTATTTTTTGCTTAAAATGAGGCATTATGCTGCCGATGCTATGTTTCACTGTCTGAAGCTAATTGGAGGAAAAGCCATCAGTTATCAAAGTATAACAGCCACTGGATTGCATTAGGTAATTCCCATCAATCACAGACTGTCAGCACAGAACAAACCCATAGATCTGGGCAAGTTGTTCTCACACTGGCTGCCCATCTTAGATGCATCTAAGGAGATTTAAAAAATACCAGTGCCCGGGAATCATCTCTGTGACCCTTGATTTCATTAGCGCTAGTCCAAGCATTCTGTTTGTCTCCGAACCTACCCTGGTGCTTCTGATGGACTGCTACAGCTGAGAACCATTCATCTAGTCAGCGTCCTCATTTTACAGATGAGAAAACTGCGGCCACACTCATTTAGGTGACTAAATGTCACCAAAAAGTTCCAAAAGTCACACAGCCGCAGTTAGTGGCAGAATTAGAACTCTAACCCAGGCCTTCAGATTCCCAGTTCAGTGCTCATCAGTTACAACAGAAACTATAATAATGTTGCCCTACCCCATATTATTAGGAAGTAAAAGCAATGAAATGTGAAACGCAAACAGTGAGGCATCCTACTATGTACACTTTATGGTCACTATATTAAGCAGACTGAGTTGCCACTATTGTTAAGCCTATCAGTCCTAACTTCATGACATAAGGAGCTGCTAGCTTTCTTCTCAACAATTCCTTTTCCTTTTT
The DNA here is from genome assembly GCF_021234435.1 of Artibeus jamaicensis. NCBI lineage: Eukaryota > Metazoa > Chordata > Mammalia > Chiroptera > Phyllostomidae > Artibeus > Artibeus jamaicensis. The sequence continues at coordinate 22,572,629 of NW_026521823.1, read as the reverse complement.
GGACTCCATTAAACAGGGTCCGGCGCAAATAACGCCCCTTTTTAATTACAAATATTTTATTACAAAAATCATGAGCATGTAATTCTGTAACATAACAATATCACACTCAAGCACACCATAGGACATTTTAGGTGAAATGTTCACACTAAAACTATAGATTATGACACCCATATCATTATCCCACCAACCACACTCAAGCAGGTCTTACTTCTGCTGGAACCTGTATATTTTATGTAATGTATGAGTTATTCAAATGTCGTGAAAACTTTTATAAAGAAATTAAGTGCTTGTCATTTCATATATTTAAATCTTTAGAGTAAGAGGAATAAATGTGTTAGTGATCAACTTGAAGCCTACGGCCAGGAGAATAATTACAAACCTTTGAGGCTTGGCTGCAGACCTCTGAGAGATACTTAAGTGGTGCATTACTAATGCGGATGAGAGTGTTTCTGAAAGCTTTAACTTTATCTCATGTATTTCATTAAGCAATTATTTTTATTTCAGTCATTATGCAGTTATGCATTCAGTTAAATGCAATAAACACATCCTTACCTTGAAGCACGTGGAATGGCAGCAAATCTGTAATTCATCTAAAATCATCTTAGTGTTTGTGCCCAAGGGTTTTCGGCAGTAAGTACACATATCTCTTTCGATGACAGACCTATGAGACGTAAGCAACCCAAAATAGACTTGTCATCACTCAAAAGACAGATGTATTCCCCATAAAGTCATGTGAGATATGTTCATTTTGTTCATACTTGTGTGAAAATCAAGGAAAGTTTGGGAATTACTTATTCTTGTGATAGAATTGATTCTTCTAGTTCCCTCAAAATAACATCAAAGCATTAACATAAAGGAAAGTCTCAAATTATTAATTCATTAGCAATTAAAAGTGCAGCTGGGCAGGGCAGAGATAATTACAGTTTCCTCACTGAGCTCATTCATGAGAACCCCTTGAAGCTTGAAGAGGGTTTTGAATTATTAATTTACATACATCATAGAAAAATTATACTGTAGATTAATATAAAAATTTAACTATCAAAACATATTCTAGGACAAAAACAGAAATCCATCCCAGAGTCTAGGGTCTAGAATCACCAACATGTTTCCTATGACAATATTCATGGTGTCATTGTAAGACTCTGAATACTGGGTTACCTTGTATGACAAAATTCATATTCTCCAATACTATCATATTATTATAACATCACCCCCACAAATCTGATGAAGAAAACAGAGCTTTATTGTTTACTGTGAAAAATAACATTCAATAATAAATGAACTGTGGATATTTAATCAGCAAATCCAAAAGCTCTTGGGTCACACCAGAGCCTTAAGAAAGGCCAATAACTGTGTGATTCTTTTTCCATTTGGAAGGTCTCAGGACTGTCTTAAATAACAACTTCAGGGCTTCACTAGTATTGGGGTGTGGCATGCAGGTCTGAAATTTCCAGAGTTGGCACATAAGGGGGTGGTGAAATAAAAATACCCAATACTTACTCAGTGATAATATGCTTAATGTGTGCAATGTATTTTTAATGCACTTAGCTTACCTAAACTCATTTATCCTAAACAATATCTCTGACAAGCAGATGCTATTGTTTTTGTCATCACTTTATGGAAAAGGAAACTGAGGCATGGAAGGGTGCCTGCCATGCAGCTGGTGAGCAGCAGAGGCAGGGTTTGAATAAAGGCGGCATGGCCCCAGAGTTGCTGCACAGCATTTGGGCCTGGCCATGAGGACTGTTGGGCTCGCTTTGTTGGAAGAAGTGAGTCATGCCCGGGAACCACGATCCTATCATCCAACCCAGGCCTAGGAGCAGAGACTGGGGAAACGGAGGGGAGGAGGCGGTGGGAGAGGAAAGCAATTGGAGTAGATAACCCTGTCTGGTTTCACACATTCAGTCATTCTAGTAACTTCTCTATAGCCCTTATGTACATAAATAAAATTCTCCTCTTCCACCTCACTTTACAGCTGTTGGCTTATATTTTCCTATGGATTATTCATTCACACACACACACACACACACACACACACACTGAAATGTTCCGTGCAAGCACTTCGAGAGTAGAAAACAGGCTTCCTCTATACCATTCCTTCTTCCCCTCCAGGGGCAATGAGCTAGGGGCTGGGAATGTAAAGAAGAGTGAGACAGTGAGAAGCTTCCTGCCCACTCAGGTAGCCAAGTCCATGGTTAGATGACCACAGCATTTTATAGACCTGTAGAAAGAGTTAGGAGAGCACGGCCCAGGAAGCAACTCGTCCCTGCGGTGAAGGCAGGGAGGCTTGTGCAGAGTGTCACGTGAGTTACAGCCTGGAGATGAAGGAGCTCTCACAGTGAGCGGTGAGGTAGGCAGGGGCGTGACGGGGGACTGCAGGCGGAGTGAACAGGTTGTACTAGAGTGCTGCACAGTGAGGGTGTCTAGAGTGATTCCACAGCAGGCAATACGCGGGAGCAGGGGCTGAAGGCTCGTAAATAACATGCAGAGGAGTTTGTCTTTATCCCCTACGATGGGAAGCCACTTTAAAGGGGATTAACGTGCTTGGATAAGAACTGTGGGGACATGGCTCATTTCACATAATAATCCACAGAAAAAGTTGTGGGATTGACTGGTCTTAAGAGAAAATTGGCTTTTGTTCTGAGGGCTAAGGAGAATTTCAAGGGCCACTTGAAGAACAGGACTGAAATTCTTCACGTTAAGAGCAATACTGGTATGGAGAATGTTTTCCTTCCTTAAGTTTACAATGAAAATATAAGCCCAGGGAAAGCTCTGGTGCTGGTGTTGTCCTCGTTAAAACCATTCTGTTAGTCAAAGGTCTTTTCAAAGTATTCTGAAGAATTCAGCTCTGGCATCTGGTTACCTAGACAGTATTTGCATTTCATATTTGTGCAGATGACTTCGTTCCTCAAAGAGCAGAGACTTAAAGTAAGATACTCAGAGAGCATTGGTAACGGGCAAGATTTTATAAGAGTGGCAGAAAAGGGACACAGTTTTGAGGCCTAGTTTATCCATGTTTCCCTTAGCAAACAGCACATAGGTTCATTGTTTCAGAAAATGTTTATCAAGTACCTTGTCAGGGCTGACCACTACATTGCAAATTGAGGTTGTGCATAAAAATTAAGTATGTCTTTACCCTCAATGAGCCTTATTTCCGGCCCCTTCTTGAGAGAAACACCATCAGGAGAATATCAGACATTTGCATTGCAGCTGATTTCCAGTGGTTGGGATGAAATGCTAGTTATTTATTTTTATTTCCCCCACTAGAAATCTGCTGGCCACACTCTCACGAGTGTCATTGATGTGCCCCACTGAACACTAAATGGTAAAAGATGATTACCAACAGCACGAGCCTGGGGTCAATTTCCTAGCATAAAACTGACACTCATTGGAGCGCCCTCCTGGGACTGGAGTGTGTGCCCAGGGCGGACAATAGCAGCACGGCCACACAGCTGCCGTAAGGTGACACGGCTGTGGGAGACAGCCATAGGGGAGGGCTTCAGGGCACCATCCCATGATGCAGTGCAACCTGGACTCTAACAATGCGGCAGTTCTGGGGACCCCTGGGAATCAGCTGCAGCAGAGGCTCTGGCCTGGGGGGCAGCTATAAGGCACAGAAAAGCTCTACTGGAATAAAGAGCATTAGCAAGAACGGCCCAGGAACCAAGGAACAAATTCTGGAGGCAGAGGTTGTTGTACTTCACACGTTTACAGGGTGGGGCAAAAGTGGGTTTACAGTTGTTCATATGGCAAACAATTCAATAATTAATCCACAATAGTACAGGAATGAACTGTGTCCAGGTGCACATGACTATAAACCTACTTTTGCCCCACCTTGTATATAACAGTCACCATCAGGAGCACCCTTTCCAACTACGGCAACAAGAAAAAATGTACATACAAGTGTGCGCATATAGATTTTTACATATGGAAATATGGACGTACTCACCTATCCGAAGTTGAATAAACAGTTTGTATGTATTTTCGAGAGGCATCCTCCTGATAGCCATCCTTTGGTGATTTACTAGAAACAACACATGTGCACGCGTGAGAACTGGGTCGTTTCCCTGGTATTAACATACTCACATATACCCGCCTGTATGCAGGTGAGAAAGCACACACATCTCCTTATACAGCCTTATTCTTGGTGATGTTACAAGCTAGGACAATATACTGATATAATTTATTTTTATCCCCACCTGAGGACATTTTTTCATCGCTTTAGAGAGAGAGGAATGGAGAGAGAAAGGGAAAGAGAGAAACATCAATGCGAGAGAGAAGCATTGATTGGCTCTCTGCTATGCAAGCCCTGACTGGGAATCTAGATCATGCCTACAACCTATGCATCTTCCCTGACTAGGAATTGAACTCACAACCTATAGGTTACAGGGCAATGTTCCAACCAACTGAGCCATACTGGCCATGGAAATACTTTCTTTTTTTTTAATATTTCTTTTTAAAAAAATATTTTATTTATTTATTTTTAGAGAGAGGGGGAGAGAGGGAAAGAATCATCAATGTGTGGTTGCTTCTCATGCGCCCCTGCTGCTGGGAACCTGGCTTGCAACCCAGGCATGTGCCCTGACTGGGAATCGAACAGGCGACCCTTTGGTTTACAGTCTGGTGTTCGATCCACTGAGCCACACCAGCCAGAGCTTTTTTTGTTTAAACCTGGAGAAAATTTGATTGGATAAGCCACCTCCAAGTTGGCATAAGCTGGCATATCTACAGAAGTAAGCAGAGAATGGGTCAAGGGTGCACAGCAAGTGTTATCATTTTTTAAATGAGATTCATGCTTGCACCTCCCTCATTTATTCACCAGGCTACATGTAGTCTAACACAAAGGAAATGCATAAAGCGAGAGCCAGTGCAAGCAATTTACACACACACCATTCACACAGAGAACTAGAGACTTGAACTTGTACACAAAGCTATACAAATTTTTATTTTTACTTGAGAATACCCAAGAAAGATTAGTTTAGCATGAAAGCAAAAAAAGAGAGTAATTTTAAAAAGTTCTCTTTGTTCCATTTCTTATATTGCTCCAGTTTGCCAAGGCCACTTCTTTCTCCAGACAGATGAAATCTGTAATGCTCTGACCAACTGGCTGCTCATACTCGCTCCCCAAGTACATGCGCCACCTGTGAGTATATTAGGATCAGAAGCAACGTGTTCCTCTGATTTCCTAGACTGAGTGATAACGCCACAGCCCTCACAGCCCTCACTTGGGATTTTTTTTTTTAAATGAGAAACCTCTTTCCCTCCAAACTGCCTGTAGGCAGACTGCTGTCAGAAATAGAATCTACTTTATGGAACGTATAATTCACAATGCCACATAAGAGTTTACATGCATTCATGCAAGGCCCATACATCACTACTCCTGTTTTTTGTTTTGTTTTTTAAACGAGGACACTGAGACTTGAAGAGGTTAGGTAGCTTTCCCAGGGCTGCACGGTCAGTAAATGACAGAGACTCAATCCCAAGTGTGATTCAGATTCTCGGGCCTCTGTACTACACTATCAGTGATGATTTTAGGAAGAATAGGATTAAGCAGAAAAACCAAAGTTGGGGCTGCATTTTACAAGATAAATTATGTGTGAGGATGAGAAACCTTTTTTGTTTTGTTATTTTCGGATGGTTGCTCACCTTCTGATACTGAATGTACTGAATGTCCTGGAGTCCCCGCTGCCCAGAAGCCCTCCCAGAGGCCCTGCTCTTTGGTCTCTGTCTTTTTTCTTATTCTTCTCTCTCTTTCTTTAAATTTTTTTTTCTTTTTGTTTTCTGTGAGACTCTTGGACACTGAGCCCTGTTGGCTGTCAGGCAGGAGTCACACCTGTGCGCCTGCCCCCTGTGTAGCAGCCACAACATTGGGGGCTCTGGGTGTGTGACCCAAACCCTTGGCTCTTTGGGGACAATCTGGGAGTTTGGGGGTCCCTTCTGATTGTGAGGTGCTGTGCTGGGGGCAGGGTTTATGGCAAAAGTGTGTTTCAGCCTCTCCTCCTGATCTTGATGTGTTTTCTCAGTCATTCATGGGCAGGGCGTGCTGAGGGTGGGAGTCAGTCAACTAGTTCTGCATGTCACTGAGACGGAATTGGTTCACGTGTAGTTGTTTGTGCATTTGGTGTGTCCGAGAAATAGGCTCTGACTACCACGTGTCACCAATACCATTTGGCATGCCCTTCCATTACATTACCCCACCACTGAACTAATTCTTGGTTTTACCCTCCTTGGAAATCAAATGGATTGTCCACCCCTGACCTCGGTTGACATTTTCCTCAACATCTATCACACAACCAGCAGATTTCATGAGCATTAATTAATTCCTGTAATTTGGGCCAGAGTATATCTACTGAGAGTTATACCACTTATTTCAGATAAGAGTTAAACAATGATAGACAGAACCATTAAATTAAAGCACAACTCCAAATTAGCATAGACATTTTTGTACGATTTTTATAAAGGTAATTATAAACATGTAGTCATAGTCTTACATACACTATATGAAAATCTTCAAATGGCTATCCTAGTATGTGTATATATCTGCTATATTAAATTATTTTTTAGTCCATTGAGTGATTTTTTATGATTATTTGACAACTACTTCATATTAGAAACATTATAAATAACTATATACCTAGAATCCATCCAATGTACTTTTTCGATGGCCTTCTATTTGAAAACAGCAAGCATACTAAAAAATAATGCCATTTTTCTTAAATATAGATCATTGGAAAATTACCAGTAGAGCACAATATCTCAAATGACTTTCCAGTACCTATTCTCCACATATGTCCTTGTGTACACAACCGTGTCCTGGGGGCCTGCGGGCCTGGGGTCAGTGTCGGACCTGGGGAAAACCAATTTACTTCATGTTTAAAGTTTGTTTATGAGAAGAATGAAAATAGCAAGGCTAGCATTCAACCCAGTGCAAAAATGCTGCACCACTTCTAAACTACAACCTCCAGAATGCAAGCATTCAAGTGGTATCCACTCATTCCTGCATAACTCCTTTAAGTCTCCCATTTTCTTCCTCCCCTCCACGGCGTGGCCTGCTTCCAGAATGCTACGTGAAAATCCGTCACTTGCTAAACCTGCAGTAGAGAGTGAGGTGACTCTGAACATCTGTGTAACACGTTGTACTGTCTCTTCCCTGACACCCCATTTCTATTTCCAAACCATCCTGGCCCCACAAACCTCCCACAAAAATGGACCTTAACTAACAGAACATCTGATTTAAAGAAACTTTGAAATCTACCTAAAGAATGTCAACGCCAATGTCACAATCACTTTTTTTTAAATACAGCCTTTTTAAGGGAAAATCACGTTTTACACTTTCCTCTCTGGTAGTCACAACGTACCAATGACCAAGTTGCTACGACACCTTTGTGTAAGCCTCTCGAGCCACTAATAAAATTAGAAATCTCTGCCTTTCAGAAGAAGGGCCAGGTGGCATGTGAAACGGTTACTAAAAACAGAAGGAGACAGCGCTCTCATTTGTTTCGTAAGTGACCCTGGCACTACCTGAGATTCCTCCTGGCTTCAGAAACACGGGCCGCGGTTCCGGTGGGCTGGTCCTTCAGAGAGCTGGTGGGCCCATTGACACGGCCCTCTTGCCTGAGAAAGCAGACAAACATTTGGCACTTCAAATCAAAGCCATTTAGAATTGGTTTTTTACTTAAAGTATTTTAAAAATATTTTATTTATTTTTTTAGAGAGGGGAAGGGAAGGAAAAAGAGAGGGAGAGAAACATCAATGTGTGGTTGCTTCTCATGGGTCCCCCACTGGGGACCTGGCCTGCAACCCAGGCATGTGTCCTGACTGGGAATCGAACCAGCGACTCTTTGTTTCATAGGACCATGCTCAATCCACTGAGCTACACCAGCCAAGGCTAGAATTTTTTATCTTAAAATTTTATTTTACTTTATGAAAATTGTGTTCCTGTAGCATGAACCTCTTCCTATTTGCCTGGTTTCTGCACAGATGTGCAGCTAGTGAGCACACACTACTTCACTTCTTCACAGATGCCACTGTCATCTCTTCAAGATGGATCTTCAGGCACATGAATCATTATCTAATGCTGGGGAAGATATTTCACAAAGGGCAGGAACCATCTGAAATCGTTCCAGCAACATTTTCACAGCAGCAGTGCCATTTTCGAAAGCTTTTCATCTACAGTACATCTGAGAGTTTATCGGTTTAGTGAAAATTATCCAGGGGTTGCTTGGAGAAGTTCCAGTTTTCATTTTATTTTTAATGCAAAGCAATACTTTGAAGATTGCAGAAGAACTCTGACCTAGATTTCTGCTAATCTCAAATGTCACTATGCCTAACAAAGTATAGGCATACTTGCTTTTTCCTAGAAACAGAAAATTTCTAATGCCCGAATACAGAAAACTTTAGCTCCTTCCTTCCTCCATGCTGGTAAACTCTAATAGAGAAGAGTCAGGAAGATCAAAAGCAAAGTTTAGACCTTGATCATGCCTTATCATTGGTAAATGAGCTGTTCCTTCCATGTCCAAAAGCTCTTAAAGGAGAGGAAAACATTCGTTCATATGTTATCATCTCTGGCACGTGGAAGGTCATCTTCCAGTTTTAAGATAGATGCTTCACAAAACATACAGTTGTGTTAAAGTGATACTACGTAATGAGAAAGTGGAATTAATACTATGAGAAGGTTTTCTAATGTGATTATTACAATATGGCATTTCAGGAATAATAAACATAGTGAGGAATTATTTGGAAATACTCACATAAAAATGTACAATACAAAACCCAATTTTAAGAAACAAAGAGCTTCAAAGGACAAAGGATGTCAGCAAGTCTGAAATGTGTTCGCGTGGCTCTTAACAATGTAAAAATCAAATAGCACCGGTTTGTAAAAACTGCAGGTCCAAGAGGGAAATAATTTGCAAATAGAAATGTAACAAACTGTGTCCCCCCCAAAATTCACATGTGGAAGCCCTAACTCCCAGTGTGATTTGGAGACAGGGCCTACGAGGAGATAATAAGGGTTAAGTGAGGTCATAAGGGCAGATGGAGCCTTAAGTCCCTCGGACTGGTGTCCTTATGAGAGGAGGAAGAGACATCAGCGATCTCTCGCCGTGTGTGCGTGCACCTGCAGGGGAAAGGCCACCTGAGGACACAGTGAGGAGGTGGCATCTGCAAGCCAAGAAGTGAGGCTCCACCAGGACCTGACCCTGGCAGTATCTCGATCTTGGACTTCAGCCTCCAGATCTGTGAGAAAATAAATTTCTGTGGCTGAAGCCACCCAGACTGGGGTATTTTGTTATAGTAGCCTGAACAGACTAATAAAAGTAGCATTTCTTAGTTGGGTTTATGAGATTAATGACAATGTCTTCATGAAAGATTTAGTTTTTATAATTGTGAATAAAACCCAAATGTTAATAAATTTGGAATGAGGAACAACAAACTCAGATGGATTTTGCTTCTCAACTAGGTTCGGGAGACGATAAGAGGTTTTAAAAACGGACTTCTTATTTTGGAATGAATGTAAATGTGTAGGAAAGCTGCACAGAGAGCATTCCGAATCCCCACATGCCCTGCACCCCGCTTCTCCTGGTGCTGGTATCTAACATAGCCATGGAACATTGGCAACACTGAGGAGTGAACACCACCACAATGCATTTAACTAACGTAAGAAGTTTATTTGCATTTCAGTCATTTTCCTCTTGACATCCTTTCTCACTTCCAGAATCCAAATCGGGATACCACTTCCACATAATCATTGTGTGATAGCTTCAAAGCATTTTTTTTCCCATGGGATGGTGATAGATTTTACAGAGGAAATTTTATCTTGATGCCATTAAGTGGTAACACTAATTTTTTATTATTAAGGACCGTGAAAATAGCTAGACAATACTCTGACAACCAGTGAAATACCCTGTAGTGCTTTTCAAAATGCTACTGATTTAATTAGTTGGAGTAACAGCTTGGGCACTGGGGTTCTTCTAAAGCCCTCCAGTGAGTCTGCATGCACACCCAGGCTGGGAATGGCCACCTTGGAGGCCGGCAGTCCAATGTCTCACTCAGACAAGCAAAGGTTCTCCTGGCCTGCTCCCTGGACCCGCAGGTGATGCTGATGGGCACTGAAGTCTGGGAACCAGGGCCTTGGGGGACTCTCTGCCAACTTGCCCCTCTGAGATGCCTTGAGTGACAGCCATGAAAGAGAACTCATGACTCACAGCGTTTGTCCCCTGACAGCTTGATTGTTAAGTGATCCTTCATTGCAACAAATTGAGGAATTGTAAATTCCGATTAATGGTCATAGTTTCGCTTCTTAATTAAATTCTATAAAATATAAACCTAAACATTGTGTTGGATCTCAAAGATCCAACTGGAATTACACTTGAGAAGATGTTTCCCGCAGGGGAATCTCAGCTTGAACATTGACCTATCTGGAGTGCTCATACCCTGCTAATGAGAACATCAAATGATACAGCCGATTTGATAAACAGTTCGGCAGTCCTTCAAATTGTTAAATATAGAGTTACTATGCAACCTGGCAATTCCACTCCTAGGTACACACTCAAGAGAAATGAAAGCATATGCCGTAGAAAAACCTCCGTACGAATGTTTATAGCAGCATTTTTCACAAGGATGAATCATAGTTCAGCAGTAGAAACAACCTACAGGCCCGTAAATTGATGAACACATAAACAATGCTGGAAATACATACAATGGAATGTTATTTGGCAATAAAAAGGAATGAAATACTGATACATTCTACAATATAGATGAATCTTGAAACACATTGTGCTAAGTAAAAGAGGCCCATCACAAAGGACCATGTATTATAGGATTCCATGTGTATGCAATATCCAGAATGTGGCGATTCATGGAGGCAGAGAGTAGGTCAGCAGTACCTGGGCTGCGGGGTTGGGGAAAATGATGTCTGACTGCTAATGGGCATGGGATTCCTTTTCAAGGTGATAAAAATGTTCTAAAATTGATTGTGGTAATGGTTGCACAACTCAGTGGATATACTAATTAGAACACATATATTTACTTGGACATCTAATTACTGTACAGAGTAAATACATCCATAAAGTGAATCAAGCCCCAGTTCGACAGAGTGGCCCCAGATTCTTACTTAATTTTCATTGTCTTATTAACTTAACGTTAACACTCTGAAATTAAAGAGCATAATCAATTTCAACCCATAAAAATCCTTATTACCACAAACTTTATAAATCTTGTTTGCATAAAGACTAGAGGCTTATTAACAGCTTACCATCCTATACCAGATGTGTTAGGGTTCACTTCTATAAAACTGTCAATGTTATATACGTTAAGTATATAAAAATAACTACCATAGAAAATGTGCAGAGAACTTGATACCAGAACACTTGGGTTCATTTCACTGCTGTAATTCACTACCCCAGTCATTTCTCTTACTCTCTGATCATCAGGTTTTTTTTTTCCTGTTACTTGTTCATTTTGAGAGACAAGTGAACTTTTCCTTTCTGTAGCCAGAATACATAGATGTAAGAACTGAGGCCAAAGATTTCTTCTTTTCTCACTCTTCTTCAAATGAAAAATTTTATTATAGTTTTTTTGTCAGTGCTTGGGTGGGGAGTACATTTACCATTTCATGTGTGAACAGCAGAGCCATGAGAAATCATACCTATGTGTGACCGTGACAGAACTGAAGGAGAATGACTACCACCTGGCAACAGAGCTTGGGGATCCACAAATGGCAATGCAGTGGAGACAGTTGAAGCCTCTGGAGGCAGTAACTGAGAGTGGTCCTCACCCTCCCACCAGGGAGAGGGTGGGTGCACTTGTGAATGCATAAGTGCTAGTTGGATTACTGTATTTTGCTGTGTGTAATGCCCAGCCACATTTTTATGCACATTATACACAAGATTATTATCCCCATGGTATGTAATCAGTATGCCCATGCACGATGCGCATCCTCATTTTTCACTCAAAAATTTGGGCAAAAGCTTGCGCGTTATACACAGCAAAATACGGCACATCCTGTAGGAGGCACAGATGAAGCTGCAGGAAGGGAAAGGACAGTGTGTGCCCTTTGGAGCCCCTGGTGATGTTTTCATTTCCACACCTTCTAGGCAGGTGGCCACACCCACACGGCCTTGCTAAAGACATCTGACACACCACGGAAAGCTGGGGTGAGCTGCAGTTGTGAGAAAGCAGAAGCTGTGAGGCAGCAAAAATTCTTGGTTATCACACTGATAAAGGTATGGAATAGGAAGCTAATTAGTAGAGAAAGGAGCAGAAGAAAAATAGGCAGAAACCAACATTTAGGAAGTAGCTACATTATATTAATGACAGCAAATGTCATTAATACAATGACATTTGTATTAATGTCATTGACTTTTGTCTGTTTAAAAGACAAAAAACCTAGGGTTAATTTCCAGGTTTTCCTAAGGGCATGTGTGCTGGTTGAGAATGAACAACCTTCCAGTTCACACTCCTGGGAAGCCCAGCCATTGCTACCATTGACGCTCTTGAGTTTTGATGAAATTTGATCAATATTTACCCACATGTCCTTCCAATAAGCCCCCATTTCACGAGCCCACCTGAAACTAAAGCACCTCTCAAATCATTACATGGGAAGTTTCTAAATCATACTTCATCATTTGTATGTATTTTTTACTGTGATTGCTCCCAAATAACATTTGAATGAGATCAGTTAATTGTACTCCTTGTCCTACTCTCAAAGTAGTAAGTGTTTTCCCAAGAAAAACAGATCTTACTGAAAATTGGTCTCTTGTTTCATCAAAGCCTCCCTTAGTACGACACACAAAAAAAGGTGGATGATTTGGGGAATTAAGGGAACAGAAAGAAGCTACAAGAGCCTTTTACACACATTGGGGGGGGTGGAAATAAGTAACTTAGATCTTTTCCTGCTTTTCTATTCTCTGCACAAAAATACAAACAATATTGTTTCTTTATATTAAAATGAAAAATATTTTTTAAACAGAAGAGGCAGGTGAACCTTAGGAAGCTATGGTCCTACAAAATAGAACCCTATTGTTTTTAGGATCCGCTCCTACCTATGTTGGTGGAAAAATTGCTAAACATGGAATAATTTTTAAAATTCTTTCCTAATTTAAACAGCTTGTAACAATAACAAAGTATAGCTTCCACCCAAACCTTAACCTTCTTGTAAAAGCGACCAGGTACAATAGTTTTAGAGCCATTATACTGTGTGGTGTAAAAACGTTTCACAGCGAGGCCCTGTTTTGTCACTGTGATGAATCTGTGTGTTCCTTTAGCACCAGGCATCCAAGGAAGGTATTCTCAGGGTGCTTTCTGCACCACTGAAAGCCTACCAAGCAACAGTAGGTAAAAATAAGTCTTCACAGACCAAGTGCAGAAATTTGAATTTCCATGATGCCTTTTACACTAAGCAATAGAACAGCAGGCTTTTAGTCAGAAATTTCAACAGAGTTTGAGTTTTGTTGAGTTTCTTTTATATCAGCTTATTAAACACCCTTTACATTGTTCTTTTTTTCTTGTATTGAGGTAGTATTCATATTTAAATACCATACTGTAGTCTAATTTCTCAGAAAATGTTCAAGTTTACATAACTAATGTAGGCTCATATGGAATTCATGAAGCGAAAGTGAATTATAATAAGCCTTACCTTCCACTCTTATTTTTAGACACATTAGAATTTACTTCAGTTAAATTTTCCAGGTCCCGATCCCTATAGAAAAAATTTTAAAATTACATATATATATACTTTAGTTACAATATGATTTTAGGAAATTAAAAAAAAAACAGAACTAAAACTTTGAAATCAGCACACAGTCTTGGATGTAGTCATTATGGCGTAAGGACATGGGACACTGAAAGTCTGACACTGTGCTACAGCTGACATTGAACTAACTGTAGATCTGTGCAACCAAAGCAGGAGAGCATCATGCTGAGAGAGAAAGAACTAATTTTGGGGAGGATGGAGAAATCTGGTCCGAAAGGAACCACGGCTATTCACATTCGGCTAATATTCAGTGAGTACTACATTGAGTCACAAAGCACTAATTGTGTGTTTCCACAGGGATTATCTCATTCAGATCTCACGAAATCTTGCAGGACAGCATCTGGGGCTCAGAAAGGCTAAGTGAATTTTCCAAGGTCAATTAACTAATTTGTAAAAGAGTCAAGATTTGAGGCTGAGCCATCTGTCCATCTGAAATCAATTCTTGGATATTTAATTAGAGATTTCATTCCAGCTTTTTGGATTACAGAAATATAAAAAAATCAACCCAAAATTTGAATTAATAATTCATAATGTGAAGAATAGGACAATTGGATTCTTAAATTGGGCTATATTTATAATTCGACATACTTTCATAAGATACAATAAATATCCCCTGGTATATTCTTTATATATTAGTTATTTACAGCATATCTTTGCCATAACACTGTTAGTTCTTGCTTTTTTCCCTGAGTTTGGAAAAGCCTTTGTTATGGACCTTGTTGGTTTGGAGCACAGTTTAACAGTCAGAGGGAGGCCATCTACCCCCTACTTTGAGCAAGTATAACAACATTTCTAAGCTTCCTTTTGTAAACTAGTATAATAGTATCTAAACATGTAAGACCAAGGTGAGAATAAATGAGTTCATGTAAATAAATTTTGTGGGCACAATGACTACAATTGTAGGAGAACTGAATAAGCAGAAGTAAATTGTAGTTAACAGAAGTGTATGATGTGGCAATAGGCATTATTGGTTCCAAATGTTGAGGGACTACTGATACATTTTCCTTTCTGCCCTACCACTTCACAGCTTTAGAATTAATTTCAGTTTTTCTAAATCTCCTTTCTGAGCTTGAATAGTAGATTTAAATAAGGTTATTTTACCTATAGTCAATGTAGGAACATTCACTAGCAAAATTAATATTAATAAGGATGAAAAATAACATTAAAATTCTCTTAGACATAGACTAAGATTTAATATTCTTCTTTATAACATCCAAATCATTGACAATTGATAAGTCCATAACTTTAGCATCCCATTGCTAACCTTGGGTGGACGGATCGCCATTTGTTCATTACGACTTGAAAGTAGCAACCCATGACCGTGACCTAATACCACCTTGCACACAGTGGCCTTTCCAAACATAACTGTGGAAATCAAACTAAATTAACTTAAATTCTCTTTTTCTCCTTCTTGGGAGGGAAATCTATTATTACATTACCTAACTCTGGGAAATACATGAAAGGAGCCCTAAGGGAAAAATCTCAGAGCCTGGCCTTTAGGGCGGTCAGCCCCGCCCACACGCAGGCACACCGTGCGCACCACGACCGTAGAGAAACGATCTTAGTAAAGGCAGTGACGGACATTCCACCTCCGTTTGTGTCCGCCACCCAGAACCTGCCTTTCCTCACCCCGGAATTGAACATATTTCTTTCTTTTTTTACACATTTCCCCATCCTGATTTTGTTTCCTTTTGGGGATGATGTTGTATATTGAATTGCGCCCCACCCACCCCCACGACCATATTCCTATATTGAAGCCCCAAGGACATTATGTCAATATGTGGCTTTACTTGGAGATAGGGTCTTCGCAGAGATAATTGAGTTCATATGAGGTATTAGGTTGGGCTCTAATCCATTATGACTGGTATCCTTATAAGAAGAGGAAATTTAGACTCAGATTCATACACCTGGAAGACAACGTGAAGATGCAGGGTGAAGACAGCCCTCTACCAGACAAGGAGAGAGGCCTGTAAGAGAGAGCCCTTCCTGGTAGCCTTCAGAAGGAACCTATCCTACTGACGTCTTGATCTTGGACTTCCGGCCTCCAGAACTGTGAGAAAATAAATTTCTGCTCTGAGCTACCTAGTCTGTGGTTCTGGTTACAGCAGCCCTATCAAACTAATGCAGATCTGCCTCTGCCCTCACAACACGGTTATGCTAAGTTTCTCAGCCTGATGGTGGATGTCCTCACTTCCTCTGGCATTTCTCAAGCCTGGCTGCTGTGTCTTCATTCTGCTTACACTCCCCCTACCCCCTGCCATCACTTTCCTCACTCCCCCTCCAAGTCTTTTTGGACCTAGCTCTTGTGAGGGAGAATGGGAACTGGTTTGAACTTGAGGAGAGAAAAGAAACTAGGATCTTACACATGTAACAACTATATAGGTAGATAACTCGAAATTGGAACCTGTACATGCCTTCAAAGATGCACACTCCCAAAGTGGTCTAAGTGAATGATCAAACCAACCATATTATTGGTGGTTCCATAGAATTTTTGTTGTTTTTATTGAATAGTGCCACATATCAACTTTGGCAGCACAGATTATAAGATTTAATCCTGAATAGTCTATACTAACATGTAAGGCAAAATAAAAAGTTCCATCATGTAAAATATATATTTGCTCTGGTTGTTCATCCTGATTAATGTCTTCAGCACTTGAAGACCCAATAAAAAAGTTCAGATTGCCCATAAACTTCCCAAGCTGAAGGAAGTAAAAATAAATTGTGTTCTTTAATTAAGATCACATCTATTGCGTCGTGTCTTTTGCACTGTGGCAGAAGATGAAGAGTTGTGAGTCAAAGTGTGAAAAGAGATTTTAATAGAAGCCCAGCCAAATGTGGAGGGGTGGAGCAAAGGCCTGATTCCAACCCTTTCTGTGGCAATTGCAGCGGAAGGAAGACCTTAAAATTTTATAGTTTATGAGCATCTGGAATTAACACTAAGAAAAATCACCACCTCTCTGTGGATACAGTGAGAAATGCTAAAAAGAAATTCTGTTAATAATAGCAACTAAAATGCTTTTCTCTATGTAGACTGTAAAATGTTTGGGAGAAAATATGAGATGTGTACAGGGTCAGAGTACACATCTGAATATAAGCATTTATCTATGTTGTCATGTAATTTAGTTTTTACTGTCTCTTTAAGGAATATAACACTGCTTTACAGAGCAGATTAAGGGACAAATAGAGATGTGTTGGATGAAAGTATTATCATGGCTTTTTTAAATTAAATTTATTGGGGTGATATTAGTTAATAACATAAGTTTCAAGTGTACAATTCTATAATTCATCTTTATATTGCAGTATCATGTGTTCACCACCCAAAGTCTCATCTCCTTCTGTCACCGTGCACTTGACTCCCTTTAATTATTCTCTTATTCTACAATGTTTCCTAGAATAAGCACCGTGTGAGAGAAAGTTATCAGCTTACTCCCAGCTGCTCTTCTCTTCATGAAGGTGTGGGAGGTATTTATGAAAAGCTTCAGTATGTTTCTCTCACTATGGTTTACTTAAATTGCTTCTGCACAGTATCAAACACATTTGAAAAATTGAAAGTGTCCATACAAAATTTTCACTATGGTGCTTCTTTTTTGCCAAGAACAAACTGCAGGCTTTAACTTTAGTTCAAAAGAAGCATCTGTCTCTGAAAGGAGCACAGAATACAGGGAGATGACCGTCCTCCTCCAGCTCTGTTGATGTTGCTGAGTGGACCCAGCTTTATATTTTTTATAATCTTTAGATGAGGGAGTTTTAAAGATTATCTACTGAGGAAATATATAATACATGTCCATAAAGAAATTGAAAGATTTAGGTATTTTAAATATAAAACGTGACCAAGAATGTTAATGGCTCTACTTCATTGTGGCTTGCTGAGATTCTGCCACGAGCAGGAGGTAGTCATTGGCTCCGGGAGACCACGTAGGAGATCTCGGATTCTTCATTCTGGTTTCATTTAAGAGTCTCCAATGTTATAGCTGGAAAGCAATAGGCTTTATCTAGGTGGATTATTATAGGGCCTTGATTAGTTTGAAATTTAGCTTTTAATTCACAGAGTACTTATCAAGCCCTTGATATGAGCCATGAATAGTGTTAGGCACTGAAGATAAAGTGGTGAACAGGACATCAAAAATCCCGTAGTTAAAGAGAGATGATTAAATAATCATTCCCTCTAAGAGATGAGCACAATGGGACAGAAAGTGTAGAGAGCTGGAAAAGGACCCAAGGCAGAAGTGGTGGGTGGGGTGGAGAGATGGAATTTCCAGAGCCTGAGAGACAGATGCCCAGGCTGAGACCTGAAGGATGAGCAGAAGTTACCCACACAATAGGGAGGAAGGAGGAGTGAGGAGTGTAAGTTGGGGTGTGTCTGTGGAACATAATTGGATGTGGTGAGAAGACCTATGGAGGCAGGATGGGGGCGGGGGCTTTGGAATCCAGGTTGAGGAGTCTGGGCGCCGCTATTCAGTGGCAGTGAGAAGCTACTGAAGGACTTCATCAGAAGAATGGCGTGATCAGGTTGCTGTTTTAGAAAGATCACTCTGCAGGGTGGCCAAAGGACTGGAGGGTAGAAGGTATGACCGACAGCGGAGGAACTAGTCAGGAGACTGACTGTACCGGGAATGATGAAGTGTTTCATCAGGAGCATGCAAAGTGACCTATTGATTATGGGGGATGAGGCAATGGAAAAAATCTATGTCACCCTCTTCCCCTCCCTCCAGCTTTCTTCCTGGAGTGGAAATATTTTTAAAATGCAGTAGGAGGGGACTCTTATTGAAATGCTAAAAACTCAGAAGTATGTCTCAGTGAATAGGAAGCCCTTCAAAATATAGAAGTATTCAATATGACCAATAGTTCAGATGTTCATTTGTTTGTTTGTTTTTTTCTATTTCAGACAAAGAATGCCTTTTCTACTGCAAAGGCCTAAATGTCACTAGGTGCTTTTCTTTCTTTTTTTAGATATTTTATTTAATTTCAGAGAGATGGGAAGGGAGAGAGAAAGAGAGGAAGAGAAACATTAATGTGTGGTTGCCTCTCACACACTTCTCCTGGGGATCTGGCCTGCAACTCAGGCATGTGCTCTGACTGGGAATCAAACCAGCGACCCTTTGCTGCACAGTCTGGTGCTCAGTCCATTGAGCCACACCAGCCAGGTTATGCTTTTCAACTTTCATTTGGGAGCAGTAGTTTATAGGCCACAAATAATTGAATTTCTCTCTTTAATATGTCTTAATTCATGAAGATATGAAACCACCACTGGTAAAAGCCAGCCAGTTTCTCCCTGAATCAATGAAAATTCTGTGCACATCTGTGCGTGTGCAGGTCGCTGCGCTCCCAGAAGGGGCTCGGGGACACCTGCTTACATTCTGATCGATGACTGAAGTTTATTCCGCCCCCAATTTTGAATTAAGTATACAGCTGTTGGAAATGTCAGCAAAATCACATAAAAGAGCTCTGATTCACTGCTGTCACCCTATTAAATAATCAGTGTTCACGTCACATGGAATTGGATGTAAAAGTTCCTTGTGGCTGTTATCCCTGCTGAGAGGCACTTTAAAATATCCTTCTCTTTACCCTCTGATATCAAGCAGTCAGCGTAGACACAGTATAGATATAGGTGGCTGAACCAACCGAATGAAGTCACTTATTTTCAAATAGGCAGCTTAGTCTTTCTTGTTCGTCTGTTCTGAGATCATTGTTGAACATCAGAGAGCAGATTATATCCAATACTGAAGAATCATCGGATATCACTGAGGTTATATTTGTGGATCAAGCTGCCATCTTAAAACAACATCATGGCCAATATTTAAAAAATATTTTAAAATAAAAATCCTATGGGTATAAGGAAAATGTCATCTTTTTATAGATACTTTATTAAGTGTTGCTGAAATACAAATAATTGTTTAAATTAGCTTCTAATAAACAAAAGGCAAAACTCTTGAGAGAAAGTTAGCACTGTCTGTCAGCATAGCACATTCACTAGAGGGAGGGAGAGGAGGAAAAAAAGTCAGAAGAAGGTGGTGAGGGAGGGTGGGAAGGGAGAGGACGTTTGCTGTAGTAGCCACATGTGATTATTAAACCTAATCACTTCTAACATGGCTGGAAACCTCCATGTTACTAATAAAAAGAAAACCTGCCCCAACCAGTTCACTGCAAAGGAATGGGCTTTCTTAAGACATTTCTGTACAATTATTAATGGCCGACACCCCAAGTCTGCAGGCATTTCAGCTGTAAGGGAACCTCTGTGAGACAGGTACTTTCTCTCCTCCCCCTCATTTTAACAATAATTTTCTGGAATAAATGTTTCTAACTGTAGTCCTTCAACTGCAGAGTAAGGAAAGTGATTAGAAGGGAAGGCACCGTAAAGAGTGTGAAGAATTCAAAGAAAGGGGGATCTGAGCTGTTTTAGCCACAGAACTTTCGCTTTTCTCATAAGTAAAGGCATCAGAAGGACTTGAGTTTAGATCCAGGGTGTGTTTTCTTTCTTGGAAAGGCTATTTCATATCTTTCAGCTATAGTTTCCTCTTTTAAAAGGATGATGTACGGATGGATTTCTCATGGGGTCACCATGAGGGGTAAATGTACATGAGTTGCCAGTCACATCATAGGCGCTTAATAAATGCTACTGTCTAAGTCACAACTGCCTTTGTACATTCCTGCTTCAGAACCCCCCACAACATAATGAAAACATACAAACATAAAAAGTAAAATACAGCATTAATATAGAACACAAACTAGGAGATGTAAGAGCTAGGTCAGTGAGCATATGCCCCTGCCCTCCTTCTCCCTGTGGATTCGAAGCACTTTTCCATGTTAATTTGCTTTCTTCACCACAGGATTTTGAGGCTACGATTTCCATGTACACATTTCTTATGATAAAATTTCAAGTCAGTAGAACAATTTAGATTTCTAATGCAATGCACTCTGGTATGTTATCTATTAACTATTAATAAAGCCTTTTAGGTGAATAATATGACACAAAGATAGTGAATTATAAGACATCTGCATAACTCAAATGGAAGTCCAATGCTAAGATATGCTCTCATAGTTTGTGAGCCCACACTAGCTATGAACCTAGCTAGTCCATAGGTAGATGGTATAGCTTTTCCAATCTCTGTAGTTGTCTCTATGTAAACTGTAAGTTTGGTTCAGCTTCTCTGAAATACTTTTTTCCTATTTAATTTCACTCATTTTTCATTTCAGTCCTGACACTCTATTTTTGTAAAGACAGCACACACTAAGTAGCCTTAGCACAAATAAGAAACACAGAACTGTGTCTAAAATCAAACAATGGATTCCAGAGTTTTCTTGCTGTACAGGAGACACACTCGTAACAAATACGTCCCCATTTGACAGTAAAAAATGACAGTAAATAAAAGACTTCAAAAAAGAAGAAGAAGAAGGAGAAGGAGAAGGAGAAGGAGAAGGAGAAGGAGGAAAGGAAAGGAAAGGAAAGGAAAGGAAAGGAAAGGAAAGGAAAGGAAAGGAAAGGAAAGGAAAGGAAAGGAAAGGAAAGGAAAGGAAAGGAAAGGAAAGGAAAGGAAAGGAGAAGGAAAGGAAAGGAAAGGAAAGGAAAGGAAAGGAAAGGAAAGGAAAGGAAAGGAAAGGAAAGGAAAGGAAAGGAAAGGAAAGGAAAGAGAAAAGAAAGAAAATACCTAAACCAGAACCTTGAGAACATGTCAAGATAGTTAGGGAAAGTCACTTAACCGCTCTGGGTTCCTGAGAGCTGAAGGTTTCACTTGAATGAGCTTGTCCAGGTCTTGGCTATTCAAAGAGAAGGAAATAAGTTTGGATTAGTGAAAGGATCTTTGGTGGTGCCAGTTCAGCAGAGAAACATTATAAATCCACTACAACAGACAGATGAAAACATGAAATGACTGCTTTTTTGTGGTTACCTCTGATTGCTTCTGATCGCTGCAGGATTCACTTTGATGAGGTTATCAAGATCCTGGTTTCTTTAAACAAAAAAATTAAAAGACTGCTAATTAATTATGAGGTTCTTTTGATAATGTCATTAAGGCTATAAATCTGCTTAGAGCACTAATAAAACAAAATAGTCTTCCTGAATGAAGCACAAAAATAAATATAGCTGTTACCTGTGGTTATTGGTGAGAGTTTCAGGATTCACTTTGATGAGCTTGTCAAGATCTTGATTTCTGTAAGTGGAAAAAAATTAAAAGAGCTAGGTTAGAGATAATAAGGGTTTAAGCTGGCTGAAAATAGGAAGGAGTGGCTATCTCATCATTTAGTGTGAGCTGTCCTGATTTGGCATAGAATAGCCTTGAAGTTCAAGTTTTTTAACCAATCCAGGAAGGGTGAATTATGCTGGATTAGAAGGAAAATTCTCTGACTTCACAGGCTTCCCTGCCAGAGCACATGACCAGCACACACTGACAAGTTATTCACAGCAAATGTGGTAACTAAGAACTTTTCACTCTGAAGAATCCCTGTACTGTGGTTTAAAGACCAGCTTTCCCAGCCCAGGAACTAGGCTGGGAGTTAGGCTGGAAATTAGAACACACAGATGATGGATTTTTGTCCCTGGTCTCAGTATTCTCATCTGTAAAATGAGGGGATTGGATTAGATCATTTCCAAGCCTCTTCCCATCTCTAACATTTACTCCTGAGAATCTATGAATCTGAAATTAACTACTTGTCCTGCTCGTTAAACTAGCTAGCTGATGTCTCTTTTTCTTTTCAAATGCAACACACTAACCATGCAGTCTATATGCAGCAAGCAGTACTTGAGTATTCCAAAATGTAATATATTAAATTGACAACCTATTATTGTCTTGGAATAATATCTCTGTGCCCCGATACATAATTAGCTTTAATCTAGGATAACTGCCATCTGTTAATAGGATTCACTTTGTCTGTGGAATTCTCTTTTTGGCATCCACAGCCTATAATTACATCTAGCGTGCTGCTCACCATACCTACTTGTACTCTTCAAACCCAGGAGGTGCTCAGTAGTGACTCACTGCCTAACAGATCACAGAACTACTGTCAGTCTTCCATGAGTGTTCCTCTGTGACCATGCTCAAATAACCTTCCTGAATCTTAAATCCCTCTCCTGTAAATTGATTAGGTTCAGCTGAAACTGAGGTTTCCAAATTGTTCGAACCACGGGTCTTGAATTTTCTGAGGTTCCTTCCTTCCACCTCCAAAATTTTACAATTTTACATGTATCAACTAAACTCAAGAAGAAAAATTATGAAAACATTGTCAAAATATATATTCATAGTAGTATATAATAATATAAAATATTCACATAACCAGAGACAAAAATGTAAATTTCATCATCTTACAGATACTATTTTAAAAATCATCAAAATATAGATCTATAACTTTGCTGGGATCAGCAAGCCATCTAAAGAAAAAAACAATGAACCTCATAAAATTTTCACAAACTACCAGAAAATACTCTTCAAAAACAAGGTGAATGATATTTGCTGGTGATGAGTCTAAGGAAGTACCTAGATCTTTTAAAAATTATGATTAATAATTTTACATCAATTGGAGAGACAAAGGTGTCCATGTTAATTCTCTGAAACAAACAACACAGAGTTACGTTCCCACCACAATTGCCTTCTTCAACTGCCTTTCTGGAGACTGAAAACAGTGAAGCTACAACCGTATTTTTTTTCACCTGCCTGTCTTGTTATTAACAAATAGATAATCTAATTTCCTGGGACATATACAAATTGTGATGCTTTTAGAAGACTTATATTCAATTTGTAAATACAAGAATTATGGCATTTATGTCCACACTGTGCTTAGTTAAAAAGAAACAATGCCACCCCCTTCCAAAAAAAAAAGAAAAAAGAAAAAAAAAAGGAAAAGAATAGAAAAGAAAAGAAAAACATCCTTCTCTTACCCAGCCATGTTTTTGACAGCTTTGGGGCTTGGATTAATAAGTCCATCAAGACCTTGTTCATTGCTAAAACAAAACAAGATAAAAGGTTAAATTCAGCTGGAAATCAGTAAATTTTATAACTGGCATTTTTTTCTTTTGACACTTGAATCATTCAATGAAATCCTAGATAGCGATAAATTGATTGCTTCTACTTTATACGTATTAGTTACCTGTTTAAAATCTTCAAAACAACCTAATAAGATGTATACTACCATCCCCCCACTAATAAATAAAGAAAATGAACTTCAGAGGAATTAAGACATCCCTTGGGGCCAGGTACCTAAGAAGTGACTCAGGGTGAACCAGTGTTGAAACCATGGCAACTGGATCCCAACCCCTTGCTCTTTTCTACTAACATCCTTCCTCTCTCTGTGTTCATGATGAATCCTTACATTTGCATGGTGCTTTTCAGCACTGTTATCCTCACAGGAATTGAAAGGTAGCTTGGAGCTGCTCTACCATGTTTTTCTTAACTTCAGCTCCAGGGGATAATGGTTCTTAACTTCTCAAGAAGACAGGAGTAAATTTAATATCAGGCATAAATATTTTAACCAAGTATAAGAATATTATGTTGCTAATTTTCTTAGGAATCATTTAAAAATTAATTCTTGGGTATGTGAAGGAGTTGAAAGTCAATGGTCTTTAATTTATTCAGTTATAAAATTAATATTTATTAACTATAAATTTACAGTAATAAACTAGTTTTGTTGTTTTGTGTCAAAATGAATTTCTCAACTAATAATCATACAGAATTAGTCTCAATATTATCATTTTAAACAACAGTCTAATGAAGTGCAAATAATAATAAAAGGAAAATTTATACAGCATAATTACATATCAATAAATCAATTTGTTTTCTCATTTTCTCATGTCCCCTTTCAAAATGTCCTTAGACAAATACTTAATCTTATTTTTTGGCATAAATTGGAGACTTGCTTAGGAGTCCTGAATAATCTTAATAAGCTAAACTTTTGTTTGCTGAGATTGTTTAGGTCCTGGTCCCTGAAACAATGGCGTAGGGTTTAATAGCTGGTAAAACCAACTAAAATCAATTTGTGTATATTTTCAACCTTAATATTTAATTAAATGATTATTGCTAATTTAAAATTTCATCATTACTTGAATCTCTTTTTCCTCTTAGGGAAAAACAGATTGCCACTATTAATTCATTTCTTGCATAATTTTGTACATGTGAAAATTCATTTTCATTTTATTCTTATTTCTTTAAAGATAACCTCAAACTTAAATTATTCATAAATTTCTTACTGTCCATATTATATTTTTATAGTAGAATTAGCATTTAGAATATTTTTGGAGGTTATAATTGATAGGAGAAAAATATGAAATCACTCATCATTTCTGTGTTCCTTATTTCCCTCCCTCTCTTCCAAAAAAAAGTTATTTTCTGATTCTGAGGCATGTAAGTAATATACATAACATGAATATGTAATATTGAGGCTACTGCAAGATATAAATCAAATCACTTCAAAATCACACTTCATGCAATGCTAAATCAGATATAGTTAGACTTCAGATTATATAATTTGTTTTTATTCTAAACATTTAAACAGGCAGTCATAGCTCAAAAGGAACATTTCTATTATTACACTGGGCTCTCATACAAACCCCAACATAATATATTTCATTATGAGGACAATATGTTATATATCCAGAGGAGAAAAAAAGATCAGAACGGCTATACCACTTAATTAATTTTTAGGGTTAGCCTATAAACTCATTTTGTCATGTATATATCCTCCCAGGCACACTATGTTGAACTACATGGAACTGTCATTTGGTGGGTAAATGACAAAAATGGATGTCAGTAATTTCATAAGGGCCCAACATAATAGGATAATTTCTTTGCTACCTCTATCTACTTTGAATTAAGCATTGAGTAGTGCAATAGGGAATCAACAATGAAGAAAACTTGTAACAGCAACAATAACACCAATAGATAATGTCTGATAAGTTTTTGATCACTGAGTGCTTTACAAACTGGATTTTACCTAATTTTTGTGATAACTCCTGGTTACAGAGTTAAGAAGCTGAAGATACAGAAGCTGAAATTTAAAGGGGATTAAGCCATTAATCCAAGACTCTAGATTCAATATCTGATCCCCGGTAAATGACAGAATGTTATATTCTTATTTGGTGAAAAAAAATCTAAGGACAATTTAGTGCTGAATATTCAAATAGGAGAGTAATGAAATTTTGGGTAACCCTAAAGTGAATGAAAATATATGCAAAGGGCCCTGGCTGGCATGGCTCAGTGGATTGAGCACAGGCTGCGAACCAAAGTGCCACTGGTTTGATTCTCAGTCAGGGCACATGCCTGGGTTGCAGGCCAGGTCCCCACTAGGGGGCACACGGGAGGCAACCACACATTGATGTTTCTCTCCTTCCCTTCCTCTCTCTCTAAATATAAATTTTAAAAAATAAAATCTTTAAAAATACATGCAAAGGGTGAAGGTGGGTGGGCAGCCGGCTATGTTTTGGAAGCTACTCCAGTTACATTCAGAATGATCTTTCTCCTCCACCCACATAAAATACTATTCCACCCAAGGGTCAGTAGACTGTGGTCCTCAAATAAACTCAGCCTGTAGTCTTAGGTTTTGTAAATAAAGGTTTATTGGAGCACAGCCACGCCCATTCCTTAGAATGTATTATCTGTGGCTGCTAGTTGACTAGGTAAAACAGAATGTCTTTGGCCCCCAAGCCTGAAATATTTACTGTCTGGAAGACCCTTTTGTAAAAGTCGCTGACCCCTGATTTAGCGTAAGAAATGTATTTTACTATTTTTTTATCCTCGCCCAAGGACATTATTTTCATTGCTTTTTAGAGAGAGAGGAAGAGGGAGAGAGAAACATCAATGGGAGAGAGAAGCATCAATCAATTGCCTCTCGTATACACCTGGACCGTGGATCAACCTGCAACCTGGTGCTGTGCCCTGACTGGGTTATGGGCCGACACTCTAACCAACTGAACCATAGTGTCCAGTTCCTAAGAAACTTTATATGAGAGCTACAGAGTGTAAACAACAGCATTTCTATATGCAAAGTAAGATAGGAAATCTGTCAAAAAGAAGATATATTCCTTAGTATCTTTCATATCCAACTCACAAACTACCATAACAATATATATTTATAGCTTCCTGGTTTTGTCATAAGTTTTGCTTACTTAACATGATGTGCCTTAAAGAAAATTCACTGTATTCCTTATTATTTCAATGAACTAGGCTAGTTTTTTAAAATGACCTCCCAACTTTAGTTTTTTGAGTGGTAGACAGTAAGGAGAAGGGAATAAATGAGGGAGGAAGAAAGAAGGAGGAATTTTCTCTACACAAAACTTCTTTACACTGCTTCACTCTGGGGCATTGTTTTGGGGTGATGTTCCATCTCATGGGCAATCCCATTCATTTTGAGGAAATTCCAAGCATGGATCATAATGCCATAATGATAAGAGATAATTTAAAGAATTTTCTCTCCTCCACTAAAGCTCAAGGCCAGATTGCTGACACAGAGCTGTTCATTTTGGGTCCCATCACTGGCTGCCCCTATGATGGGACAATAAATTGCATCACTTTTTTAAGCTGAATAGAAAAAGAGAGGGGAGAGGTAGGAGAGTTCTAGGAATCTCACCTTCGGTTAGTTCTGTGTGTTTCAGGAGCCACTTTGATGAGGCTGTCAAGGCCGTGGCCCCTTTAAAACAGAGAAATGCTCAAGTCAGTGGTCAGTGTACATCATGTGGTTGCAAACATCTATTAAAACTTGGAAATGCTTTTACTGTAAAAAATTTTATTATGAAATATTAAAACAGAGATCATCTCAAAGGGTTGGAGTTTTTCTGTGCTATGAATCTATAAATTTTGGACCTAATTATAACTGCATAGAAATAATAAACTATAACTAATGCTTTTAGAAAATTTATGACGTATCAGGCACTGTTCTAAGTGGTACATGATTTGTGTGATTTAATCCCCATGCCAGTTCTATGACATAGGAAGAACCATCATTCCAGTTTTCACAGAGGGAAAAACTGAGGTGCAGGGAGATCAGGATTTTCCTACATGGCTAATAGGGGCAGGGCTGGCGTTTAAAGCTAAGCAAACTAACTCTAGAGCACATGCTCTTTCCATTGCTCCAGCCACCTTACTGGGACCGAGTAATAGAATTAGTGCTGGAAGTAACTAGAGAGCACTGGTCCGCCTTCCTCACCTTGAGGATGAGAAAACTGAAGCCCAAACAGGGGAAGTGACCAGCCCATTTCAACAGTTAGTGAGGGCGGACTCACATCTATGGGTTCCAGCCCACTTCTCCTTCCCTTCTCTTGAACTATCCCTCCGCATAAGAAAAATAAGCACATCAGTGAATGAAAGTGTCCTATCTATCTTGGAAAAACTATTCAGCTAATTGACCAAAATTGTTTACATTTTAGATAGGAGGTTGTGGAGGTTATATGGTTTTGCTTCACCTCTCATTGAGTTCATTGTCAGTCAGCTGAAATGATGATTTAATTTTATTTTAAGCATTGGTCAGCATGGAACGACAAAGAACGGCATATTAAATCTTACCCTTGCACACTTTTTTCTGTTCTTGGATTTACTCTGATGAGGTTATCAAGGTCTCTGGAACTTTAAACAAAAAAGCAAACAAATACACAGTAAGTAAAAAAGGAATGAAATCAACTAAGTATTTTAATTTAAAGAATATATGTACTCAAGATGAATTATACTATTAAGTTTTGGTATTTGAAGTAATATCCATCTACGCCCTTCATTTAAAAGAGTAAAAAATTTGACCTCTATACAAATCATTGACACACTAGCTAAGTTTCTCATTTACCCTGAAAATAAAACCATAAAAAAGGCAAGATTGAGTTTTAAAAATATCAATTCAGAAATGATATAGTGACTTGCCAACAACTCTCAGCTGCCCCCTTTCTATCTAAGTATTCTATCTAATGTTGTAGCTATACTCTATTTTGTCAATAATTTATATTCATAGTACACTTTTGCTTTAAATGAATTTTATATCCATTATTTTACTTGATTTTAATATATTTTATTGATTATGCTATTACAGTTGTCCCATTTCCCCACCTTCATTCCCCTCCACCCTGCAAATCCCCTCTCACCCACATTCCCCCCTTTAGTTCATGTTCATGTATCATAAGTTCTTTAGCTTCTACATTTCCCATACTATTCTTGCCCTCTCCCTGTCTATTTTCTACCTATCATCTATGCTACTTATTCTCTGTACCTTTTCCATCTCTCTCCTCCTCCCACTCCCGTATTGCTAACCCTCCATGTGATCTCCATTTCTGTGGTTCTGTTCCTATTTAGTTGTTTGCTTAGTTTGTTTTAGGTGTGGTTGTTAATAATTGTGAGTTTGTTGTCTTTTGACTATACATGGTTTTTATCTTCTTTTTCTTAGATAAGTCCCTTTAACATTTCATATAATAAGGGCTTGGTGATGATGAACTCCTTTAACTTGATCTTATCTGAGAAGCACTTTATCTGCTCTTCCATTCTAAATGAAAGCTTTGCTGGGTAGAGCAATCTTGGTTGTAGGTCTTTGGTTTTCATGACTTGGAATACTTCTTTCCAGCCCCTTCTTGCCTGTAAGGTCTCTTTTGAGAAATCAGCTGACAGTCTGATAGAAACTCCTTTGTAGGTGACTGTCCCCTTATCTCTTACTGCTTCTAGAATTCTCTCCTTCATTTTAATCTTGGGTAATGTAAATATGATGTGCCTTGGTGTGTTCCTCCTTGGGTCCTACTTCTTTGGGACTCTCCGAGCTTCCTGGACTTCCTGGAAGCCTATTTCCTTTGCTAGATTGGGGAAGTTCTCTTTTATTATTTGTTCAAATAAATTTTCCACCTGCTCTTGCTCTTCCTCTTCCCCTTCTGGTACCCCTATAACTCAGATGTTGGAATGTTTAAAGATGTCCTGCAGGTTCCTAAGCCTCTTCTCATTTATTTGAATTCTTGTTTTCTGTTTGGTTGTTTCTTTCTTCCTTCTGGTCAACTCCATTGATCTGAGTCTCAGTTTCTTTCCCATCACTATTGGTTCCCTGTGCATTTTCCTTCATTTCACTTAGCATAGCCTTCATTTTTTTCACTTAAAATAATTGATTATTTCACTCGATTATTTCACTTAAAATAATCCGGTGAAAAGGTGGAAGAACCACGACTCTCCTGATTTTATAACTGAAGAAGCCCACGTGCAGCATGTGCAAGGCACCCACGTGACCAGTAATGGAGTCCAGACTTTCTGACTCCTGTTCAGAGACTTCCCCACACAGTCTCTCTGAAGGCGCCACAAATGGCAAAGGAAGAAAGAGAAGACATAATCCTCACCCTGAGTTACTTCTGTTTACTTCAGGGGTCACCGTGTTGAGATTGTCAAGACTCTGTCCCCTTTAAAACATTAAGAAATGATGAGGTTAATGATAGATTAATACTGAGTGGGTAAAATTATTTATCAAAATCCACAAACAGTATAAACACTTACTGAGATCCCATCAATGAGTTGAAGACTGTTAAAGGTGACTAAGCAGAGCATGTAGGGCTTTCTATATCTCAAAATCTCACTGAGGCTCAGTGAGACAGCCTTTTAATGTGGCCCATTATACCAGCAGTAAAGCTATACTAGGACTCTGTTTCTGTAATGATTTATAATGCTACTGTCTTAACCTTTGCTGGCTGCACTAAACACTTTGCAATAGTCTATAAATATTTCTCATAGAAAATTCCAGAAGGTATCCTCTTTTTTTGGGGGGGGGAATCCTACAAAAAAAAGTTCTGTGTTGGCAACAAACAATAAAAAGATTAAAATCTATGGTGTTCTGAAAGGTAAAATATATTTACTGTATATGAAATTCTACATAGTCACTGAAAACATGCCAGTATTTTATCTGTACCTTTTAACATATCTGCTTCTGACCTTAATGGAACTTTGTGTTTCTTATCATTTTTTCATGGTATAATCATATCATAAAACTACTATAATATCATAAAATTCTGTGGTTACATCTATACATCAATGATACAGATATATGGAAGGAACCAGATGCTAACTCAAGTTTTTTACTCATTTCCAAATGTCTGAGAATGTGTGTACCCAGGCTAAAAGCAGCAAAAAGAATTTGAACCTTTTTTCATACAAATAATGAAATAACTCAACAGAAAGAGATATTCTACTCCAGTCTACTCCTTATTAAGTTTTTAACACTTTGTTGGTTTCTGCATAGACAACGTATATGAGATCTAGATGCCAGTAATTAAAAATAAAAATTCCTAGGATTCTATGTCCAGGTTTGAAAACTCAAAAAAAAAAAACAAAAATCCAACCCTAAAACACAACAATAGGCATTGTGACTTCTCCATTGTAATATCTGTGTTGGTTGTTGGTTTGCTTTGATTACATTGTAAAGACCTTGATCTCTTTAAATATATTAAATAGTAAGGACTAAGTAAAATAATTTCTATCACCTCACTTGTTAACTAAAGTTCTTGTGGTTTCATTTTGCAATATATATAAATATTGAATAATTATATTAGATACCTGAAACTGTTGTCATTATATTTCAATTTTTTAAAAGATAATATAAAACAGCATTCAGTACATTAAAAACATATTAAACAAAACACATATCAGTGTAAGGTTATTAAAATTTCAAGTTCATAAAGTCGATAAGACAGGAATGAGCCTGAAGTAGAAAAAGGCTAAACTTCATTGAATAAGTAAAAGGCTGTAGCTAAGGATGAGAATTTTATTTACCTAAGATGTAATAATACTGAGTTTTTAATAAGGGAGAGAACATAATCTTTATTTTACTTTTAAAAGATCTACAGGATGGTGCATATGTAATCAAACACACACAGATTCACACAATGAATCATACAGATGAGTCATATACACACGATCATGTAATCATACATGCATGCATCACACACACTTTTTTATGTCTGTGTACATGTGCTCACATAGGCGTGTGTATATACACAGATGTACCAACATAAGAAAAACAATAGGTCATGATTTGAAATACTCTCTAACAAAAATCAGAAAGGAAGACATGGGTATTTTTAGAGTCAAAGTAAATTAAATGTTTGAATGGTATCTAAATCATTAAGAAAATAAATATTCACGTGATCTTTATTACTGCTAACAGTTTCTTGTATCTCCTCTGTGCTAGGCGTGATAGGATTATGGTTCCAATTTTGTAGATGAGCACATTGAGGCACAGGGACACAACTGGCCAGATACAAGGACAGAATTTGCACCAGGACTTTGGACTCCTTGCTCAAAGTCACAACCTCAAGTTACCTCCCTGAACCTGCAAGCAGCCAAGGAAATCAATGCTTTCTTCTCAGTCTATTGGTTGCAAAATTGTCCCAGTCTCTGGGCCACTGACAAGCCAGGTTGCTGAGAACAGGACGACAGCCGGACAGCAGGTGCCCCAGCTGGCCAAGCCCTGGCTCTGCCCACAGCGCCTGCGGGCACCAGTGACTCATTTTAGAATCTAATAATATCATGTACTGAGTTAACTGAATGGAAAAGAGTCCAACTAAAACCACATGGAACTAACTATTTGGTACACTGTTTCCAGCAACACGCCAACAAGATCAGTTTTCAAATAAATATATTCCATCTGCTTTTTTAAAAATTAAAAGCAAGAGGACATAAGCTTTCCAGATTTACTTGACAATTCATGGGTAGGAGAACTCTTAATGAAGCGCACTTGGCTAAGCTCTTCATCTTAAATACACACCACACTTCATACACACAACACATGTGGCACACACATCCACTACACGTGTGAGGACAGTTCACACACACATATACACTACTCACGCACTCATGTATACACTTATACATATATATCACCTTGACACACACATACACACTACTGACATACCACATACATGCACACACTGTCATGGTTAATTTCATGTTTCAGCTTGAC